>NC_090372.1:4135670-4448920 GCF_036365525.1 Heterodontus francisci | reverse complement strand
GAGCTTGGCTGTGGTGCCCCCACAGTCAAACAGCTCACCACCACACATTGTCACAGCTGTTATGACTGAAGCGGGGGGAGTGTACTGTTTTTCCTAGTTCCACTTCTCCACAGGTCACAACATATATTTAAATGTTTATCCAGTTACTGATACGGTCAATCATAGACTCCTTTCTTATCCCAGAATAAAATATACCAACCAGGTTTCTTTAATAAACAACAAAATTATCACTTTATTATAAAACAAGATTTAACCAGTAGCGACGCAAAACATTAACACACAAATTAAAATATGAGAGTTCCCTTTATACCTTAGACACACACACACACATTAACTGAAAAATAAAGAGATTTTCTCTTTAGAGCTCTGTTGCAAAATAAGACAAAAAAAAAGACTTTGGCCAAATAATTGCTAATTCTTGAAGAAGAAAGAGAAGATATGGAAAGATATCAGTTGTCCCATTTGGTTTGGCGACCCAAATATGTATAGATGTCTGTCACTGGGATCTTTCTAGAACAGTTCCTTTCAAGCAAGGTTAAAGATCAGTTTGGCAGGCTTTCTAGGACAAATGCAGCAACAGGGGTTTCTGGCAGGCCTTGCAGGAGGAATGCAGCATCAATTTCTCTATTTATTACAATCGCTTCTAAGAGCTTCTCAAATAGATGGAAAAGCTGACAGGCTTTTCAAAGAGATAGAAAAGGCTGAGCTGGGGTTTTGTCCTTGGCAGGTTGATTTTTAAACTCCTTTCAAAACACTGTCCAACTGACTGTCCAAAGTGAAACCAAAAACAATATCTGAAGAGTCAAGCCTCCTGACCCCTATAAATCTTGATCTGTCACTTCTCTATAAACATCTCCCCCAAGTCAAAAAAACACTGCTGAAGCCAGCTGACTTCCAGTAAGGGTTGTTTACAAACCAAGTCCAAAAGACTTTCTGATGACCTCTGTTAAAAAACATCCATGGAATCCTCTTCAGTTTTCCCAAATAAAACAATGTCCATAATTCTAAAATACATGAGTCCTCAAAAAAAACTAAAAAAAAATATAGCAGCATCGTCATCACAAAGCTCACAAGCAACAATCAATAACAACAATAACTTGCATTTGCATAGCACCTTTAGCATAGTAAAATGTCCCAAAGCCTATTGATCAGGACCATCAATCAAACAAAATTTGACACTGAGCCACTTAAGGAGATATTAGTGCAAATGAACAAATGCTTGGTCAAAAGAAGTAGGTTTTAAGGAGTGACTTAAAGTAGGAGAGAGAGTTGTGGAGGTGGAGAGGTTTAGGGAGGGAATTCCAGAGCTTAGGACATTGGCACATGATGGCACAGCCACCAATGGTGGAGCAATTAAAATTCAGGATGTTCGAGTGGCCAGAATTGGAGAAGTGCTGAGATCTCAGAGGGCTTTTGAAGTGGAGGAGTTTACAAAGATAGGGAGGGTTGAGGTCATAGAGGGATTTGAAAACAAGGATGAGAATTTTATAATCTAGGTAAATAGTGTTGCTGGTCCCATTATTGCACATAAGCATATTTTGCATTGCCTGGGCTCAGCACATGAAGCAAAATCAAGTAACAGAAGGACCAATCTTCTCTCCGTTAATTTAAAATAATGCAAAATCAAGCTGTTTCATTATTATTGTGTGATACTTCCCAACCAATTTTCCTGCATGTACTTTGGCCAATAAACCCTGGGATAATAAGAGAGGAATCTGTCCCAATGTACCCACAATAAAAAGGAACATTCAATGGAGCAAAAAAAAGACAGGAATCATCAAAAATGTTTTAAGAGGCATTTTTATTTAGCTATTACTTACCTAACTGACAAAGGCCACTTTAACCTTAAAATGGGAAAGAAAATGAGAAAGTTCAATAATATCCAAAAGCCATTTTACAGCACGTCCTGCTGTAGAAAGAGACAAAAGAACATTTTCTATCAAAAACTTCAAATTTAAGAAGGATCAACTTATTGCAATAAAGAAATATTTATGATGACTAATTAAAACAGATTTAATTTATGGTTACACTCATGTATTTACAAGATAATTGCTAAGAGTAATTAAAATTCAACACCATGTCACAAATCAATAGCACACATGCACACACACAGACGCACACAAAGTTTTCAAACACTTTAAATGATTGCAGTAAGAGTCTATTATTTCATGGGTTCTCTTTTCATTTATAAAATATTTCTGCAATAATTGGATTTTAATTTAATTGTGAATCAATACACTTTTAGTGAAATAAGGTTTTTTTTGCTGAAAATTATGTCTTGTGGGTCCTTCTGAAAATTAACTTCAACTTACGTAAAAAGAAAATTCTCTGTGAATATTAAAGGTTCTATACTACTTCCAGAAACTCATATAAATGGTTGTTAGCTCTGGGAAAGAGCCTGAAACTGAATTGGGAATATACTGAAATCTAGAGTCAGTCAGTTGCAATCAATTCCCTTTTAAAAAAACAGCTCTGATTTTGAAAGCTTTGGTTTCAGCTGCATCGGGTTCTTTAAGAACACAGCCCTGTGCATATCTGCTGGGCCAACTTGTCTGGGTTTCGTTCATTTTGATTATATGGGAAGCCAATCTCCCCAGTTACTTGCGTAGGCGGCTGCAAGATAGTGATGTGTCCGGTAGGCACGGATGTGTTTTGTTTCATTAATTATTTGTTTATCATTTGTTTTCCCCTGCAGTCTAAAGGCTAGTCATTAAATTTCACTGGCAGTTTACTGGCTATCTGTCTATGGCATTATCTATTATTTGCCATTCTAATGGTGAGATGTCCATTGTGTGAGACTTCTTTTCAGTTAAGCCGTGAACTACCCCAATGTTTATTTTCCTGATGCTGTATTGAATACTTGTCCCTCGTATTTGACAAATCTGGTGCTGTATTGGCTATTTCAGAGTTTTTTTGATGATGTTATGGTTGTCTGTTCAGGGAACTTGATTTTTTTTTGTGAAATTGTAACTATTTTTGTCTGATTTTTGATCTTCTTGGCAATCTAGTCACTGTCGCTTCAGGACTTTTGATTTTCCTGGCTGCACTGTGACTTTCTGACCATAATGATTGATTTCTCTGGCAGCGTAGAAGCTATTCATTCATGACATTTAAATTTCTTTATGATAGAGTGACTATTTATTCATGGCACCACATCCCTCTGCTGGTCTTGCTGATGCATTCAGTTACAGGTCCAGTGGCTCTGCGTCAATGGTGTCAGATTGTCTGATAACCTAATTGATTTTTCTGGGTGAACTGGTAGGTATATATTTATGGTTTCTGGTATCATTAACAATATAGTGGTATTTTTCATCAGGATTTACAACGAGCCTACAGATGCTCAACATCAGTTCTGTAAAGGTATTGGAAAGAAAAGAAAGACTTGCGTTTATATAGCGCCTTTCATGGCCACCAGACATCCCAATGAGGTACTTTTAAAGTGTAATCTTTGCTATAATACAGGAAATGTGGCAGCCAATTTGCACACAGCAAGCTCCCACAAACAGCAATGAGATCATGCCCAGATAATCTGTTTCTGTGATGTTGATTGAGGGATAAATGTCATGCGTTTCTTTGTGCTATCTTAAGCAACACAAAGAGGTATATGGATTCCAGTTCCTTGAAGATCTCTAAATGGTTTATGAACAGCTAAACTAATATACACAATACAAAGCAAACTATCTACAGAACCTGTGTCCAGGGTGTTACAATGCAGAGTGACTATGGCTTCTAGCCACATGGCTACATCCTGGTGTTTAGCTCATTAGCATACTGAGTTCATTTCGGTGGTTTGACAACACTTTCAGATCTTGTTAAGATATAGCCTTCTAGGAATGTGGATTTCACCCCTGGCGATTCTTGGCATTGACGTGTTGTCAATGTGTTGGTTGTTGTCCTATTGTTCCGTCACACCCTCATCATCAGAGTGTGTTCTTTGGAGTCCACTGTGCACAATTGGAGTATTGCCCACCTCTTAATCAGCTTTGGTTCCTCCTCAACACTGCTCTGTTAGATGTTGTAACCTCATAGGACCTAGGCTCACTGCACACTTTAGATACCTCTGTGGGTAACCCTGTTCTCAGAGTGTATGACCCTGACCTTTCATTCTACGTGTAGTTGAGGTAGTTCCGTCCCTACATGTCAGTCATGCACCATCTTCATTCTCCCTTGTTTTTCGAGCAATGTCTCCTGCATCTCAGAGAATCTGAACAGATGATGACTTGGCAGAGTCGTTCACACTTGTCTGCCAAACACGATCTCTGCTGGTGACGGTAAGCCCATATCCGTAGGTGTAGCTCTGAGGTGTAACATGGCAACACGAAAATCTTGTTTTGTTGTCCTACACTTCAGGATAAGTGATTCGCTCGGCAAGACCATTACATCTAGGGTAATGTGGTGAGGACATCACATTGTTTACGCCACATTTGTTCTGACCAAAATTGTCCATGCTGTCTACTTGTAGATCCAGTGGGACTTCTTCATTCTTGTTCGGATTTGGCAATCTGCTCTGTGTTTCCAAGGTGACCATTTTGGTACCCGGTTTGCAGCAGATGTCAAAGTCGTACCCCTGTACTTTCACTAAGAGTCGCTGTAGTCGAGGTGGTGCGCTTGTCAATGGCTTGCACCAGATCATTTCCAGTGGTTTGTGGTCAGTTTCCACCGTGAATCGCTTACCAAACAGGTATGTGTGGAACCTTGTGATCCCAAACCCCAAAGCAAATGTTTCTCACTCAATGTTTGCGTAATTGAATTGTACTGAGGATAAACCTTTGGATCTGAATACAATTGGTTTGCCATCCTGCAGGATGCATGCTCCTGGCCCTTTCTGTGAGGTGTCGATTTCCAGGATTGTTTTCTTCCTTGGGTAATAGTACTGTAGGGTACAGGTTTCTACTGACAATGCTTATTTGAGAGACTCAAACATATGCTGAAGGTCCTCCTGCCATATATATGGTATGTCTTTCTTTAAGAGCTCTCACAGTGATGATGATTTGTCAAAAAAATTTGGAATCTATGGTGCCAAGAAGTTGAAAAATCCAAGACATCTCTGGAGATCCTCTTTGTCTTGTGGAGTAGGCAAATGCCTTACATCATTGACTTTGCTTGGGTCAGGATGGATTCTGCAACCTGAACAGATGGAGCCAAAGAATTTGATCAGACTTACATTCACTTGGTGCTTTTTGCTGTCAAAAACAAGCCCTTTGTGATGAGTTACTGCCATCAGTGAATGGGGATTTTGATCATGCTCTTCTTTGGTTTTGCCCATTACTGCAATGTTATTGGCATGCATATACATGCAGGTACGTTTTCTATAATTCTGTCCATACGCTGCTGAAACAGATCTTGACTGACAGATAAGCTGAAGGGTAGTCTCTGGAAGCAATATGCACTATCTACAAGATGCATTACAAGAACATACCAAGGCTCCTTAGACAGCACCTTCCAAAACTGTGATCTCTACCACCTAGAAGGACAAGGACAGCAGATTCAAGGGAACACCACCACCTGCAAGTTCCCCTCCAAGTCACTCACCATCCTGACTGGGAACTATATTGCCGTTCCTTTGCTGTTGCTGGGTCAATATCCTGGAACTCCCTTCCTAACAGCACTGTGGGTGTACCTACACCACATGGACTGCAGCGGTTCAAGAAGGCAGCTCACCACCACCTTCTCAAGGGGAGTTAGGGATGGGCAATAAATGCTGTCCTAGCCAGCGATGCCCACATCCCATAAAGGAATAAAAAGAATCTTACAATGGTGTGCTGAAGGTGGTGACTTCCTGAGATTGCTTAGCTAGGTGTACCAACCAATATCCATGTTTAGCATCCAGCATGGAGAAGAATTTGGCTCCTGTGACCTTGGGATTCAATTCCTCTAATGTTGGAATCTTGTGGGGGCATCACTTTAGGGAGAGGTTTAGACGCCTCGGATCTAGACATACCCTGATTGCTCCATCCTTCTTTAGTACGCACGTAATTGAGCTGCACCAGTCTGTGTGATGATGCACATGGCGGATGATGCCATTGCATTCCATGTCATCCAACTTGGGCTTAAGCTTTTCTTGTATGTACACGCTGCACTTTCTGAGTGGGTCAATTGACAGAATTGCATACTCTCTGAGTTGCAGTACAGCATCGCCTTTGAAATCTCCTACGACACGAACCTGTCCAGGTACATTTGTTGTAAGTCCTGGACTGACTCAATGCGGGTACCCTTGGTCTCTTCTGCTGTAATGAGTACTTTAGTGATCTTTTGGATAGTCACGATGTTGAGGTCCTTACACACTGGTAGTTCTGCCATTGCTGGTCTGCTTGTGTCTACCAGGTAAAATATTTGTGGTTTTCATGCTGACTTGCCATAGCTGCATTGCATTGTTAATGTGCCACTGCAAGGGATGGGTGACCTATTGTATGCAGTTAAGTTTGCAGTTGTCAGTTGCATCATTAATTTCCAGCGACCCCAGTACATATCCTTCAGGATTCGGAGTCATAAGATATTTGCACTAGCTCCCATGTCAATCTTAGCCCTGAGTGTGTGTTTGCCAACTTTCTTTGGGTGCATATTAATAGCAGGAAAAGCTTCCAGTTGTTTGACTTCATCAACACAATGGGCTGAATTTTTACATGGCGGCAAACTTCAAAAGCGGCGTGGAGCACGCGCAAGATGTGTACCACTGCGCCATTGCGATATTTAGTGCAGCAGCTCATTCACATGGAGGGGGCAGAACGCCCGCCCCCGATGACATAGAGGGGGCGGGCGCTCTGTCCCCGGCAAAGGTGCCTGATGCCACCGCGCAGGCGCCAGCGCCATTTTTGAAGGGACAGTTTTTAAAAAATTAAAATTAAAATTTTATTCAAAGTTCCAATCCCCTCTCCCATCCCCCATGACTAATCAGTTTATTAATTGCCCTCTCCCCCAAAAAACTTTTCTTCCAATCCCAAACGTCCCCCCCCCCCACCGACTTTTATTAACTTTGACCTTCAACCCCTTCCCACCATCCCCTCACAAATAGCAAGAGTTTTCCCCGCACCCCCACCTCCTGCCCTGAAAGATTCACTCCTCCCCTCCCAACCTGTGTGCCGCCTCACATCTCCGAACAGAGATCCAAAGGAATGGGAGTTCCGGCAACCGGCTGGAATATCGACAGGGGACGGCTGTCACGACGAGGTAAGTAATGATGCATTAATTAGAATTTATTTAAATATTTAGATAAAGTTGCTGTCGCTGAGAGCTGGGGGGGAGGGGTAGTACCATGAGGCCCGCTGCCACCGATAATATGGGGCGGAGCCTTTCTGGCGTTGAGGCCCATGGTGGGCCTCTCGGAGGTATTTTCCACTACGACCCCCAACATAGAGGGGGGCAGGTAAAATCCAGTCTAATGTGTCAGGTGCACAATTTGAAACACCTGCTCATCTTCTGGCTGAGAATTGCTCCACTCTGAGTCTTGTCTCAGGTCTATTTCGCTATGGACATCGTGTATTGGCTTGTGTTTATGCAGGTCTCTGGCGCTCTCTTGCTGCTGTTGTCATGCTGCAGCACCTGTCTTCTGTTTATTTGTGTCTTATTGTGTCCTCTGGCTGCATCTTTGGAGTCAGATTTCGTGCACAGGTGGGCCCAGTGTCTTTTTGCACCACACATCTTGCACAGATCTTGAAATGCAGGACAACTTCACAGTGAGTGGGACAAACCACACTTACCACACAACTAGCTGCTTTTTGTGATCTGGTTACCATGGTGATATTGTTGGCTGCATCAATTGCTTGCAGGTGCTGTTGTCCAGCTACATTGGCTTCATATTTCCTGCCATCTTCTAGCAGCGCATCAATGCTGTGACCTTTCTTTTTCCCAAAGAGATCTTTCTGAAATGCTTCAGTAGGTGTTGAGACAATCACCAGCTTCATTATTTGCTCCGACAGCTCAGTTTCTGAAAAATCGCATTCCTTGCCCTTACTACAGCATCTACTGATGAATTGATATATTGATTCCTGTGGCTGTTGCTTGTAGGACAACAATTCCAGGTGATGAATTCTAAAATTCGCTCTTCTAGCACTTTCCATATCTTTGCAGGATCTTTCTGGTCCTCTTCAGAGAAGCCAGAGGTATTGATTCTGTATAACCCCTCATTTCCAACTGCTGTCAGTATTTTCTGAGCCTGTTTCTCTGGTTCTGCAACCGCTTTGTCTATGATGCATAACTGTATTCTTTGTTTAAAAAGTTTAAACTTGGATAGGATATCTATGACCTTCCAGTTCATGTTGGGAAACTTGATATCCATCCTCTGCTGTTCCTTTGCTTTCTGCTCTATTTAACTTTGTTCAATGCTGTGTGTGCTCAGCACTGTACTTATTATGACTTTTCTATTTGTGTCTTAAAACTTGTATTATTAACTCTGCGTTGTTCCCCTTTTAAGAAATTCTTTTCTTCAGGCTAGCTGATTTGATGGAGTGTAACAGGTGCTTGACAGTGTTCTCTGTATTTTCTCTTTTAGCACTTCGCTTGCATGTTTACACAGCCGCTTGATAGGCAGTTCAAGGGTTTTCCACTTTGCTTTTTCTTTTGCTAGAGTTTATTTATCTTCTTCATGCTTGACTGGTTTAATGGAGACTCTGTTGTGTTCAGGGGTTTCACATGCTTTTTTTCACGATAGGATTTCAATTTTTTTCAGTTTGCACCCTTTTTTTCTCTCGCTCACATGGAGCCTTCAGAAAATATTTTTTTTAAACCCTTCAAAGGCTTTTTTTTAAAACCAGGATTTATCAGTCATCAGCACAATGACTCGCCCAATTGTTTTCTTTTCAGCTACGCTTCATTCTATAGAGCTGTTCTCAGCCTACTAAGGTATGTAGCTTTCTTTCACTCTTTTCAGGTACTTGTTTTAAATTTTCTTCACTTGTTTGTTGTTTTACCCATAGTCTTCAGGCTTATAACTTGCCTTTTCACTTCTGCTGCTACCATATCATGAGCTTCTTTGTGATATCTTAAGCAACACAATGAGATATGTGGATTCCAGTTCCTTGAAGATCTCTAAAAGGTTTATTAACAGCTAAACTAATGTACACAATACAGAGCAAACTATCTACAGAACCTTTGTCCAGGGTGTTGCAGTACAGTGTGACTATGGTTTATAGTCAAATGACTACATCCAAGTACTTAGCTCATTAGCATACTGAGTTCTTAAAGGGACACCACTCGTAAAGCAATCATACAATAATAAATATTGGCCAGGACACTGGGGAGAACTCCCCTGCTCTTCTTCAGAATGCTGTCATGGGATCATTTACATCCACCTGAGAGAGCAGACAGGGTTTCAGTTTAACACCTCACCTCCCTCACTGCACTGGAGTGTCAGCCTTGATTTTAGTGCTCAAGTCCAGGAGTTGGACTTGGTCCAGGAATCTTGTGCCTCAGAGGTAAGGATGCTACCAACTGAGCCACAGCTGACACATTGGGAGAAAGGTAAAGTCTTAAGTGCACACATTTCTCAAGTAAAAAAACAGCAAAAAGGCTCAAATTCATGATGCAATGTCCTGTACGTGGTCTGCACCCTCATCAGGGATGCCACCTTATTAATGAAGGCAACCTTGCAGGTGTCCCAGCCACACACCTAGGAATACCTGAAATCCTGCCTTCCACTATGGTGGCATCTCTAACACTGGAGCAGGTGTCAGATGTTATGCCCCAAAATTTATTCGTTTAGTCCTCGTTTTCCAGCCAGAAAAAATAGGCACAATGAGGACCATTTTCATCTACAAAGGATCTTGGCTTCAAAATTTTACTTCAAGCACTGAAGTGAACAATAAAAAAAAACTATTGTTGTTGTGTTTGAAGGTACATTTGATTAGAGTTATTTCCAGTGAGACGAGAATTCCATTGTGTTGGCTAATACGGAATAGTCTCCATCACAGCGAGCATTTATCTGCTCCATCGTCAAGTTAATCTCAATGATTATATTTCTGAAAATTAGTTAACTGAAGTTATTATTTTAATAGCTTTCCTGAGCAGTGCACAAGGTTATGTGATGGCATCATTGTGCATACATTATGTAATATACAAATCAATAGCTAGAGACAAGACTTTGTTTATCTTGAATAGTCTTGTTGCCAATACAATCACTTTAAATAGTTATCTGTTTTATATGCCATATCTTTGACAATAGGGAAAAAATTGACCCAGACACTGAAATTTAAAATATACTTTTACTTTCAATATACCTATATGTAACTTTTAAAGAAACACATTATAGACAAATTAATTGGGCTCAATTTCTAATGTTACAACTGAGGTGGAAGGAGTGTACTGTTAATTCAGTCCCACTTCTCCACAAGTCACAACATATCAATACATTTTCCCACTTACCAAAACAGTCAATCAGATCCTCTATTTGTCTCCCAGAATAAAGCACACCAACCAGGTTTCTTTAATAAACAACAAAATTATCCGTTTATTATCAAACCAAATCTTAACCAATAATTAAGTAAATATATATATATATATATATATATATATATATATATGCAACTTGAAATATTAAAGCCCTGTAGTTTTACCCGAGCCCTCACGCACAGGCCTCCAAAAACTGGTTAACCGGGCAAAAGGGGATTTTTGTTTACAGCTGTTACAAAGAAATAGAAGGGATAAAAAAAACTTTTACTAAAGAGAAGAGATGGAAGTCTGGTGATTTGGCACGGTGTCCCAAAGTCGAATAGTTGGCTGCCACTAGGAATTTTTCCAGGCGAGGTTGATGAACAGTCTGTTTGGGTAGGTGTTCAAAGAAATTCAACAGCAGAAGGCTTCACATAGTTCTTACAGCAGGTGTGCAGCAACAGGTGTCAGTTCTCACACACATTGGATACAAAGGTCATTTGGAGATGCAAGGTTTCTGCAAGCATTCAGGATATCTTCAAAATTACAGGACCCAACAGTACCACTTCATCCAAGCTTTTGCTTTTCAAAGAGAGGTAATAGCTTTCTTCTGAACTTCTGGCAGGTCCATCTCAAATTCCAATTGCCTGTTTTAGTCCAAATCCACTGGCTTTTAACAGTTCAAAATGAAACTACCTTTCCAAGCAAGTCTCATGCTAATCATAAATTCTCTCTTGTCACAACAAAGGATAGCTCTTAAGTCAACCCCTGTGGTGCTTACTTGAAATCAGGTGTTTTGCAGGATCTGTTTACTAGTCAAAACCAGGAACCTCTTGTTGACCTTCCTCTTTTTAAAAAAAAATCCATGAAGTTAATTTATTTCCAGATGTTTCAATGTCCATGAGATCTTTTTCTAGTTTTTGAAGATATAGATTCCCAAGTTTTAATACAAAAAAGCAATTCCGTAACACTAAGCATTTCTGCAATTTTGCTTTAAAAGATCTATCTTTGTAAATTTACACAAAATTATCTTCCCATCTGCCCTATATAGCTAAATTCTATTAAATATAGAAACATTTCTTTTTGTATAAGCTCTAGCTAAAAAAAAACTAATTGTGAAAATGTGCGTGCATCACTTCACTCTGCAATTCTATCTGAAATGAATACAGGAAATGCTTAATAAAAATGCATAATTAACACAAATGTGATTAGACCAGTAACATTTATTGGGCTCACAATGTGAAACGTAACAACAAATGCATCAAGCAAAAAAACCTGGAGACACATTTTTATGCTTAGATTTGGGATTATGTATTTAGTTGATCTGCTGGGATCAAAAATCCTGTATAATAAGAATGAATAGAAAGTGGTTTTGAGCAGCTGACTTGAATGCATAGATCGGAATGATGTTTGGACAAGCTATGTGGAATTGATTGTCATAGAAAGGATGCGTGTATTTTGAAAGCCACAGGGGCAGTACAAGGGAAATAATTTGCCTTGTGAAGAAATATTAAATTGGAAAAAGTTAATACAATTGACAGGTTGTTCCTCATTTACAGTGAAAATTTGTAACCCTTTGAGGTCCATTTCTGCACCAGAATTAAATCTGCAATCAAAGAAACAATCACTGGGGTTTGCTCCATAATCCAGTTAATCTGCTGCTGTTCTTTATGCACTGAAGATGCATATGGCACTGTCACTTTTACACAATGATTTACAAGATTGTTTGAAACAGCTGGCATTACTGGGATGTGCAACTCGCAAAATGCAAAGAGTTAAATAATCTACCTGGCATGTAATAGTGAGTAAATACATAAAGAATATACAAAGAGATATCTGTCTGTAGCAGATTGCAGTATTGACCCAGTCTCAGAACCCAGCAGCAACACTGGTAAGAATAAAATGATTTTCATGTCCCTGTAATATATAATATTTTATTTATGCTGTAAAAATGACACAATATTCTGGATTTAGATTGTTTTATTTTCTCAAAATGTTATGGATAATCTTTTCCAAATGTTTAAAAATCCTGGATTGAATGGCACAGTCAATTGGAACAGTAATGTTTTCGCCTCTCAGACCTGTGTAGGCTTAGGGAGTGAAAGGCTCTCCTCTCTATAAGGCTGTGATGTGAAACCTTTCTGATCCAGTCCCATTGAGCATCGCACCAATCTGCTCATTATTGAGCATTAGTTGTCAATAGTTTGACAATTTCTCTTGGAGAAGCCACAAGATAACTAGAATGGGAAAATGAAGTCCTTAGTGTTATAATAAGGATGACTTTTGGACATTGAGGTAAGCATGTTGTTATAACATGGGACAGTTACCTTCACTCAACATCTGACCCCATGGCTGATGTTAACATTGGATACAAAAAGTGAAGGAAGTCTCTTTTTCAGCATTTTCTGTATTGCCTTATCCTGACCGTACAAAAATTCAACATGCTCCCAAAAAATGAAAGAGAAAAAATACATTATTTGTTTATGAACGCTCAAGTCTCTGGAGAGCTAATGCTACCAGGTTTGCTAATCTGGTCAAACAGCTACTTTTTCTATAGTAAATCATTGGAATATAAGTACCTTGCATTCTGCATCTTTCATATAATGGTTCAAAGCTGACTGTTCACCCTATAGGAGAGTGCACCGTGAAAAAGTTTGGACGTGAGATCTTGACGTAGAGCAAAGCAGCAGATGCAAGGTTGACAGTTTACTAAAACAGACTTCCAGTGTCCTCACTCTTATGTGCAAAGCAGATGATCAATTACATTCTTGTGTTGTCCACAGGGTATTCAATCAGTGCGGGTGAAAGCTGCTTTAAAAATGACAAAAACCTACTTTTATGTGCAACAGAAGTTGGAAGTCTGACTTTCTTTTTTTTATTCATTCATGGGATGTGGGCATCGCTGGCTAAGCCAGCATTTATTGCCCATCCCTAATTGCCGTTGAGAAGGTGGTGGTGAGCTGCCTTCTTGAATCGCTGCAACTCATGTGAGGTAGGTACACCCGCAGTGCTGTTAGGAAGGGAGTTCCAGGATTTTGACCCAGCAACAGTGAAGGAATGGCGATATAGTTCCAAGTCAGGATGGTGTGTGGCTTGGAAGGGATCTTGCAGGTGGTGGTGTTCCCATGCATTTGCTGCCCTTATCCTTCTAGTTGGTAGAGGTCGTGGGTTTGGAAGGTGCTGTCTAAGGAGCCTTGGTGCGTTGCTGCAGTGCATCTTGTAGATGGTACACACTGCTGCCACTGTGCGTCGGTGGTGGAGGGAGTGAATGTTTACGGTGGTGGATGGGGTGCCAATCAAGTGGGCTGTTTTGTCCTGGATGGTGTCGAGCTTCTTGAATTTTGTTGGAGCTGCACCCATCCAGGCAAATGGAGAGTATTCCGTCACACTGCTGACTTGTGCCTTGTAGATGGTGGACAGGCTTTGGGGAGTCAGGAGGTGAGTTACTCGCCTCAGGATTCCTCGCCTCTGACCTGCTCTTGTAGCCATGGTATTTATATGGCTACTCCAGTTCAGTTTCTGGTCAATGGTAGCCCCTAGGATGTTGATAGTGGGGGATTTGCATGAATGTGATGAAAGTTTCATGAATGCTTGAAGATTCTTATGAGTTTCTTCTCCTATTCCATATTATCAGGGAATGTTATAAGATAGAGGAGTGCTATTTGACTAATTTGTTACCCATACCATGGATCAATCCAGCTATTTCAAGTTGATCTCTCACAAAAAACAATTTCAAGTTGAGGCGCTTGATTAATGTGTCAATTTCCCTTGTTCACCAAAAATCGTTGCATCACAGCAGACGCAGTAAAGGTCAGGGATACCTAATCTCAAACATTGATTAAAGAACTAAAAAATTATGTAAAGATAAAGTTATCTCTTGCCTAGTTGAGACAGTCTGGTGCCATTTAGTCCTACGCTCTGTTTCTTCATTTACTCTTTTATTGAACTTTGCTCCTCTACTACTGTGAAATGATATAAAGGAATTCTACAAAGATGGAGCTCCCCTACTCGCATCTTTTTATTGTCTTTCTTTTTCAAAGACCCATTTATTGAGAATAAATGGTGTTCAATAGGACTTCAGTGACAAAAATGCCAAATGATGATGGAGGCTATTTTCAGACAGTTAGATGTGAACGTACCTCAGGCATTTTTCCAGTGTTAACTCTGTTACAGTTTCTGCAAAATGATTGGAAATAATTTCAGCTTTCCTTCAGTTCATCACATTGCTGGTGGGAATGGATGCATCCCATTGTTAGAGACCGGGCATAATCACAGTTAAGCACAGTTAAGCAACGAAACAAGCCACAAATGAGCCGTTCCCCCATAACTAAGCACATGGCATTACTGACAGCAAAGCTAATTAGAAAATGGCATCTCAGTTGAACAACACAGGCAGACCACTTTTTGACAAACATGGGGCCTGGAGTTTCTGTTCTGTTGTGCTAGTTTTATTCAGCATTTACTGCCTAAAAAACTCGCGCCGCTCCCAAATCAAATTAATCACCAAGGTGAGTATCCACTAATTGCACCCGTTTGTGGCCCTTCAACGAGGTGCTTAGAATTAAACTGTTTTTTTTTAGGTACAAGGGCACTAATAGGCACATTTTAAAAGCTTTTCAATATTAACAAATATTTAATTTATTAAGAAACAGATTATTGCACACTGATATAACTAGTAAATGGTTCTGTTTTTTTAAAGTAATTTTTATCATTTAATATCAGGTTACTCACAGGTGGTTAAAAAAACGCTAGATTTGGTGATAAACCCATTTTCTTTTGAAATAAAACAGCATTAGGTTACCACTCTTAAATACATCAAGGAATATATTGTCATGCAAAAAAAGCACATAAACAAATACATTTTAAATGCAGTCCAATTGCGCTGGTTCATGGCATATTTTACATTTGGTGATATGCAAATCGGTTTGAGCGGAAACTTCAACAAATAAAACTCAATTTAGGAAACTGGTGCAACTTTGAGCGCAATTTGCACCAGAATCACTGATTGTGCCTTCTCTACTCCAATGTTCCTTTGTGTGGGCAAAATGGCTCAACTAGAGCATGAACATCTTTGGTAGTGAAGCTTAATGCCATCTCACCGCAGGGTCAAGAGGTAGATTGTGAAGCAAGTGCTGTAGAATCTAAATACAAGGCATTACTATAAAATGGTCTGCCAAAAATTAAAAGAGATAAAGATGTCAGGTGATGAGAGCAACCTGCATTTAACTGCCAAGGCAGGCAAGCAATAGGCTGATGCTTGTCCCCTCAAAGGGAGCTTACATCCTCTCACTAGAATCTTGCTAACTTGCTCAGCGTGGAGAAGCTAGAGGATGTGGGTGTCTTCCCCATACAGCATTCCTCCACAGACACTTGTAAATTTCTTCAAAATTATGTTTGCTTTCCAAGCTACATTATATAATTTGAATTATCAGGAATCAGTTACATTCGTGAGGAATGGATGTTACACATTTGGCAAACCTTGTTTCCTTTTGTTTATGAACAAATGATGAGAGGCTGAATTTTACCAACGCCTCAACGCCGTGGGTCGCGGTGCGGGGGCCAGTAAGATGCTGTGGTGAGAGGCCCGCCTTGGTCCGCGATGCCAAAAAGGGCCCGCTGCATATTACCAGTGGCGGGGGGTCCTCGGTCCAGCCCCCACCACTCCCCCACCACCTGGCAGTGGGCTCTTCATCTCTATTTAAAAATGAACCTTAATGATATTTAAATTAACTTACCTGCAGGCAGTGGCTGTCCCACGCTGATTTTATGGCCTCCGTTTGGGCTTCGCACGCCTTCGGAACTCCATACGGAGTTTCGAGGCAAGAACCTGGTAGGGAGGGGGGAGGAATAAAATTTTCGGGGGGGGCGGAGGAGCAGGGAAAACAATTTTGATTGGATGTGGGGTTGGTGGGAAGGGGTTGAAGGGCAAAAGATTGAAGGTTGGGCGGAATGTTGGGTATCTGAAAAAGCCAATTGTTGGTCATTTCGGCCAATTAAATGACCATTGGGGCGGGAGTTGGGCAAGGGCCTCCATCAAAAAAGTTTTTATTCAATAACATTTTACCATGATACACCTTTAATAATTAAAATTATTTGTAAGAGCTTAAAGCCCTTTAAAAATGGCTTTGGCGTCTGCGCGGTGGCACCGGATGCCATTGCTGGTGACGCGGTGGCCGCCCCCTCGACATCATTGGGGGCACTCCGCCCCCTCTATTTAAATGAGTCCCTGCGCGTAATATCGCGGGGGCTCAGGGAGGGCGCCTCCACGCGAATGCACGCTGCCATCAGGGTGTGCCACCGCAAACTGCGGCGCACTCGTAAAATTTAGCCCGAGGTCTGGGAAATCCTTTTTTAAAATTTGTTCGTGAGATGTGGGTGTACCTGGCAAAGGCAGCATTTACTGCCCATCCCAATTGCACTTGAGCAGGTGCTAGTGAACTGCCTATGTGAACTGCAGCAGTCCCTGTTAGGGAGGGAGTTCCAGGATTTGACCCAGTGACAGTGGAGGAATGGTGATATAGTTCCAAGTCAGGAGGGGGTGTATCTTGGAGGGGAACTTAAAAATCTCCAAGCCATGTGACTCCACACTTTTAAAAGTAAATTTTCAGTGCCAGAGAGGTTGTTTGTCAGTAATTAAGACTGATCACGCTATTAAAAAAAATCACTTACACTTGAATGCGCCATCCTTAACTTTTACCCATGTTTAGTGGGTATCTTGTGGGCAAATATCACAATTTCCCGCCCTTATGTGTTTCTATGCTAAGTTTATCAGTGAGACACCGGTGTAATACAACCTGTGTAGGAACAGGGAAAATCAGACTACAGCTTCCACTTTCCATGTTAACTGTACATGTGTGGACACTGGAATTTGGTGTCCGATTTAGTCCATGATAACAATAGGTGCTGATAGCCTCGCTGTTATACCTATCATAAAATCCAGGCCAATGTGTATAAGAGGCACAAAGATGCATGAAGGTAAAACAAATGTTAAAAACTAATAATCTCTTACTGATTGCTGAGAAACATCCTACTGCTGTTCAACTATCTCTTCCTTTTAAGATTTGCAGTATCCAAGGATCACTCTTCATTGGAACTATCTATATTCTCCCAAGAGTAACTCTCCCTGAGCTGCGAATGCAAGTGAGAGGGTGAATAATGGTGTGGGTGAAATTCTGTTCATTGTCCATACTGTTGAGGTCCTGCCATTGGATCACTTTCTCTTTCTGTTTCTTCTTCCCTGCTTCCAGCTCCTATGGAGGCAATAAAAAAAGAATTGTAATGACCTTCCTAATCGCCATTACATCCATACTGTTCTGCTTGTATAAGAGACTGCCAGGGCATAAATGTCAGAAAACTGAAATCCTTTTAGGATCTTTGAATATTAGCTCTTGTTTTTCACGAACCAATTGTGGTTGAAGAAGCTCCCAATAAACCTTCTCTTATCAGATCAGATGACTGGGATTTTGCAGTGATAATGACAGTGAAACTGTCAGTATTCTTGACCATTACTGCCCTGAAACTGACAGCATCTTCTGGAGTCTGCACATGTGCAGTTAAACGTGGAAATCCAGAGATTGCTATCTGTGAATCTACACTTCTCCAGTGGGTGTTGTGCTGAGGTATCTCAAAATGCAATCAATTAGAAATCACTGAACTGACTCACTTTTCACTTTTACACTGTTAGGCCTGGATTTTACGGGCCCCCCTGAGGCGACAAGTGGCGGGGGGCAGCGGGGCAGTGGGGCAAAGGGCCTGTCGCCCAGTGATCTGCTCAGGGTCCAGATAGGCCGACAAGGGCCTTCCCATCCAGAGGTCAATTGAGGTCCTTCAGTGGCCATATTAAGGATCAGTTTAGGGCCTCTTTCCGCTGCCACACAGGAAGGTACCTTACCACACAAGGCGCCCTCCCTGCGGGCTTAAGGGTGGTCCCTCCTTCGTGGGCAATTTATGGCCCACGGAGGACCTCCATCAGAAACAACTTTACTCCCCGGGACGTCCCTCCCCTGGATTGAACGACCAACCCCCCCCACTTCCCCCCTCACCAGGGCCTTCCAGACTGGCCTCAGCAACCCCGACCCACCTACCTCTGTTGCGGTGCTCCATCAGTGGGCCTAGTTCTGACACCTGTGCAGTGCTGACAGTGGCCAATGCTCCCAGTGGCACTGCCTACACTGTTGAGCTTGTGTCCCAGCTCTTGGAGGCGGATCTCTATCTTTAAAGGGATGGAGATCCCGCCTCCTGATTCCTTGATTTTAAAAGACCGGAAGATCGTTCCGGGAGCAGGGACATGAAGAGGCAGAGGCAGGGTTCCCTCACCTTTTTGGCCCGGTGCAGGGAGCCCCACCTCCAGCACAAAATCCAGCCCTCAGTCTCACTTTAAAATAATTTGTATCGCTATCTGTAAAACTTACAATTAAACGTGAAGGGATTCATAATTTTAATATACTGGATTTCTGTGTGTTGAGAATACTTCAATGTGATTGGCTGCTTACCCTGCTTGCTGACATCACTGTTGCTGGAAGTCTGGAGATCGCCTGGACTTGGCACCAGATTTAAATTGCTGTTGGGAAAGGGAAAATCCACACCCTAGAGATTGCTAGATCCTTATGGGTAGCTTTCTTTGAGGCCAGTGGTGAGTGCTGTTGCTTTATGGCTGACCGTGAAATCCAACTCAGAATATGAAGCAAAGAAGCAGGCCAATCTGAAACTGGTCTCTGCCAGTGTTCACACTGCTCACAGTTCATGGCCCACTCTATAACTACCTCTTCCCTTTCTGCCCACATATCAATGTTTCCCTTCTGCCTCATTTATACATCAAGCCTTACCTTAAATTTCTCAACGCTATCTGCTTCAAGTATTCCATCAGGCAGTGAGGTTCCATAGTTTTGCTACTCTCTCTGTAAAGAAGTAACTCCTCAATCATTTATTTGATATATTCATGACTCTTTCTTTTCTTTTGGGCCTCCTTATCTCGAGAGACAATGGATACGCGCCTGGAGGTGGTCAGTGGTTTGTGAAGCAGCGCCTGGAGTGGCTATAAAGGCCAATTCTGGAGTGACAGGCTCTTCCACAGGTGCTGCAGAGAAATTTGTTTGTTGGGGCTGTTGCACAGTTGGCTCTCCCCTTGCGCCTCTGTCTTTTTTCCTGCCAACTACTAAGTCTCTTCGACTCGCCACAATTTAGCCCTGTCTTTATGGCTGCCCGCCAGCTCTGGCGAATGCTGGCAACTGACTCCCACGACTTGTGATCAATGTCACACGATTTCATGTCACGTTTGCAGACGTCTTTATAACGGAGACATGGACGGCCGGTGGGTCTGATACCAGTGGCGAGCTCGCTGTACAATGTGTCTTTGGGGATCCTGCCATCTTCCATGCGGCTCACATGGCCAAGCCATCTCAAGCGCCGCTGACTCAGTAGTGTGTATAAGCTGGGGGTGTTGGCCGCTTCAAGGACTTCTGTGTTGGAGATATAGTCCTGCCACCTGATGCCAAGTATTCTCCGAAGGCAGCGAAGATGGAATGAATTGAGACGTCGCTCTTGGCTGGCATACGTTGTCCAGGCCTCGCTGCCGTAGAGCAAGGTACTGAGGACACAGGCCTGATACACTCGGACTTTTGTGTTCCGTGTCAGTGCGCCATTTTCCCACACTCTCTTGGCCAGTCTGGACATAGCAGTGGAAGCCTTACCCATGCGCTTGTTGATTTCTGCATCTAGAGACAGGTTACTGGTGATAGTTGAGCCTAGGTAGGTGAACTCTTGAACCACTTCCAGAGCGTGGTCGCCAATATTGATGGATGGAGCATTTCTGACATCCTGCCCCATGATGTTCGTTTTCTTGAGGCTGATGGTTAGGCCAAATTCATTGCAGGCAGACGCAAACCTGTCGATGAGACTCTGCAGGCATTCTTCAGTGTGAGATGTTAAAGCAGCATCGTCAGCAAAGAGGAGTTCTCTGATGAGGACTTTCCGTACTTTGGACTTCGCTCTTAGATGGGCAAGGTTGAACAACCTGCCCCCTGATCTTGTGTGGAGGAAAATTCCTTCTTCAGAGGATTTGAACGCATGTGAAAGCAGCAGGGAGAAGAAAATCCCAAAAAGTGTGGGTGCGAGAACACAGCCCTGTTTCACACCACTCAGGATAGGAAAGGGCTCTGATGAGGAGCCACCATGTTGAATTGTGCCTTTCATATTGTCATGGAATGAGGTGATGATACTTAGTAGCTTTGGTGGACATCCGATCTTTTCTAGTAGTCTGAAGAGACCACGTCTGCTGACGAGGTCAAAGGCTTTGGTGAGATCAATGAAAGCAATGTAGAGGGGCATCTGTTGTTCACGGCATTTCTCCTGTATCTGACGAAGGGAGAACAGCATGTCAATAGTCGATCACTCTGCACGAAAGCCACACTGTGCCTCAGGGTAGACGCGCTCGGCCAGCTTCTGGAGCCTGTTCAGAGCGACTCGAGCAAAGACTTTCCCCACTATGCTGAGCAGGGAGATTCCACGGTAGTTGTTGCAGTCACCGCGGTCACCTTTCTTTTTATAGAGGGTGATGATGTTGGCATCGCGCATGTCCTGGGGTACTGCTCCCTCGTCCCAGCACAGGCATAGCAGTTCATGTAGTGCTGAGAGTATAGCAGGCTTGGCACTCTTGATTATTTCAGGGGTAATGCTGTCCTTCCCAGGGGCTTTTCCGCTGGCTAGGGAATCAATGGCATCACTGAGTTCCGATTTGGTTGGCTGTATGTCCAGCTCATCCATGACTGGTAGAGGCTGGGCTGCATTGAGGGCAGTCTCAGTGACAGCATTCTCCCTGGAGTACAGTTCTAGGTAGTGCTCAACCCAGCGGTCCATCTGTTTGCGTTGGTCAGTGATTATGTCCCCCGATTTAGATTTGAGGGGGGTGATCTTCTTGATGGTTGGCCCAAGAGCTCTCTTCATGCCATCATACATTCCTCTGATGTTTCCAGTGTCTGAGGCCAGCTGAATATGACTGCATAGGTGTTGCCAGTAGTCGTTTGCGCAACGCCTAGCTGTTCTTTGTGCAGTACTTCTGGCTGCTTTAAGTGCTGCGGATGTTAAATCGCTGGGGGCTTTCTTGTAGTTCAAAAGTGCAATGCGCTTAGCGGCTATGACAGGTTCCAGCTCTTCATTATGAGATTGAAACCAGTCTGCATTTCTCTTCGCACTTTTGCCGTAGGTGGTCAAAGCTGACTCATAGATGGCGTCTCTGATGTGGGCCCACTTGGTCTCAGCATCCCCTGTGGGAGTGTTTTGAAGGGCTGTTACAAGTGAATTTAGAAATTTTTGTAACAGCTGTGGGTGAGAAATTCTGCTCGTGTTGATGCGCGGGTGGCCCTTCTGCTTGGAATGATGCAACTTCTTTGGTCTGAGTCTAACCTTGCTGCACACCAGGGAGTGGTCGGTGTCGCAGTCCGCACTGTGGAAGCTGCGTGTGATTTGAACACTGTTTAAGGCGGCTCGCCTTGTGACAATGAGGTCTAGCTGGTGCCAACGACGTGATCTTGGGTGCCTCCATGAAACCTGGTGACAGGGTTTAGTGTGAAAGAACGAGTTGGTGATGCAGAGGTTATGATAGGTACACAACTCAAGCAGTCTCTGCCCGTTCTCATTCATCCTTCCAACGCCATAGCGCCCAAGGCAGGAGGGCCATGAGTCATGGTCGGCCCCAACCCTGGCATTAAAGTCCCCCAGCAGGAATAGGTGTTCGGTGTTGGGGATGCTGCTAATGATGTTATGGAGTTGTTCATAGAACTGGTCTTTAGCTTCAGGTGCGGAGCAGAGTGTTGGAGCATAGATGCTGAGTAGGTGTACTGGACCAGAGGTGGTGAGCAGTCGGATGGACAGTATGCGTTCCGAGCCATTTGAGGGAGGCTCTATCATGCTGAGCAAGGAGTTTCTGATGGCGAAGCCCACTCCATGCTGTCTTGGTTCTTCAGGATCCCTGCCCTGCCAGAAGAAGGTGTAGTCTTGCTCTGCTAGAGAGCCACTCGCGGGGAGGCGAGTCTCCTGAAGTGCTGCAATGTCCACATTGAATCTACTGAGCTCGTTGTTAATGATGGCGGTCTTCCGAGAATCGTTGATTTGTGTAAGGTCTTCCGACAGGCCAGGACACATAGTTCTGACGTTCCAGCTTGCAAAGCGAAGGGCTGGTACCTTCTTTCCTTTTTTCATGTTGTTTGGTGCGGTGTATCAGTCCACCTTTCGGGCAATGACCCTGAGCTCCAAGCACCCATTGAAGCAGGCAGACTGTGGCGGGACAGAACCTTATTGACCGGGGGCTGCCCGGTTTGAGGCGGGCGGTAGCTGTCCAGTGAGGTGCAATGACCTCTCCCACCGACAAAGGCAACCCGTGGCGCCCAGTTTCTACGCCAATTTATCTGGACTTATAACCCGTAACTGCTGCCTTCCGTGTTGTTTTAGTCGCTGTGAGGCAACTATGGAGTGACCTCTCCATGGCGCATGCCTGGGCAAATTTATGGAGGTTGAGAGTTGCCCAGTCGTCAAAACCCCCCTCTCGGCCTTTCTGGTGGGGTCCAAAGGAGTGCAGGACACGACGTTTGGCACCAGTATGGCTGCAGGAACTGCCGGAAACATGCCAAAGGTGACACATGACCGCCTACGGGGTTCCGCTCCGGATTTTCTGTTAGGGTTTACTCCCTTAGCCTTGGTCTCTCCCGAGACGCCCACAAGGCAGTGGGGTTGTTGGGGCCCCTACACAGGTGTAGGATGGTGCCGGTGGGAGGAGGGGATGCAAGGGGGAGGGGTAGAGGGAGGGGGTGGGGGGGGGGTGCAGGGGAAGGGGGTGCGGGGTGAAGATGGTGCGAGGGGGGGGCGGGCTGGGACGGGGTTGTGAGGGGGTGAGCTGAGAGGGTGGAGCAGGGAAGGGGACGGGGGTGGGGGGGGGGGTGGAAGGGGGGTAAAGGGGGGGGAGGGGGGGTGGAATCTGGTGCAGGTAATAAGCCATTTCCTCAGTGCCCACCATCGACGTCCGGAAAGCTCATCCACGTCCTTCGGGAGGTGAAGCATCATTTGGCAGACTTAGAGGTGATTACATTTGCTAAGGGTTTTTTTATTTTGCAGTGGTTTAAATAAAGGCATGCAGCATTGCCGACAGTGCGCTGCAGATGCTCTCCGAGCCATCTCCCGCGGGCGCTTTGAAGTTGCGGCCGGGGGGGCCGTTCGTGGATGTTTTGGGTGTTCGGGGCACCTTTTCACAGGACTTCTCTCGGGTCCCGCAGCTCCTTCTTCACCTCAATGGACTTACCGCATGCCGTGGCTGCAGACACTCTGGACTGTGAAGACAGCAGGATCGGAGATTAAAGTATCGGCAGCTGTTCTCGTCAGTTTCATCCGGATCAATTTCATTGAGAAAACAAAGAGCAGGTGTGGCTGGGGGAGGGCAGTGGGCCCAGGTAACATACACTAAACTAACTGTTAACTTTTAGATAGGGCTAAAATGAACTGATTTAAAGAGCCAGGGGAATTTAAACAGTTTAAGAGGGCAGATTGGGGGAGAAAACGTTAGGGATGGGAGCAGATGGCCATGGATAGAGTTGAACAGCAAGGGAGCTTCCTAGGGAGCTTCCAGCCCAGGAGCCATCTTGATTGTTTTATTCATGACTATCTTATATTTATGACCATTGTTATGGGCTCATCTATAAGTGGAAACTGTTTCTCCACATTCACCCTATCAAACCCATCATCATCTTAAAGACCATCAACAGAGCTCCGCTAGTCTCCTCTTTTCCAGGGAAATCTATTTTGATAGTTAGTCCCAGGATCTCAATTGCCTCCTTCTCATCCTGCTGAGTTAATGGAATTATGTTTGCTGTTTCTCCTTTTGCAGCTCATTGTGCTTGTAAATTATGTGCATTTTTTTTTAGCTTGAGAACAGAATGGTTGTTACTTGGAGAATTTTTATTACTAGCTCTTGGAGTTCCCATCGAGAAGATACCTTTTCAAAAGGGATTATTGTTTTGCGGCATTCTCCAGTGATATAAATGTTCGATATGAAGAAGTGTGTTCAGTTCATTTAATTCATACTTACACTTTTAGGTTTGTTACCATGCTTTTCGGGATAATTTTAAAATATAGATGCTTGCTGGCTTATTTGACCTTGTAAGGTCATTAAACTTCTTTCTACATTGGAGGGGAGTATTGAAGTTGAAGCACTGTCTGTTCTTGTCAAGTCCACATCCTTCCACTGAGTCCTGGCTGTTGTATTGGCAAGTCTTTTGTTACTCTGCCTAATTTCAGTTAACAGGGTACTTTTATCACTCTCTGAGAAGGTTGAGGCTCTCTTTGCACTGGTGCCTTTGGATGCATGTCTGCTACAACAGTGGTCTACCTTTTTTCCCTCACTCCGTCGCCCCATATTTCCGGACATCCTGGCGCAAATAACCAATTACTAACAAGACTTGCATCTTTGTTCCACCCAATAATATTAAAAGTAGCTGACATTGGGGGATTGCTGACAGAGTCAGCTTTTGGAATCATTGGGATTATCTTGTTCCATCACATGACAGCAGCAGATCCTTGAGCTTGTAATTTCAGGTCCTATGTGTCCGCAATTGCAGGTCATGTGATCAAGTGCACCATTACCATATTTAATCACAGGCGCAAAGGTGTCACTTTCAATAGTGTCCTCTTTGATCTGATGTTTTCCCACTAGCTTTATTACACACAAGGTTTCATGTTCATTTTTGGTTCACCATACATCAAGAAATCAGGTGCTTGAATGTTTTTTTACTTTCACACAAGCCATTAATTCTGGTTATTTTTTAAAAGAATTGTCAAATTGTGCAGATTGTTTTGAGACTCACTGGACTGGTGAAGAAAGAGTCTACAAATGAGAAAAACAACATTGCAGGCATCTCATGTTGATTAAATCAGAACAATCAATTGGGGTGTGTGAGTTCCACGTGCTCTGATTAATCTCTACGTCTTGTACAATGTGCTGCTAGCTAGATCTGCAAATCTTCTACCTTCCGCTAATATAATCTTTTACATGTTAACCAGTCAGAGTCAAGTGATCAACCCTCACTCTGCAATATTTCGAAGTGATTTTCTTTGAACATTTCTTACAGAAATGCTTCATGATATCAGACTGAAGTCCTGTTAGTATAGTCTGTTTGCCTGGAAAATTAAAAATAATAATAAAGGAGTTCCTATCTGCCAAGTTAATAGTGGCGATTCTGTTTCACTATTTTTTAAATTACTTACCAAAGGCAACATTACCAGCATAAGATGACATTTGACCTCTTATAATTGCAATAGAGTCTCTTCCTATTTAAAGGGAGCAATTTTAATCTATCCCTCCTGTTGGTAAACTGATATCATTGGATGGCAATGTTGATTTTACACCTGTCGGATTTTATTCTCCATTAAAGTCAACGAATAATATTGGTTGGTGTAAAATCAGCATTCCTCCTGATATTGTGGGTTTCCCACCTGGAGAGTTAGGGTAAAATTGTCCCCAAAATTTCAACAAAGAGTTTGTCCACAGAGTTTGTTTTTAGAATAACTTGGTGGATTACGTAGTGCAGGACAAATGGTCCAAATTGAGAGAACTTTTGGATTTAGATGGTGAACTACCATTAACCTTTCATTCCCTGTACCTAATTATTACTGTTCCATCTATGGTGCTACATTCGCTCCTCTGCATTTTGGATGACTGCATCCAAATAGGATTTTAATCTGTCCGTACGACTGAACCCACTTGCTTCAATTACCTAAAGTGTTACGACCAGGTGTGAAAGGTGTCGAGGGGTCTGTTACTGTCTTTAACTGGTCTTATTGTAACAGGGTTTTATTTCTAAACACACTGTGTATTGAGCTCCCCTTTTGTGAATCCTTGTTCATAGCTTTCCAATTATAAGGCAAAGAAACCAGCACATCAAGTTTTCTCAGGTTTAAAGGAGAAAAGTTACATTTATTAAAACTTAGACTTAAGCTCTAATACAGTTGACGCCTATGGATATATGATGTGCCCACGCTAGCATGCACCCGTGATATACACATGCAGATAGGGATAGAAAAGAGAAGAGGAAAATATAGTAGAGACGAGTTTGAGGCAATATCAGAAGAGTTTCTTGTTTACTGTGCTTCAAGCTCACTTGATTGTAGGTAGTCTTACTGTTCATTGGTGTCCAGTGTTCTTCTTAAACCTCGGTCATGTAGGAGACGTTTTCTCTTTGAGGTTCACGTGTTTTCACAAGATTCAGTTCTGTGGGAAAGAGATGGAGGCAGGCAGGACTGGAGAGATTCTGTTTCAGTTCCAAGAACACATGGCTTTCTGAGTTCAAATCCCTTGTTGGAAGTTTAAATTGCAACAACCAGCTAGTCATGTGACTAAAACTGGTCTGACCACTTCTTCTGTTTTTATGGATTCTGCTATCTTAGCAGTCAACCTGAAATGCTAGCTCAACGCCTGGTAATCAAAAGTCCATTGTTGGTTGAATGGGTTAGGGCATGGTCCTTTGTCCCTTGTTCCAACACTGTCTGTTACCATGCAAAGGACTTTCCAGTCAAAGGCTTGCAATTTTAAGTTTTAATTTTCAAGTGGCGAAATAATGTGTGCCTCAGTCTTGGCAGGTGGGTGGGGGGGGGCGGTTGAGGGAGGGGGTTGCCTGACAGTATATTAAAAATTGCACAGTTAATATTCTCTATTAAGTAACATGAATGTGGGAAGAAATCAATGGACCGATTGAAAATGCTGAACCCTGATGAATAGGCCATGCCGGAACTGTTTGATGTTGCGTAAACTCTTGAACTCTGATGTATGTTTATTTGCCCTCTAGTGCTTTGCTTTAGTGTGCTATGAGAACCTCGCTGTGAAATGAGCTCAGTAGAAACACAGGTAAAGTTGGATCTCTGAGTCAGATAACAACACCATCCTGTGAATGCTGTGCTCGAGAGGCAGCGCTCTGCGTTGGCATGGTGCCAATGAATGTTGGGTCTGCTAAGTGTTGCTCTAGAGCATGATAAGACATGTTGCCACAGTAAAAGAGCACTACTTCTCAATCCCTGCTGCAATGAGCTGAGTGGTGGCTGGGAAAAGATTAGGAGAGTCGCCCCAGCATATTGTCCCTCGAGTCTCCTATGGATCGGTTATATTGCAGATCTCAGTTTCCACACTCTCCCACCTCAATTGGGATGCTGCATGCCTTGGGTAACGTGGGGCAGTCAGGTAAAGCAACAGGAAACCAAGGAGGCAGACAGAAAATACTGGAAAAATACATCAGATCGATTAGCATCTGAAAAGAAAAAGATGTTTATGAAAGAGTAAAATAGGACTACAAACAACCAGTTATATTCAGCTGTAAGACTGACCAAAACATGTCAAATGATTGGTCTGTTTAATGTATATGAATTTCTTTCTGCCAAGGAGTAAACAGATGTTAGTTGATTTTTTAAAATTCACTCTCAGGCAGTCGGCGTCGTTGTCATGATCAGCATTTATTGCCCATCCCTAGTTGTCCTCAGAAGATGGTGGTCAGTCTTTTTCTTGTCCGCTGTTAGTTAATGCAATAAGGAAATTTATAACAGCGGTCCAGGGCCACCCCCAAACTGGCACAGCAATGCTAAGCTGCTGGGTGGTGTGACCCTGATGTGCTTCTAGTGATGTGGGCCTCCATCAGCAGGGTGTAAATGAGTGAATCATCATCATCTGACCATGGAAAGTCCTCCTCGGTCAAAAGAAGAGTTTCCCAGCAGGAACATCCTAGCACTAACACTGGGATACACTGCCCCGTGAATTTTCAGCCTCATATATACAAAGATATGCTAACTTCCATTGTGCTAGGTTCTATTTTCTTTGTGCCGGACAAGATGTTAATATTCCCTCATCCATTTTTCCAATTTACTCAATTTCTCTCCTTTTGTCTGCTAAAGGAATGAAAATGTTGTCATGCAGTTCCACAACAAATCCTGGGAACTTCTACACTTAGCGAAAGTTATGAGATTTGTTGCCCAAGTATCACAATTTTGCAAAATAATGGCCCAAAAGCAGTGAAGCTGTTGGCATCTGAGCAGAGTTAAGAGATATCATATGACTTAATACAACAAATCACATTCTTGAGCCATTGCATAGTCTGATCCTAGTATTGGTATCGCAGCATTCACATGCAGGTGGATGTCTCAATGGACACAGAGTGTGGGGAAATGAAAGGGAAGACCGACCGCTCCTGTCAAAGCCCCAAATTAAAATATACGATTCTGATTGTGGTGGGACCAACACACTGTTAATTCAATCCTGTCGCTCCACAGTTTGGCAAACATTTCATTTAAAACTTTCCAAATTAAAGAAAGACCCAACCAAATTGTACCATCTATTAACCCCTGAATGAGGCTAACCAAGCTAGGTGTCTTTAAATCAACAAATTAACTCTTTAATTAGAAAAACTAAATTCTTAAACACTATGACGATATAAACAATATTTAAAATAGAAAAAAAACAGTCCTTGCAAATTTACAGACCAATATTGCTTGAAGCCCTCATAGTCGTCCGATGCGGGGGAAAAAGGTTCTTCCACAGTGGAACAGTCCGTAGTCTAACTTCAACAGGTGATGCTTTCCTTCTCCAACGAATTTCAATAATTAACGACTTGCAAATACTTTCAATAGAATCAATCTGACTTTAGAGTTTTTGAGGGATAAAAGATTAGAACATAGAACATAGAACAGTACAGCACATCACAGGCCCTTCGGCCCACGATGTTGTGCTGAACCTTTAACCTACTCTAAGATCAAACTAACTACCTACCCTTCATTCTACTATCATCCATGTACCTATCCAAGAGTCGCTTAAATGCCCCTAATGTATCTGCTTCTACTACCACCGTTGGCAGCGCATTCCACGCACCCACCACTCTCTGTGTAAAGAACCTACCTCTGACATCTCCCCGAAACCTTCCTCCAATCACCTTAAAATTATGCCCCCTGGTGATAGTCCTTTCCACCCTGGGAAAAAGTCTCTGGCTATCCACTCTATCTATGCCTCTCATCATCTTGTACCCCTCTATCAAGTCACCTCTCATCCTTCTTTGCTCCAATGAGAAAAGCCCTAGCTCCCTCAATCTTTCTTCGTAAGACATGCCCTCCAGTCCAGGCAGCATCCTGGTAAATCTCCTCTGCACCCTCTCTAAAGCTTGCACATCCTTCCTATAATGAGGCGACCAGAACTGAACACAATATTCCAAGTGTGGTTGAACCAGGACCTGATAGAGCTGCAGCATAACCTTGCGGCTCTTAAACTCAACCCCCTGTTAATGAAAGCCAACACACCATACGCCTTCTTAACAACCCTATCAACTTGGGTGGCAACTTTGAGCGATCTATGGACATGGACCCCAAGATCCCTCTGTTCCTCCACACTACCAAGAATCCTGTCTTTAAGCCTGTATTCCGCATTCAAATTCGACCTTCCAAAATGAATCACTTCACACTTTTCCAGGTTGAACTCCATCTGTCACTTCTCAGCCCAGCTCTGCATCCTGTCAATGTCCCGTTGCAACCTACAACAGCCTTCCACACTATCCACAACTCCAGCAACCTTCATGTCATCGGCAAACTTGCTAACCCAGCCTTCCACTTCCTCATCCAAGTCATTTATAAAAATCACAAAGAGCAGAGGTCCCAGAACAGATCCTTGTGGAACACCACTGGTCACCGAGCTCCATGCTGAATACTTTCCATCTACTATCACCCTCTGACTTCTATGGGCCATCCAATTTTGTATCCAGACAGCCAACTTTCCCTGAATCCCATGCCTCCTTACTTTCTGAATGAGCCTACCATGGGAAACCTTATCAAACGCCTTGCTAAAATCCATATACACCACATCCACTGCTCTTCCTTCATCAATGTGTTTGTCACATCTTCAAAGAATTCAATAAGGCTTGTGAGGCATGACCTGCCCCTCACAAAGCCATGCTGACTGTCTCTAATCAAACCATGCTTTTCCAAATAATCATAAATCCTGTCTCTCAGAATCCTCTCCAATAATTTGCCCACTACCAACGTAGGACTGACTGGTCTATAATTCCCAGGGTTATCCCTATTCCCTTTCTTGAACAAGGGAACAACATTTGCCACCCTCCAATCATCCGGTACCACTCCACATGCACATGCTAACTTCCCTTTCTTCAATTTAAATTACTAGAGATCTCTGTTTTGGCTTTATGTTTTAGAATTTTGAGAGATAATAATTAAACAGACTAAAATTCCTATTCCTTCAGTTTAAATGGTTGAGAGCTCTTTTTCCAGGTGCTGTCATCACAGCTGTGTCTTCTGTCTGTGTGTTCTGTTGGAACAAACTGTCTTCAACTAATAAGCCAGTTCAAAATTGAATTGTAACAAATGTATCACATGAGACTCACTCCCCATGGCTGTATCTGTGGTAAGGAGAATGCACCCTTTGAATAGCAGACTCCAAATGGCTGTTTCTAAGGCCACGAAAATGCACCTTTCTATAACTCTTGAGTCTTGCTGGTTCTTAAAGCAATACTGATCCTTTGCAAACCTTAAAGGCAAACCGCCATAGTCCCAGAAAAAAAACTACAGGACCATGACACAGCCTTCACATGCAGGTGGATGTCCCAATGGACACTGAGTGTGGGGAAAGGAAAGGGAAGATGATCAAAGAGGCTAGAATGGGGATTGGAGACATGCTCAAGAAGGGGCATTTGGAGACGGTGATAAGAACTAGGTAGAGGAATTCCAAGAGCAGCAATGAAGTTGTTCAGCAAGAAACTGCCAATGGTAGGACAGAGAGTGCCAAGGGGGAAGAGAGGTTGATTTTCCAGAAAATAACTTCTTTGGAAACAGGGTATTGGTAAATATCACATTCTTGGGAGGAAAAATGTGACTTTGGATCATTATTCCCAAAGCTCTTTACCATTGGAATTTTCACTGTACCATGTCTGGATCTGTTGTAGACTTGGATATTGATTGATATACTCCATTATCATTGTATCATGTGACTGCCAAGATGGCAGTCAAGACGTCAAGAAGGTGAACTAGTTGGACTTTTTTTCTCTGGTGTTTCTATGTCCCGAATTGATTTATGCAATAAATGGTGTTAGAAGAGTGAAGGCTGTCTGCAAGGAGTTGAGAAGATAATTAATGTAGGATAGGGTGAGACCATGGAAAGATCTGAAAACAAGAATGAGAATTTTGTTACTAACATGCTGTAGCATTGAGAGCCATAGAACAGAACAAGACAATGAGAATGACAGTGACATTGTGAGACAGAGTATATGTGCACACCTCTGGCATGAAGAGGAACCATAGTCAATTTATCATTGTTACTGCATCCACTGCTGTCCTGAATTACACCAAGTTGCTCAGCGATTTCCCTGATTTGTAAAGCTCAGTACCGCATCACATGGTGCATTTATCTACTGGACAATCGTGAAACTAATCTGATTTTCATTGTGGTCTGTTTCTCATACTGATTCTGAAGTAAACATTTAAAAAGTCTATTAGCAATTTACAGAATCCTCACAATCAATAAATACATCCCAGTTGTGCATTAATTTAAAACAGTTACAAGGTAGATTCTTGATGTTCCATTTAAAGTAATTGTTTATTTGAATGTTTTTATATAAATTAAACCTTAACCACACAAACAGAAATATAATAAAAGTGCCTTTTGAGATGTACAAAATAATTTCAAATAGTAATTTAGCAGAATGTAATACTGTTAGTATCAAACTAACATGCTTAAATAGTTTTTCTTTGTGTGTAAAAAATAAAAGTGGTGTACCTTTCAAACAGTTGAAAGGCAGCGACAAGGCATTCAATCTTAAGAAAGGACTATTACTGTTCCTCTTTCCTTATTCAACCCCCACAGCACTACTCCATCAAAGTTGAAGTGTAATTTTCACTTGCCTTTTGCTCTAATTTAACTGTTTATTGCCAATACCAGCATCCTCAATCAACAGACATAGCAGCATAGCTAGCAACTGAAAGTGATAGGAGTGATTGTGGTAATGTTCTGCTCAGGATATTCAGATACCATCATTCGTCACAAGGACAACTATCGGTCTTTCCAAACTGGCCAGGAGTGGGGAAATTGGAAAGAAAGGTATAACGTTTGAAAGTAAAAGTTTTCTGGCTGATGCAGAAACGAAAGACTTGCATTTCCACAGCACTTTTCATGATCTCAGGATGTCCCAAAGTGATTTACAGCTAATGAAGTACTTTTGAAGTAGAGTCACTGTTATAATATAGAAATATGGCAGCCAATTGCCCACAGCAAGATCCCACAAATAGCAATGTGATAATGACCACATATTCTGTTTCTAGTGATGATTGAGCAATTTATATTGGCCAGGACACCGGGGACAACTCCCCTGCTCTTCTTCGAAATCCTATCACTTGAGAAAGCAGACAGGGCCTCAGCTTGCCTTCTCATCCATAAGGGAGCACCTTCAACTGTGCAGGGTTCCCTCAGTACCACCAATCCAGATTTTTGTGCTAAAGTGCCTGGAGTGGGACTTGAGCTCAAAGCTTTCTAATGCAGAGGTAAGAGTGCTACCAACTGAGCCATTGGAACCATCTGTAATGCTGTGGATCTAGCTGCAAGTCTTCACGACAAACACCTAAAGTTGTATTTTTGATCGGGGTCGAGAATTGGAGATGGCCGGGGTTAGGGGGGTGGTTTGTTCTGGGCCCCGATTCCGCACAGTGCGCTTTAAACATGCCCACCAATGGGAGTCCCTCCAGCACTCGGAGATCGGCAGCCCCACCAGTTGAGGTGGGAGCAGCCAATGTGAGCTTACAGACAGCGAGGGACAAGGACAGGTAAATTTGTTTTAGTTTTTAACATGCCACAGCTGCCTGGCCATGATCCTGGAGGGGCAAACCATCCAGAGAATGGCCAGCAGCCACAACTGTGGCCCAGTGGCCATTACAGGTAATGAGGAGGATCCCTCGCTTCATCCATCACGCCCGCCCTTCCTTCCTGCCCTGACTCCACCACATTGCCACATCCAATGTGGGCTGCCCGCGTTCCCGACTGGAAATCTCATTTGGTAGGGAACAGGACCTTAATAGGCTCCTTAGTCATATCTAGTTAATCTAAGTTGGCAACCTGCCGCATGCCAGCGGGCAGCCGATCTGACCCTGAGCTGGCCTCTTTCAAAATGGCTCAGGTTTGGGATCAGTGTTGGAGAACCGGCACAGAGGCTGGCAGTGCCAAATTGAATGCTCGTCCACCTCTGATCTGGACCCTAACTTCTTTTAAAAATCCAGCCCCGAGTGTATTCTCCATGGTGAGTGGGTCAATAACCACAGCTCATCGAATTGAAATCATTGGCAAAATATTTAGACGAGAGATAAAGGAGAATGTTTTCCCTCAGAGAGTTTTTGGGATCTGGAATGCTCTACCTGAAAAAGTGGTGGAAACTGAATCCATAAATAATTTACAGGGAATTGCGCAGGTACTTCAGGATGAGGGACTTATAGGGTGATGGGCAAAAGGACGAAGCATGACTGCTCTTTCAAAGAATCAGTATCTGTGCAATGGGCCAAATGGCCTCCTTTAGTGCTGTAAGTTTCTTTGAAGTACCATCTACTCATAATAACTGGAACCATGTTGAGTAGATGGCAGTTAAGCAAGTTCAAATGGTTTACCGTAGTTATGTGAACCTGCTGAGTTATCTTGGCTCCTTTTTACCAACACATTAAATTTCAAATCCTCACCTTCATCCTCAGCCAACACTATCTCTGTAATCTCCTTCTAGCATTATACCCCCTGCTGCATCCTTTGGTCCTTTGATTCTGGCCTTGTATTCATCCACCCTCCCTTTACCTCACCATTGATAGCCAAAGCTTTCAGCATGCTGCTCGCCAAACCTCTGCACCTCTCCATTGCTATCTATAACCTTAAGAACATTCTCAGAAGGCATTTTATCAACCAAATTATCAGTGATGTCTTCTCATCACTCCTTGTCTGGCTCAGCATTCACTTCCTCCTTTACGTCTACCTTGTAAAGTTCCTTTTGGGATATGCCATACGTTAGAGGTCAGTATACAGATGCAAATGGTCAGTATATAACCACTTGTTGTTGCTTCTTTCTGATTGTCTCTCAGTATACAAATTGGCATCCAATGTAGCCTATACATTTCACATTCAAGAGCATGTATCCGGTGATCTCCATGTGATTATAAGTTCGCTAATAATAGTTTCTCTTTTTTGCATGATGTTGTAGTTTTCATTCTCTTTCGGGATCTTAGTGGGCCACACTCTCAGTCCACCCCAACCAGCCTGTTGGGTCTCGCTTTCAAGACCCTATTTCCAAAGATTTTCCTTTTGTGTTACCTGTGTTACTGGCTCACACATTTAGAAACTGAAGTGACCTGCTGAGATATTTCCATGATAATTTCAAAAGACCAGTAGGAAGGTTATTAGGATAACTTAGGATCTGGAGTACTACAGACTAGATAGAGTACATTTAAAGGTGTGAAAGGAAAACACCATCCTTTTAATATTACACTATTATATCTCTAATATTTCTCAGTTCTAATGAAAGGTCATCGCCATGATACATTAACTCTGTTTCTCTCTCCATGGATGCTGCCAGATCTGCTGAATATTTCCAGCATTTTCTGTTTTTATCTCTTTAATATGCTCTATACTGTTTTACATGCCCTATTCCAAGAAGATCTGTGGCTGGCACCGAGTGCTAGATCCACAAGCAACAAATAGTTTTCATCATGCAGGGCCTCGCCCCTCCCTGTCTCCTTAACCTCCTCCAGCCCTTTAAACCGCTGTGAACTGATTGTAGCCTTTTGCATATACCTGATTTTAATCACTCTGTCATTGATGGCCGTCCCTTCAGCTACTTTGGCCCTAAACTCTGGAATTGTTCTCCAAACCTCACCACCTCTGTCTTCTCCTTTAAGATGCTCCTTAAAACCTACCTTTGTGACCAAGCTTTTGCTCATTTGTCTCAATATCTATTTATGTGACTTGATGTCAAAATGTTGTTTGATTACGCTCCTGTGAAGTGCCTTGGGAATATTTTATTACCTTAAAGGCGCTATACACATACAAGTTGTTGTTGCATCAGATACATTTTTTTTTCTTCTTTCATTTATTCTTTTTCCCTCCTGTGCTTATTTTCTGCTCTAATTCTTATTATCCTGAAGGTGGTGATTTGCAATGTGGTAGGTGTTATAAAGGGCAGAAACTCTGCATTAACTTAACCTATTTGCCAATCTTCATCTATACCCATTAACAGTCAATGGGCATTAAATCTACATTCAGATGTGAGCTTAGTCCTTGAGAGATGGTCAATTCATTGACTGAACCAGTCAAGTTTGATTGTGTCTCAACCGAGCATCCATAAACAGCTTACCAGCAGGGTCAGGTGGACAGTGATCATAAGCAGGGAACTTGTTCCAAACAAGGAGAAATATTTTGTTGCCATTTTGATGGATTGTGTTAATTATGGACAGGACTGCAGGAAATAAAACCCACTCAGAGTGTTGAGGCTTTGTACCTGGTGTGGCACAGTGTAATTCTGCTCGTTATTAATATACTCTCCGTTCATTTAACAGATATGTTTATTTTGCTGAAAGATTGAAGCTATAGCTGCTCATTTAGGAGATTATTAAACTAATGCGTTCTCCTCAATGTCCTGCAGTCGTCAGTATTTTCAAGTAATTCTTTATGACAACATAATAGAACTGCTTAGCTTTGTAGAACTGTTACTTTATTGATTCAGTTCAGGTTTATTTATTTATTTTAAAAGATTGCTGGCTAGCCTGTGATAATTTAGCTTGCTCTATGCGAAGAGCATCTGGGGTGAAACTGAGCTCAGTAGCACCCATTTATTGGGTGCTACGAGGCTCCTTAAAGTTCCAAAATGACTGATAGGAAGTGCGCACATGCACCTAACATTCACCTGAAGTACTCTCAACAGGGAGATTATGATCGGAATCAGCGTGTAACACTGATTTGATGCCTTTGCTGGCATTTGGAAGCTCTAAATCCAGCCAACGCCTTTTCTGAACCTCCCACAGCTGAACACACGTTCAACGCCATTAAGGACCCATTGCTTTTTGGATCTCCCTGTGCCACATGCCATGCCCATGTAAGGTGCCAGTCTCATCTCTGCTCTGTAACCAGCTAAAAGGAGAATCATGAGAGTGGCCCATGGTACCTCATTTGTTGTGTTCCATCCTGTGGGAGTGCACTGGGCACTTTCCTGCAATGTCATGGCTGAGACTGTACATTCACCATGCACAGAATTCTAATTTATGTTGCAGAGACACAGTATTCCAAATGAGGCCAAACCATGCTCTTGTACAAGGACAGAATAATATGCTTTACTTTGAATAGTGAATTCAGCCCAGTTCCCTGTTTGCTTTAGGTTTAACTACATGATATTGGTTATGCACTCTCAGAGAGCTGTGCAATATGTCTTGAATGGTGTCTTGAGTGTTGTTGGAGCCGCACTCATCCAGGCAAGTGAAGAGTATTCCATCAAACTCCTGACTTGTGCCTTGTAGATGGTGGACTGGCTTTGGGGAGTCAGGAGGTGAGTTACTTTCCACAGAAATCTCAGTCTCTGACCTGGCTTGTAGCCATGGTATTTATGTGCCTGCTCCAGTTGAGTTCCTGGAACATGGCACCAATGCGCAGGCTCTGAAGTCAGTTTCCAAGACCGTGTATCCTGAGTGTACAGTTCTAAGTCGTAGCGAAATCACGTCACCTTTTTCTTGATCATAAGCATCAAGGGAGTATGTGGCAGCCTCACTAGGATTTTTGATGGGAGGAGATTCAGTGATGGTAATACCATTGAATGTGAAGAGGTGGTGGTTAGACTCTTTTGTTGGAGATGGCCATTGCCTGGTCATTTCTATCTATGGTTATAAAATCAATTCTTAGTCCACTGTAGCAGGTGTGTTGTGAGTCCCTGATGATTCCTCCATCTAGGTGATTATACAAAGCATCTCCAATGATCTATCAAGCATCTTGCTTATAATTGAAGTCAAACTAATTGGCTTATAGCTCCCAAGCTCTGTCTGCACTGAGGGAGTGCTACCCTATAGGTGGTGTTGTCTTTCAGATAAGATGTTAAATTGAGGCTCCTTCATCACCCTCAGGTGAGTATAAAAGACCCCCATTATCTGCTCATTATCATTGTTGTTTGTGGGACTTGGCTATGTGTGAAGTTAGCTGTTGTTTTATTCCCCTACGTTACAACAGTAAGTACACTTCAAATGTATTTCTTTGGAATGAGGTGCTTTGGAAAGTCCTGAGTTTGTGAAAGCTACTGTAGAAGCAGAATTTCTTTGTTTCATTGTATCACTTTTGCTACATTTCCATTTCTCCTTCTAGTTTTACTTCTCCATTATTCTTGTTTCTCTCCTTATTTGGCCTCCTTTTTTTTTGCTCCAGTCTTTTTTTGCTGATCTCAAGCTGAGCATTCATTTCCTGTCTCCTCCCCCACTGCAGGTCTCTCATTAACTGAAGATGCATAAGTATCACAAGAAATAGGAGCTGGAGTAGGCCATTCAGCCCCTTGAGCCTGCTCCACCATACAATACATCATAGCTGATCTTCTACCTCAACTCCACTTTCTTGCCCTATCCTTACATCCCTTGATTCCTTCAGTGCCCAAAAATCTATCAATCTCTATCTTGAATATGCTCATCGACTGAGCATCCACAGCTCACTGCGGTAGAGAATTCCAAAGATTCACAAATAAATTTCTCCCCATCTCAGTCCTAAATAGCCAACTCCTTATCCTGAGACCATGGGGGAGGCGGTGGCATAGTGGTATTGTCACTGGACTAATGACCCAGGGTATTGCTCTGGGCACATGGGTTCAAATCCCAACACAGCAGAAGGTGGAATTTGAATTCAATTAATCAAATCTGGAATTAAAAAGCTAGTCTAATGATGGCCATGAAACCAGTGTTGATTGTTGTAAAAACCCATCTGGTTCACTAATGTCCTTTAGGGAAGGAAATCTGCTGTCCTTACCTGGTCTGGCCTACATGTGACTCCAGACCCACAGCAATGTGGTTGACTCTTACATGCCCTCTGAAATGGCCTAGCAAGCCACTGAGTTGGCAGCTCACTGCCACCTTCTCAAGGGCAATTAGGGATGGGCAAATAGCCTCTCAGCATCTGCCCTGTCAAATCCTCTAAGGAACTTATACATTTTAATGAGATCACCTCTCATCCTTCTAAACTCCAGAGAAAATAAGCCCCGTCTACTCAATCTCTCCTCATTGGACAATCCTCTCATCCCAGGAATCAATCAGCGATGCTAGTATGAGGCTGCATAAGTAAATTCCTTTCTCATATTATTTTACATCAACTAGAAGCTGAACTATTTATTTTAACTATGTTTGAATATTGCGTTAACCTCCAAAGTCATAGTAAAATCGAATTATGTTCTCAACACTTAACTCTGCTTCAAGCCAGTTCTTCCCTTAATACGTCATTTGAAACTAGCACAGTGATACTGATTTGTTGACAGTTCAGTAATGAACCCTTTTAGGCCTCTGTAATAAAAATAGTATTTCAGTCAGATTGTATTGAACGGAACAAATACAAAATAGCTGCTATTTCATCTCAATATAATGAGAGTATGTGGTTACAAATGCCAAGTTTGTAGTTAATCCCAGGAACAGTAAACACATCAATTAAATTCAAGCAAAGGCAGCCAATGAGCACCCAGGGCACGGAATCCAGCTCACTGTTGACCTTAGGAAATCACCAAGTTGAGGATGTGACTGGATGAATTTTCACTTCACTGCCAGCTGCCAAGTGTTAGATTTACACTGCGTGTTGCATGTGGATGCTAGTTGCTTTGGTGGCTAGTTTACCTCATTGTTGAGCGTTTCACTGCAGCATGTTATATCCATTTTATCCATGCCACTTCACATCATGAAAAAAATCACAATTAGGCAGTAGCATTGCACACAAACAAATCAAGATTAAATGTTGAAACCTCACTGCACATTTACAAGTGATTGCATACCTTAAAGGGACAGACCATCACAATGAAAGGTTCTGAAGAAGGGTCACAGACCTAAAACGTTAACTCTGCTTCTCTCTCCACAGATGCTGCTCGACCTGCTGATATTTCCAGAACTTTCTGTTTTTATTACCATCACAAAGATTTGAATTGATCAAAAATTAGCATATTGTCCTGCAAATAAATGGTTATCAACTCAATTTAAATTCATTTTCAATTAGTTTGCTGCTAATTCCATTAAATGACACAATATGTGACGTGCAAGTCACCGGGACACAAGGTGGAATGAAAATGGCATCAATGCCCTCAAAATATTACTGAATGGCTGGGATTTTACCAGTCCTGTGGAGACTGCCTGGGAGGCAGGAGGGCTCGTAAAAAGGTAGTGGAAGGCATCAGGAAGGAATCCCAACACCTTTCCGCCACCACAGGATATTCCCAGAACCGGGAAGGGCAGCATCTCAGCTGCCCATCAACCGGAGGCGGACGATCAACTACTCCAATTAACTGGCCTAGTAACAGCCATTTTATGCCCCCGCCGCTATTTTACCAGCATCAGGACCGCCCCCCCCCCCCCCACCCCATTGCATGGGGAGACCACCAGGTACATGGAGGTGGCCTTCCAGCAGCCTCCCAGGGGCGCAGGTGGTGGGGGCTCTTCCTTTGTGGCTGCTCCAGGGCCCATGGAGGGGCTCACTAGTGCCAATGGCCACCACCCCCCCTCCTGCTGCCCCGATACTGCCAGTGGAGGGCTAACCCCTCTGATCGCTGTGGGGGGGGGGGGGGTGGTGGTGGTGGTGGGGGGGGGGGGGTAGAGTGGGTGGTGGGGGCCTGTCTGTGTGGCCCCGGCAGAGAAATAAATGTTCCAACTTATCTGCAAGGGCGTCTCAGCATGGAGGTGACCTCTCTTTCCCCTTGCAGCCTCAGCAACAGCCACATCTATTGGTGGTGCTGAGAGTCAGCAGAGCTGCCAGCCCTCTAATTGGACCGGCAGCTCAGAGAGACAGGGCATCATCCTTAAGTGGATGGTGGTCCCAGAGGCAATCTCTTAATTGCACACCGCTGGTAAAATAGCCTCTGCAGTTGCACTGCTTGCCAGCGTGGGTTCAGGACACGCATTTGGTCCCAACGTCAGGACCCATGGCATGCCGGTAAAATTCCAGCCAATATCTTTCCGGAGAAGGAGGTGGTTGAGAGATAGATGGAGCTCAGTTCCTTCAGCCAAATGATCAGGTGCTTTCCACCACCAGGGCTCTCGGAAACTTTGATGGCAGGTAGGTGTTGGAGATGTTTCTCCAAACTGTCAGCTTGACCTGAAAACATGTAACAGGGTCACCAGTGGAGGTCTTCAATGAGTGAAATCCAGGCAGAATGTATATTCATACTGTAAATAAAACAATGGAACACTTTCATCAAACTTCTTGGAATAAAGGGACTGTGTACCTTAGACACATCAATCCTTGGGCAGCAAGGTGATCCTAAGCTATGGTTCTTTCATACTCATGAAGGAATGCTTTCAAATATTCTTTGCATAGGTCTGTTACACTTTTGCTTCAGGCAACTGATTGTAATTTTGTCTCATGCATCTTTAAAGCCTTGTGGAAAATTTAAAGGAAAAATTGTCTGTAAATTTTGACTAGAAGAAACTGGAATCGCAATATATAATTCACCTGTCATTGCCAGTTACTCAACAGGCATTTAGTCACCCCTCCCCTAATTCTTCCTCTGCTGTTGCTCACTATTTGATTTTGGCCCTGTTAAGCATTTTGGAACTATAGGATCATTGGACAATACAGAAGGAGGCCATTTGGTTCATTGAGCCTGCACTGGATCTTGTGAAAGAGCTATCCAATTATTCCCACTCCCTTGCTCTTGCTCCATAACACTGCATTTTTTTTCATTTCAATTATTCGTTGCATGTTTGCTAAGTTAAGAGATCAATATCAATGCAAGCTGAATACAAAACTCTTGCATTTAGTGTTTGTCAATCAGAGATCAAAGCACACACATGAAAGAACTGTGTTTGAAATCACCACATGTTGCAGAATACATGTCAATCTTACACCTCACGGTTAGCACCGCAGCCTCACAGCTCCAGCGACCCAGGTTCAATTCTGGGTACTGCCTGTGTGGAGTTTGCAAGTTCTCCCTGTGTCTGCGTGGGTTTTCTCCGGGTGCTCCGGTTTCCTCCCACAGCCAAAGACTTGCAGGTTGATAGGTAAATTTGCCATTATAAATTGCCCCTAGTATAGGTAGCTGGTAGGGAAATATAGGAACAGGTGGGGATGTGGTAGGAATATGGGATTGGTGTAGGATTAGTATAAATGGGTGGTTGATGGTCGGCACAGATTCAGTGGACCGAAGGGCCTGTCGTACCTCTAAAAAAAAAATTTGTCGAAAAGCAACAAATCACGACTGAATGGACAGGGATCCTACTAATGATCAAAAATGGCAAGCAGGCACAAACTACCAATCAAGAATCAGAAAGCAACTCGCAGCAGCAAAGAGAAGAAAAGGAACCAATGGAATCACGAAAATGTTTTTGGCTGCCATCTTATTTTGTCAGTAACTTGAGAGTATAATATTAATTCAAAGCTCCAAAATCCTCAGGTCATGTTCCTGATAGTTACAGAGCCTTTGGTCAGCGGAGGAAACCTCATTTGCATCTCATACAGAACAAATTATCTAATGATATACAAGTAACAATATATAAATGCTTGTGAAATATAACACTGCAGATCTTAAGCAGTACTGCTCTAGCCTCTCTCACCAGTCTACCTTCAAGCCTTAACAGCAGAATTACCTTATGCTTCTCCTGCTTTTGTTCCAAGAAACAGTGATTCCTGGTCAAAGAGCCTGCTGTCATCCTCATCTCAGCAATGCCTCTGTTTCTGGTGTTCTAGAATTTCCTGTACTGTTGGGCTCTGCCTCAGGAGAATGCCTCAGCTCAGAGAGCCTGTCCCAATACTATTTCCACCCCTGGCCTCAATGCTCAAGGTAAAACTTGCAGATTCACCAGAATGATACCTGGACTAAAAAGGTTAAATTTTAAGAAAAGATTGCATAGATTAGGCCTGCATTCCCTTGACTATAGAAAATTAAGGGGTGATCAAATTGAGGTGTTTAAGATTATAGAAGGATCTGATAGGGTAGATGGAGAGAATCTATTGCCTCCAGTGGGTGGAGTCAAGCACAACAGGGCATAACCTTAAAATTAGAGCTAGGCAATTTGAGTGATTCAGGAAGCACTTCTTCACACAAAGGATAGTGGAAATCTGGAACTCCCTTTGCCAAAATGATGTGATGCTGGGGGTCAATTGAAATGTTCAAGCTGAGATTGATAGATTTTAGTTAGGCACTAAGGGTTATGGAACCAAGGTGGGTAGATGGATTTAAGATGTAGATCAGCCATGATCCCATTGAATAACAGAACAGACTCGAAGGACTGAACGGCCTCCTCCTGTTCCTTTGTTCCTTAAAAAAGCCTCTGCTCACAGCCTTGGCCTCAGTGATAGATTTGCTGCTAGTCTCAGCACTAGAGAGGCTTCAGTCTTAACTCAATCCAAGATTGTCTCTGCCTACCTCAAGGCCATGGCAGAACAGGCTTAAGGGGCTGAATTGCCTGCTTCTGTTCCTATGATTTGCTACCTACGTCCAGGGCAACTTTTGAAAAATAGCACAGAATGTCTACTAGTGAGATAGAATACTAATAGAATTATGTATGAAGCTTCCTTTATGAGTTATGTTTGAAAATGATCATGTATTACTGGTGTAGATATATATTTTATTCATAACTCATCCGGTACATTTTCAATGGAAAAAATTCAAATTTAAATCACATTATTTCATAATTTTGTCCTCTTTAAAAAAAAATATTGCTTTGTAATGTCTTAATAACCAAAAAGTAGGAGATGGTGCTTTAAAAATTTGGAGTAAATAAGGAATTCAGAAGGTACTAGCATGACAGTCATAGAATAGGTATTCAGGAAAAGATCACTGTTAGAATTTAAATGGTACCGAAAGATGCACAGTTTTTTTTAAGAGAAGCAGAGGATTGAAGATGGAAAGGTGTAAAATTGAGGTTGAAACCAGCCAAAGAGAAATCTGCCTGCTGGCGCTCTGCTGTTGTAAAGTTTTCTATCTTTCTGGAAACTATATTGGCTTTGAAAAGACACCACATGAAAGCAAACAGTATCCAAATGCTTGAAGGAGAAAAATTTGCATGATGAATGGAGGAAGGACAGGGGAGTCAGACTAATTGGATAGCTCTGTTAAAGAGCTAGCACAGGCAGGATATGCCGAATGGCCTCCTTCTGTACAATTCCAACGATTAACATGATCCAATGAAATTCCTTCTTCTGCTGTTTTAACAAAGACTTGAACCTATTCGGTTTAAAGTCCAGGCAAAAAAAAAAATCATATGATCTTATAAAGGGATAATTTTATTACTGTTTACCCACCGGGAATGTAGATCATCAGAAATGTAGGTACGATGTGTCAACCATTTAAAATTAGCTTTCCTTTGCCAGTATCTCATGCTGTAATTTTATACAAAGGCAGTTAACTATTTGCACAATAGTTTTCCGCAACATAACTTCAAAGTCACTGCTTTTTATTTTGTGTTTATGATGAGTAAAACGAACAAGAGAGCACTTCCATACTCCACAATATATATATTCATGACAGCAGTGGTGTATAGTGCATAAGCTTTGGGTCCAGTCATAGAACTGGAAAGCCATCTGTTGCTGAAACCCTCATCCATGCCTTTGTTACCTCTAGACTTAACTATTCCATTGCTCTCCCACTGGCCTCCCATCTTCCACCCTCCACAAACCTGAGCTCATTCAAAATTGTGTTACCTGTATCCTAACTCACACCAAGCCGTGTTCGCCCATCACCCCAGTGCTTGGTGACCTACATTGACTTCTAGTTTTGCACTTCTCCAACTCTGGACTCTGGAGCATCCCTGGTTTTAATTGCTCCACCACTGGCTTTCTTTACCCAAAAATATACTTTACTCATAAACATTTTCAAAAATACATTACAAAACAGTTCAGAACAGCTCAAATTTTACATTCCGGAAAGTACAATAGAGCTCAGATTTTTTCGATACAGAAAAACATGAAGTGCCTCACAATTCTTGCCATTCCATTTTAAATGCAATGTACATTGGCATGACATAGTAAAAAAAACATTTTGGTGCATACAGCCCGAGGGGTTTTATATGGCATCCAGCCCCTCAGTATACTATGGTGGGAGGACCTTACACAGTGGCCTTTCCCCATTGAGCCTTTGCAGCGGCTGCCCCAAGCTTTAGTGCGTCCCTCAGCAGGTAGTCCTGGACCTTGGAATGTGCCAGTCTGCAACATTCGGTCATGGTCAACTCTTTGCACTGGAAGACCAGCAAGTTTTGGGCAGACCAAAGAGCGTCTTTCACCGAATGGATGGCCCTCCAGCAACAGTTGATGTTTATCTCTGTGTACATCTCTGGGAACAGCCCGTAGAACACAGACTCCTGTGTTCCCGAGCTGCTTGGGATGAACCTCGACAAAAACCACTGCATCTCTTTCCACACCTGCTTTGCAAAGGCACATTCTAGAAGGAAGTGGGTGACAGTCTCTTCCTCACCACAGTCACCTTGAGGGCAGCGTGTGAAGGCGGTGAGACTCCGTTCGTGCAGGAAAGATCTGACGGGGAGGGCCCTTCTCACCACCAGCCAAGCTACATCTTGGTGCTTGTTTGAAAGTTCTGGTGATGAGACATTCTGCCAAATGACTTTGGCAGTGGTCTGATCGGGGTGAATCACCAACTCCAGAGCAGACTTGACCTGATTGGCGATGACCTTGGACAGAATCTTGTAGTCTATATTAAGCAGTGAGATGGGCCGCAAATTTCTGATTTCCAGCCTTTTCCCCTTCCACTTGTAGATGAGGGTGATGATGCCTTTCCTCATGGATTCTGGCATGCTGCTGGCCAGAAGTTTACTCTCATACACTTCCAGCAGGTCTGGGCCGATCCAGTTCCACAGAGTCGTATACAACTCAACCAGTAAGTCATCGCTTCTGGGAGTTTGACTCATCTCGTAGGACCTGACGGCCTTTGTCAGATCTTCCAGAGTTAGCAGTTTGTCCAGACTCTCCCGCGTACTGTCATCTAAGACCTCCATGATAGATGGCAGGAAGGACGGGGAGGCCCTGCTGTCCGTGGGCTTCACGTCGTACAGCCCGGCATAAAAGGATTTGCTAATCCTTAGTATGTCAGACTGCGATGACAATACCGAGCCATCCTCTTCCTTCAGGCTGCTGATCACAGAGCTCTCTCTCTGTATCTTTTGGAAGAAGAAACGCGAGCACGTCTCATTCTGCTCAACTGAGCGGACTCTGGACCCGAAGATGATCTTGGAGGCCTCCGTGGCAAAGAATGAGGTCTGCTGGCTCTTCTCCTCTTGGAGATCCTCCTTGACCTCGAACCCCATTGACAGGAGCCACAGCAGATTCTGCATGTTTTTCTGGAGCTTTTCCCTCTGTCTCTCTCTCACCTTCTGAACACCTTTGAGGATAAAGAACCTCTTAATGTTTGCCTTGATCGCCTTCCACCAGTGAACTGGAGACTCAAAGAGGGGTTTCACAGTTCTCCAACCTTTGTAATCCCTTTTGAGTTCCTCAATGTTCTCTGGGGTCAGCAGTGTTATGTTCAGCTTCCATGTCCCCCTGCCAACCCGCTGGTCGTCCTGTAAGTGACAGTCAGCCAGTAAGAGGCAGTGGGCAGAGAAGAACACCGAAGAACACCGGCTTGACGTTGGTGGATCTGACTGTGAAAGCACAGGACACAAACAGGAAGCCAATCCTGGAATGGGCAGACCCGTGTGATCTTGACTAGCTGTATCTACCATGTCTCCGTCTGCAGGGCTGCTGAAGACGTCGTGCAGCTAGGCATCTGCCACTGCTTCACCACTGGCTTTTTTTTTTATTTTCAAAATATACTTAATTCATAAAAATCTGTAAAAAATACATGACAAAACAGTTCCAAACAGCACCAAGTCAAAAAAATACAAGCAGTGCAAAGGAGGACAGTTTCCTTCAATGCAGGAGTGAGTTGCCTCACAACCCTTCCATTTCATTTTTCACGCCATATACATTTTACAGCAAACGAAAATGTTCCGGATACAGTTCGAGGGGTTTCCCATGGATCCAGCCCCTCAGTTCAGCTTGGTGGGGGGACCTTACACAGTGGTCTTTCCCCATTGAGCCTTTGCTGTGGCTGCCCCACGCTTTAGTGCGTCTCTCAGCACGTAGTCCTGGACCTTGGAATGTGCCAGTCTGCAACATTCGGTCGTGGACAACTCTTTGCGCTGGAAGACCGGCAAGTTTCGGGCAGTCCAAAGGGCGTCTTTCACTGAATTGATAGTCCTCCAGCAGCAGTTGATGTTTGTCTCGGTGTGCGTCCCTGGGAACAGCCCGTAGAGCACAGACTCCTGTGTTACAGAGCTGCTTGGGATGAACCTCGATAAAAACTACTGTATCTCTTTCCACATCTGCTTTGCAAAGACACAGTCCAGAAGGAGGTGGGCAACCGTCTCTTCCCCACCACAGCCACCACGAGGGCATTGTGTGGAGGGGGTGAGACTTCGGGCATACAGGAAGGATCTGACGGGGAGGGCCCTTCTCACCACCAGCCAAGCTACATCTTGGTGCTTGTTTGAAAGTTCTGGTGATGAGGCATTCCGCCAAATGATTTTGGTGGTCTGCTCGGGGAACCATCCGACAGGATCCACCGTCTCCTTTTCCCGCAGGGCCTTGAGGACATTCCGTGCAGACCACTGCCTGATGGATCGGTGGTCAAAGGTGTTTTCCCGCAGAAACTGCTCCATGAAGGATAGGTGGTACGGCACAGTCCAACTGGATGGAGCGTTCCGCGGCAATGTGACCAGGCCCATCCTTCGCAACACCGGGGACAGATAGAACCTCAGCACGTAGTGACACTTGGAGTTTGCGTACTGGAGGTCAACACACAGCTTGATGCAGCCACACACGAAGGTAGTCATCAGGATGAGGGCCGCGTTGGGTACATTTTTCCCGCCCTTATCCAGAGGTTTGAACCCGATCCATTTTGGATCCCCAGATGAAGCGGAAAATGGCTCGGGTGACCGCCACAGTATGGACCAGACCTGCGCCACATACAGCAACAACGTGAGCGCCTCGCACCTGAGGACCAGGTTCTTACCCACAATAGAGAGAGATCGCTGCCCCCACATGCTCAGCTTGTGTTGTACCTTGGCTACTCGCTCCTCCCAGGTTTTGGTGCACGCCCCGGCCCTTCCGAACCATATCCCCAGCACCTTCAGGTAGTCTGACCTGACGGTGAAGGGGACAAAGGATCGGTCAGCCCAGTTCCCAAAGAACATGGCCTCGCTCTTGCCATGGTTAACTTTGGCTCCCGAGGCCAGTTCGAAATGGTTGCAGATGCTCATCAGTCTGCGCACAGACAGTGGATCCGAGCAGAAGACGGCGACGTCATTCATGTACAGGGAGGTTTTAACCTGAGTGCCTCCACTGCCTGGGATTGTCACCCATCTTATGCTCGCATCATTCCTAATAGACTCAGCGAAGGGTTCAATACAGCAAACAAACAAGACCGGGGAGAGGACAGCCCTGTCTGACTCCAGATTGGATCGGGAAACTTTCTGATTCCCACCCATTGATTGAGACTGCGCTACTGATGTTTGTGTAGAGCAGTTTGATCCAAATGCAGATTCCCTCCCCGAGGTTAGAAACAGGAGAGGTGAGGTCACCCTGTTGGGAGTCTTTTATAGACCTCCAAATAGTTCCAGAGATGTAGAGGACAGGATAGCGAAGATGATTCTCGACAGGGGTGAGAGTAACAGGGTAGTGGTTATGGAGGACTTTAACTTTCCAAATATCGACTGGAAATACTATAGTTCGAGTACTTTAGATGGGTCAGTTTTTGTCCAGTGTGTACAGGAGGGTTTTCTGACACAGTATGTAGACAGGCCAACCAGGGGCGATGCCACATTGGATTTGGTACTGGGTAATGAACCCGGCCAGGTGTTAGATTTAGATGTAGGTGAGCACTTTGGTGATAGTGATCACAATTCGGTTAGGTTTACCTTAGCGATGGGCAGGGACAGGTATATACCGCAGGGCAAGAATTATAGCTGGGGGAAAGGAAATTATGATGCGATTAGGCAAGATTTAGGATGCGTAGGATGGGGAAGGAAACTGCAGGGAATGGGAACAATCGAAATGTGGAGCTTATTCAAAGAGCAGCTACTGCGTGTCCTTGATAAGTATGTACCTGTGAGGCAGGGAGGAAGTTGTCGAGCGAGGGAGCCGTGGTTTACTAAAGAAGTCGAAGCGCTTGTCAAGAGGAAGAAGAAGGCTTATGTTAGGATGAGACGTGAAGGCTCAGTTAGGGCGCTTGAGAGTTACAAGCTAGCCAGGAAGGATCTAAAAGGAGAGCTAAGAAGAGCAAGGAGAGGACACGAGAAGTCATTGGCGGATAGGATCAGGGAAAACCCTAAGGCTTTCGATAGGTATATCAGGAATAAAAGAATGACTAGAGTTAGATTAGGGCCAATCAAGGATAGTAGTGGGAAGTTGTGTGTGGAATCAGAGGAGATAGGGGAAGTGTTAAATGAATATTTTTCGTCAGTATTTACAGTAGAGAAAGAAAATGTTGTCGAGGAGAATACTGAGATTCAGGCTACTAGGCTAGATGGGATTGAGGTTCACAAGGAGGAGGTGTTATCAATTTTGGAAAGTGTGAAAATAGATAAGTCCCCTGGGCCAGATTGGATTTATCCTAGGATTCTCTGGGAAGCTAGGGAGGAGATTGCAGAGCCTTTGTCCTTGATCTTTATGTCGTCATTGTCGACAGGAATAGTGCCGGAAGACTAGAGGATAGCAAATGTTGTCCCCTTGTTCAAGAAGGGGAGTAGCGACAGCCCTGGTAATTATAGACCTGTGAGCCTTACTTCGGTTGTGGGTAAAATGTTGGAAAAGGTTATAAGAGACAGGATTTATAATCATCTTGAAAAGAATAAGTTCATTAGCGATAGTCAGCACGGTTTTGTGACTGGTAGGTCGTGCCTCACAAACCTTATTGAGTTTTTCGAGAAGGTGACCAAACAGGTGGATGAGGGTAAAGCAGTGGATGTGGTGTATATGGATTTCAGTAAGGCGTTTGATAAGGTTCCCTTTTGGTAGGCTATTGCAGAAAATACGGAAGTATGGGGTTGAAGGTGATTTAGAGCTTTGGATCAGAAATTGGCTAGCTGAAAGAAGACAGAGGGTGGTGGTTGATGGCAAATGTTCATCCTGGAGTTTAGTTACTAGTGGTGTACCGCAAGGATCTGTTTTGGGGCCACTGCTGTTTGTCATTTTTATAAATGACCTGGAAGAGGGTGTAGAAGGGTGGGTTAGTAAATTTGCGGATGACACGAAGGTCGGTGGAGTTGTGGATAGTGCCGAAGGATGTTGTAGGGTACAGAGGGACATAGATAGGCTGCAGAGCTGGGCTGAGAGATGGCAAATGGAGTTTAATGCGGAAATGTGCGAGGTGATTCACTTTGGAAGGAGTAACAGGAATGCAGAGTACTGGGCTAATGGGAAGATTCTTGGTCGTGTAGATGAACAGAGAGATCTTGGTGTCCAGGTGCATAAATCCCTGAAGGTTGCTACCCAGGTTAATAGGGCTGTTAAGAAGGCATATGGTGTGTTAGCTTTTATTAGTAGGGGGATCAAGTTTCGGAGCCACGATGTCATGCTGCAGCTGTACAAAACTCTGGTGAGACCGCACCTGGAGTATTGCGTGTAGTTCTGGTCACCGCATTATAGGAAGGATGTGGAAGCTATGGAAAGGGTGCAGAGGAGATTTACTAGGATGTTGCCTGGTATGGAGGGAAGGTCTTTCGAGGAAAGGCTGAGGGACTTGATGTTGTTTTCGTTAGAGAGAAGGAGGAGGAGAGGTGACTTAATAGAGACATATAAGATAATCAGAGGGTTAGATAGGGTGGATAGTGAGAGTCTTTTTCCTCGGATGGTGATGGCAAACACGAGGGGACATAGCTTTAAGTTGAGGGGTGATAGATATAGGACAGATGTCAGAGGTAGTTTCTTTACTCAGAGAGTAGTAGGGGCGTGGAACGCCCTGCCTGCAACAGTAGTAGACTCGTCAACTTTAAGGGCATTTAAGTGGTCATTGGATAGACATATGGATGAAAATGGAATAGTGTAGGTCAGATGGTTTCACAGGTCGGCGCAACATCGAGGGCCGAATGGCCTGTACTGCGCTGTAATGTTCTAAAAAAAAACCCCATTTTGGAAAACACGTCCATCATGTAGGTGTGCGATATCCTGTCAAAAGCCTTCTCCTGGTCCAGGCTGATGAGACAGGTGTCCACCCTCCTGTCCCGTACATAGGCGATCGTATCCCTGAGTAGCGCGAGACTATCAGAGATCTTCCTGCCGGGTACAGTACAGGTCTGATCAGGGTGGATCACCGACTCCAGAGCAGACTTGACTCGACTGGCGATGACTTTGGACAGAATCTTGTAGTCAACATTAAGCAGTGAGATGGGCCGCCAATTTCTGATTTCTGTCCTCTTCCTTTCCTCATAGATTCTGACATGCTGCCGGCCAGGAGCATACTCTCGTATACTTCCTGCAGGTCCGGGCCGACCCAGTCCCACAGGGCTGAGTACAACTCAACCGGTAAGCCGTCGCTTCCGGGAGTTTAACTCGTCTTGAAGGACTCGACGGCCTTTGTCAGCTCGTTCAGAGTTAACGGCTTGTCCAGTCTCTCCCTCATGCTGTCATCTAAGACCTCTGTGATAGGTGACAGGAAGGACTGGGAGGCCATGCTGTCTGTGGTCTTCGCGTCATACAGCCCAGCATAAAAGGATTTGCTGATCCTTAGTATGTCGGACTGCGAAGATGTTACCGAGCCATCTTCTTCCTTCAGTCTGCTGATAACAGAGCTCTCTCTGTGTACCTTTTGGAAGAAGTAACGTGAGCATGTCTCATCCTGCTCAATGGAGCGGACACTGGACCGGAAGATGATCTTGGAGGCCTTCGTGGCAAAGAGCGAGGCCTGCTGGTTCCTCACCTCATGGAGATCCTCCTTGACCTCGACCCCCATCGACTGCAGCCGGAGCAGATTTTGCATTCTTTTCTGGAGTCGGGACGTTTCCCTCTGTCTCTCTCTTGCCCTCTGAACCCTTTTGTGGATAAAGAACCTCTTGATGTTCTCCTTGATCGCTTCCCACCAGTGAACTGGAGACTCAAAGAGGGGTTGCACGATTCTCCAACCTTTGTAATCCCTTTTGAGTTCCTCAACATTCTCTGGGGTTAGCAGTGTAGAATTGAGCTTCTATGTCCCCCTGCCAACCCACTGATCGTCCTGTAAGTGACAGTCAGCCAGTAAGAGGCAGTGGTTGGGGAAGAACACCGACTTGACGTCAGTGGATCTGACCGTGACAGCACAGGACACAAGCAGGAAGTCAATCCTGGACCGGGCAGACCCGTCCGATCTTGACCATGTGTATCTGCGCTGCGCTCCGTCTGCTGGTTTGCTGAAGACGTTGTGCGATTTGGCATCTTTTACTGTTTCTATTAGGAATCTGGACGTAGCGTCCAGTTTGCTGTCGTCACTGCCAGATCATCCAGCCGCATCGATGATGCAGTTGAAGTCACCGCCTAGAATGACCGGCCTGGACGTCGCCAGCAGCAGTGGGAGCTGCTGGAAGACGGTCAGCCGCTCGCTGCATTGAACCGGGGCGTCCACGTTGATCAACCGGAGCGGAGCGTTGTTGTACATAACATCTGCTACAAGGAGGCGACCGCCCACCACCTCCTTAACTTCGGAGAGGGTGAAGTTACCTCACCGCAGCAGAATACCCAGGCCGGAGGAACGGGAATCATTACCCCCTGATCAGATCGATGGCCCGTGGGACCACCATCGCGACCACTGCCTGTAGGTGCTGAGGTGTGGTATTCCACACTCCTGCAGAAACAGTAGGTCGGCTTTGACCTTGGCGAGGTAATCCAAGGTTGAAACACATCGCGTAGTGGATTTAATGCTACGCACATTAATTGAAGCAATTCTTATACCCATTTTTTAAAAGTTGGTTGTTGCTTCCCATACCATTTGTTCTTGCTAGTCCCAGTCCTTTGGGATGTTCCTGCAAACCCATCGTGTGCGCAAGCTGTTTCACGTTCGTTGGGCTCAGAAACTCCTCCTGGTTTTTCATGCAGGGTTTGTTCCGCTGGGGTGACATCGGTGGGGGGGGGGGTCTTGTAGGCAGCAGTGATTGGGTTGTCCTCTGCTGTTCCCCTCTGTTCCTCCTCGAAAACATCACTGCTCCCGGCTTCCCGGAGCTGAGGTGCGCCAGACGTGTCTTTGCTCTCGGTGTCCCGGAGCTGGGATGCGTTGGCCATGTCACTCGGTGTGGTGCTTTGGAGTTGGGGCTCGCCAGTCCCATCACAGCTTCCAGTGCCCGGGGGCTGGGGGGCTTTATCTTCCAATTCCTTGGAGTTCTGCCGCCTCTTTTGAAGGGGCCGTTGTTCCAGCACTTCCTCGCTCAGTGAAGAGGAGCTGTTGTAGTCTGTCTCAGAAGGTAGCCTCCTCTTGCCACTGGTTTGAGTGGTGGTCTGTTCCACTTTTGGAGGTCTTTTCTTTGTGGTTTTCCTTTGTACCACTTGCCACTGACCTGTTTGTCCATCTGCTGCCTCCTCCTCCAATGATTCTGTCTGTGGAGGAGGGGTTTCCGGGCGCAGGGTAGGTGCTGGGTCACTGGTTTCAGCTGCCTCCCCTTCCTTCTCCTTCTCAGGTTGGAGTTCCTCACTGCGGAGAAGGTTGCTGGACTCCTTTCAAACACCGGATGCCTTCGTCGTACCTTCTCCTGGCCTTTCCTTGGACCTTGCCGCCTGAGCATAACTGAGGCAGGGTTTGGGGCAGGTTTTGTAGAGATGGCCTGCCGCACCGCACAAGTTGCAACACTTAGTCTGCTTACAGTCCTTGGTCTGATGGCCTTCCTCATTGCAGTTCTTGCAAACAACCGTGCTGCAGTTAGCTGCCACGTGACCAGATTTGCCACAGGTGTGACAAATTCTGGGCTGCCCAGTGTAGACCAAGAAGCCTCAACTTCCCCCGATAGCGAAGCTGGAGGGAGGGTGGATGATGGCTCCACTGGCATCGACCTTCAAGGTCACCTTGATCTGCCGCTTGCTGGTCCAAATCCCAAAGGGGTCCTTGATACCAGTGCTGCTGCTGGCCACCTCGATGTACCTGACGAGAAAGGTGAGTACATCCACCACCGGAACATGGGGGTTGTAGAGGTGAATCGTCACCACCCGGTCACGTTGTGACGGAAGCGTGAATAGTGGCTCCACTGTGAGGATGGACAGTGGCGCCCAGTCCCCTTTCTCCTTGAACGCCTTCAGGAACGTGATGCATCCCGCCACATTCTTGAATGTCACGTCGAAATATCCACTGCTGGGGAAACCCTGCAGGCAGAAGATGTCCATAGCTTGAAATCGACAGCAATCGATGAGGATTTTCTTGATGAAGAAGGTGTGATCAACCAGTGCATCTCCTTCCTTGTCCTTCACCACCACCCGAACAGTGTTGCGCACTCCCTGGCCTGAAGCTCGAGGATTGGTTATAGCCATTTTACTCAAAGCCTACCCAGGATCAAAAGCCAATGGTCATGGTCTCTTCTCTGCCAAGTAAGTACTGACAAGAACAGATACTACACTTGATCTCCACCACTGGCGGCCGTGCCTTCAGATGCCTGGGCCCTCAGCTCTGGAACTCCCTCCCTAAACCTCGCTGCCTTTCTCCTCCTTTAAGACACTTCTTAAAGCCTACCTCTTTGACCAAGCTTTTGATCATCTGTCTTATTATCTCCTTATGTGGCTCAGTGTCTAATTTTGTTTGATAATACTCCGTGAAGCACCTTGGGATGTTTTACTACATTAAAGGTGCTACATAAATATAAAGTTGTTGGTATTGTTGTTGTCACCAGCAATTTGCATACAAGCATCCTATTATTCAGGAGTGTGCTGCAGTAAAGGACACATCCATAGATCATTATTCATTCCACATTTTTTTGCATTAAACATCTTTGTTAAGAAAATTCACATTATTTTTTTTTGCTGAACAATACGAAAAGCGTTTCCATTTCTCCCATTATTTTTTATTTTTCCCTTACATATTCACATTGATGATATGTGCTGACAATCAGTGATGTCAGTATCTGATGATACTGCAAATCGTGACTGAAATAAGCTGTCACAACAAGTATCACAAACATCAGCAGGAAATAGCTTTGAAGAGGTGCACATGATGGGTGAATGACGTATGATGCATCAGGCAGATAGTAAATTCCTGAGCTTCTGAAAACAGCATAGCAAGCAAGCATTTTGATTTAGAACATAGAACATAGAAAAATACAGCACAGAACAGGCCCTTCGGCCCACGATGTTGTGCCGATCCTTTGTCCTCTGTCAAGGACAATTTAATCTATACCCCATCATTCTCCTTTATCCATATACCTATCCAAAAGCATTTATTTGGATAAGATTCAGGGATCTGAATCTGAAAGCTGGATCTCCTAGCTGGGAAATTCAGCCTCACAAATCCAAAAGTAAGAGGTCACGCTTTTTAAAATCCAAATGCCATCTCAATTGGATGACGTCCAAAATTTACACTCAATTTGAAATTGTCCATGTTCAGATTTACAATTTGCTTTGAGGCTCATCCATATATGGTGCTTTTTTTTTAGACCAAATGACATTTTGCCTAACATAAAGATCATTACATGCCAAGTTTTAGGATTAAACAGTTTAGGCCATTGATTAGTTACAGTATCATTTATGGCACAGAAGGAGGCCATTCGGCCCATCAAGACCATGCTGGCTCTCCAGGGAGCTATGCAGTCAGACCCACTCCCTGGCTTGATCCCCATAGCCCTCAAGTGGCCATCCAACTTCCTCTTGAAGTCATTGATTGTTTCCACTTCCACCACCCTAGTGAGCAGCGAGTTCCAGGTCATTACCACCCACTGAAGAGTGCTTCCTTATATTCCCTCTGCATCCTTTGCCCAAAACTTTCAATCTGTGTCCCCTAGTCCCTGTACCATTTGTTCATGGTTTTACGAGAGTTTCCATTTTTGTGTTAAAACTTGGAATCTATATTTTAAAACAAAAGAGGCTGACCTTTGGGTGTTTTTTTTTAAAGTCAGTTTAACAAAAGTTTAACCAGTAAACAAGTTTTTTACTGGAAAGCAGGTGATTTTAAGTAAATACCGTAGGGGATGTCATGCAAGGCCCCCACCTGCCAAGAATGAGGCACATCAATTTTGTCATGAACATTGATTTTTAACTGTTGTTGAAGCGAGAAAATCACTGGTTAAATAGATCAGCTGTGGCTGAAAAAAATAATTTAAATACTAACAGATCTCGAAGGTGAGGAAGAGCATTCCAGGGCCTGCTAAGGAGGATACAATCCAAAAGGGCCAGGACTGGTTAGACCAGGTGTTCGCATGACTACCTGGCTGTTCCAGGGTTTTCTTTTGAACTGGCCAGAGAGAGTTTGAAGACCGTGTGTCTGTTTGCTCCTGAACTAAGAAGATCTCTCCTGTCTGCTCCCATCTCTTTCTCACAAGCCTCTGAATCCACTGAAAACACATGAAGCCCAAGAGAGAAAAGTCTCCTACAGCAAACAAGGTTTAAGAAGAATACTGGGCCCCAACGAAAAGCAAGATCTACTTACAATCAAGGACTCTACAGCGAGCCCGAAGATCTGTAACAACAATTCTTCAGATATTGCCTCAAACGTTTCCTCTTTATTTTTCTTCTGCTCTTTTCTGTCTCTATTTGCATGTGTATATCACATATGCATGCTAGCATGGGCACGTCGTGTATCCGTAGGCGTTAACCGAATTACAGTTTTAGCTTAAGTATAATAAATTTCAACTTTCTTCTTTAAACCTGAGAAAGCCTGTTTGTGCTGGTTTCTTTGCCTTATAATTGGAAAGCGGTGAACAAGGATTCACCTGGGGCAGCTAAAAAACGCGGTGTATTTAAAATTAAACCCTGTTACGGTAAGACCAAGTGAAGGCTGAGAGGGACCCCTGGACACCTTTCTCACCTGGTCATAATGGGGGTTTGACTTAAGAGCTATTCTTTGTTGTGAGAGAGAATATATGATTAGCATGAGACTTGCCTGGAAAAAGGTTTTAGTTTCACTTTGAACTGTTAAAAGATGCTGTTTTTTGGACTAAAAGAGGTAGTTGGAATCTGCATATGGACCAGCCAGGAAATCAGAAGAAGAGCCAAACAACTATTACCTCTCTTTAAAGAATCCCTGCTCTTGAAAAGCAAAAGCTTGTATGAAGTTTTACTGTTGCCTCCTGTAATTTTGAAGACATCCTGAATGCTTGCAGAAACCTTGCATTTTTAAAAGGACTTTGCATCGAATATGTGTGAGAACTGACACTTCTGTTGAATGCCTACCCAAACAGACTGTTATCAACCTCGCCTGGAAAGATTCCCAGTGGCAGCCATCTGTTTAACTTTAGGACACCTCTCCAGAACAAAGGACTTCCATCTCTTCTCTTCATTAAAAGTTTTTTTTTATTCCTTCAATTCCTTTGTAACAGCTGTAAGCAAAAATCCCTTTCCCGGTTAACTGTTTTTTGGAATAATGTGAATGTGTGTGAGGGCCAGGATAATAATATGGGACTTTAATATTTCAATTCATGTATATATTTAGGGATGTTCGCTGATGATTGCACAGTGCTCAGTACCATTTGCAACTCCTCAGATACTGAAGCAGTCTGTGCCCGCATGCAGCAAGTCCTGGACAACATTCAGGTTTGGGTTGTTAAGTTACAAGTAACATTCGTACAAACAATGACCATCTCCAACAAAAGCCAGAACCGATGGAAGTTCATTGGCCTTGAAACACTAACTTTGTTTCTCACTCCGAATGCTGGCTGACCTGCTGAGTGTTTCTCGCATATTCCGTGATTATTTTAAGCAAATTCAAACCTTGTTTATGCAACCAGTCTGCATAATTTAGTCCTTTAATCCCTGATATCATTCTGGTGAATCTGCACTGTTCCCTCTCCGTATTTGCGATAAAGGCCAAATTCTGTTAACCATTTTGATTACATTTTGTACCTGTGTACATCGACACACAAATCGCTTTGCTCCTTCCCAACTCCTGGTCTCCTTACCTGATCCGGGTACGGATGCTAGCTGAGCTCAGCCTACTCTGTTGACAATCCTCATCTTATTGAAGAGAAAACAAATGAACAAACATCTAAAGTAAATTATAGGCGGCCTGAATTTTAGGTGGCGGTTGAGATAGGGAGTGCATGTGGCTCGCGAGTGTATTGGCTTTAAGGTCACCATGAGATTTTTCCACCAAAGAACGTGAAACTATACTTGGAGTGACAATCAAATGGCTTCACTCTATGCAGTCTTCTTTTTCTCTGAGAAATACACGACCGGTTTTCAAAAAAGTCAAATAAGTCAGCTCTGTAGTTAATAACACTGAAATTTTGTAGAGGGTTTACGAGAGCCATTTAGAGTGAGCTGTACTTGTATCTGAATGGTGAAACAAGAAAATGGTAATACAGCCGTGAATAGACTTGTGTGCCCTTGATGATAGAAGATTAAGGGGGGATCTAATTGAGGTGTTTGAGGTGGCTAAAGAAATTGGTAGGATACATGGAGAAAAACTACTTCCTCGGTGGTGGGAGTCCAAAACAGTGGGAATAACCTTAAAATTAGAGCTCGGCCATTCAGGATTTCTTCACATAAAAAAAACTGGAATTCTCTCTCCCGAAAAGCTGTTGATGCTGGGGAGGGGGATGCGGGGAGTGCTCCATATAAAATTTCAAAACTGAGATTGATAGATTTTTATTAGGTAAGCATATTAAGTGTTATGAAACCAAGACTGGTAGATAGAGTTAAGATACAGATCAGCCATGATGTAATTGAATGGCAGAACAGCCTTGAGGGGTTGAATGGCCTCCTTCTGTTCCTGTGAGTGGGTGTCTACATGCACCAATTTTGCATACGATAAAGTAACAGATGCTGTCACCAAAAAGGTACAAGGAGTTCTACATGATTTTTTATGAATTGGAACAGCCTAAGTAATCGTCCAGTTCCTTAAAAATTCAGTGAACTCCACGCAAAAGGATCAGTCTTACAAAGGACCCTTTACTCCTACAAGATCAAAGCACTCTGGGATGAAATTCCAGTGCTTTCAAATTTGAAAATCTCTGAAGTAGCTTTGTTGAACAGGCTAATTATGCTGCTTTCATTAATCTTTGGAAGTGATTTTGCATTGGCTGCTGCTGTTATCAGCATCCTGCAGTGTCTTTGTTAATTATTGAAACATGATGTCCTGCCATGGATAACAATCTTTCAAAGAAAAGGAAGAGATTTAAAGAGTTAAGATTAATTATAATCGATTCCAATGATGCATCTAGTTGAGAATTGTGAGGAAGAGAATATTCCCATTGCACTTTGATATGAGACATAGGGTGGATTGAGCAATGCCAAATACATTATATTCCACTATGAATTCCCAGTCTCATTTGAGTTATCTGGCACAAGCTAAGATGGCAATAGAGACACCACAAAGTCTCAGACTTTGAGTTGGGGAGATGGAATGTCAGGCTACCACCCACTTCTGATTGCTGCCCTTTAATTCCTGCTGGAGGCTGCACTTGTGTGGGCATCAGGTTAGGACAGGGTCAAAACCAGCTGTGATGCTACCTGTATTATAGCCTGTCTGCTGTCAGTGGCCAAGAGTTTGCGGCTTTGGGCGCGACCAGCAATCTAGGCACAAACTGTTTTCTTTTCTCGAGTTTCCACTCAATCTCATTCACATATCATCACGGATAAAATCTGCCATGACCCAGTGCAATTAGGCAGCATTTAGGAACATCATCATAAAAGCATTTTTTGCATTAAAAATATTAATTGATGTATTTGATAGTAGTTACTTGGTGCAGTTTGATTATGACAGCCGAAAATGGGTTTATCACAAAAATATGCATTTTTCATCAGAGTCTAGTCCACGACTGTGAGTAACCTAATCTTATATAACGGAAAATTACTTTAAAAAACAGTACAGAACCATTTACTCATTTCAATAGAGTACAGTAGTCAGTTTATCAGTAAATGAAAAAAAATCTTTTAAAACGTACCTATTTGTGCTCTTGTGCCTAAAAAGCCAGGTTAATTCTAAGATTGTCTTTGAAGGCCCAAAAACAGGGGCAATTAGTGGAAACTTGCCATGATGATTAATTCACTCTGGGGCGTGCAATGTTTTTCAAACTAGCGCAAAAGATCGCCGAAACTTGAGTTGCGTTGAACACAATCTGTGCTTGAAATTCCTCGATCTTTTCTGCTGGTTTGGTTGATTTTTCATGAATTGTGCTGAAGAAAACCAACTCAATCATTTGGAAACTCCAGGCCTTTGTCTTTTCTCATACAATTAGCATGGTTATTTGGGTAAAACGCAAATGCGCAAGCAATGCCACACACTAAGGTTTGTCAGGCCCTTAAATAAAGGAGGGTAGAAAATGAGAAAGTACCAGCTACTAAGAATAAAGTGGTGCCAGCTGTTCTCCCCATTGCCATATCCCTCTCCCTTTTACAATTACTAGCCTGTTACATGAACATTTCAAATACATTTTCCTCCTTTGTTGATTCATTTGAAAGCACTACTTTGAAACATGTTCTGAGTACTTCTAAAATCTATTGAGTTTGAGTTCTACTCAGAACTATAGCCAGAATACATCAAAGATCTAGAGAGGAGAATGAGCAAGGGCATATTCATTGGAAGGCTGAGTGGAAAGTAGAACGACAAAGGACTGAGAGCAGTGAAAGAGGTGCCGGGTAGAAAGCTGATCAAAAATGTCGAGAATGGTCTAACCCTGGGGACTGAGAAGCAACAATAAAAAGGAAAGCTTTGGTCTGACAAATAATTGAATTATACAAATAAAAGACAATTGAATTAACAACAATTTATTCAATGATTTGCACTCCCACATGAGTGGTAGAGCACAGTAATGTATCAATGAAAGATTCTCTGTCAATTAGGCTCAAATTATATCCGACAAAAAAAGCTCTTTAGTCAGACCAAATCGCCCTCAATTTGGTACCATTTTCATTAAACGGTTCCCAAGCACATTATTAATTGGATGTTAATTAATTAAAGATTCTGACTCCCTGCACATTGTACATCACATTAATAGAATGGGAAACTAGTTTGAAGAAACAAAAAAAAAACTCTAGTGGAATGTGTACTTCAATAGTGTTTTGATAGGAAAAATCTCATTCACTGGAAGTTTGGACATCAGCGTGTACAGTAAATATTGGTTTTAAAATTATGTTGATGTAAATGTGCAGTAAATATGACATAGTATCTCTTGCACTTTTAAATATGATGATTGTGTTGCTGTATTCAAGCAATTTATGAACAACTCCATAACATCATTAGCAGCATCCCCAACACCGAACACCTATTCCTGCTGGGGGACTTTAATGCCAGGGTTGGGGCCGACCATGACTCATGGCCCTCCTGCCTTGGGCGCTTTGGCGTTGGAAGGATGAATGAGAACGGGCAGAGACTGCTTGAGTTGTGTACCTATCATAACCTCTGCATCACCAACTCGTTCTTTCACACTAAACCCTGTCACCAGGTTTCATGGAGGCACCCAAGATCACGTCGTTGGCACCAGCTAGACCTCATTGTCACAAGGCGAGCCGCCTTAAACAGTGTTCAAATCACACGCAGCTTCCACAGTGCGGACTGCGACACCGACCACTCCCTGGTGTGCAGCAAGGTTAGACTCAGACCAAAGAAGTTGCATCATTCCAAGCAGAAGGGCCATCCGCGCATCAACACGAGCAGAATTTCTCACCCACAGCTGTTACAAAAATTTCTAAATTCACTTGTAACAGCCCTTCAAAACACTCCCACAGGGGATGCTGAGACCAAGTGGGCCCACATCAGAGACGCCATCTATGAGTCAGCTTTGACCACCTACGGCAAAAGTGCGAAGAGAAATGCAGACTGGTTTCAATCTCATAATGAAGAGCTGGAACCTGTCATAGCTGCTAAGCGCATTGCACTTTTGAACTACAAGAAAGCCCCCAGCGATTTAACATCCGCAGCACTTAAAGCAGCCAGAAGTACTGCACAAAGAACAGCTAGGCGTTGCGCAAACGACTACTGGCAACACCTATGCAGTCATATTCAGCTGGCCTCAGACACCGGAAACATCAGAGGAATGTATGATGGCATGAAGAGAGCTCTTGGGCCAACCATCAAGAAGATCACCCCCCTCAAATCTAAATCGGGGGACATAATCACTGACCAACGCAAACAGATGGACCGCTGGGTTGAGCACTACCTAGAACTGTACTCCAGGGAGAATGCTGTCACTGAGACTGCCCTCAATGCAGCCCAGCCTCTACCAGTCATGGATGAGCTGGACATACAGCCAACCAAATCGGAACTCAGTGATGCCATTGATTCCCTAGCCAGCGGAAAAGCCCCTGGGAAGGACAGCATTACCCCTGAAATAATCAAGAGTGCCAAGCCTGCTATACTCTCAGCACTACATGAACTGCTATGCCTGTGCTGGGACGAGGGAGCAGTACCCCAGGACATGCGCGATGCCAACATCATCACCCTCTATAAAAACAAAGGTGACCGCGGTGACTGCAACAACTACCGTGGAATCTCCCTGCTCAGCATAGTGGGGAAAGTCTTTGCTCGAGTCGCTCTGAACAGGCTCCAGAAGCTGGCCGAGCGCGTCTACCCTGAGGCACAGTGTGGCTTTCGTGCAGAGAGATCGACTATTGACATGCTGTTCTCCCTTCGTCAGATACAGGAGAAATGCCGTGAACAACAGATGCCCCTCTACATTGCTTTCATTGATCTCACCAAAGCCTTTGACCTCGTCAGCAGACGTGGTCTCTTCAGACTACTAGAAAAGATCGGATGTCCACCAAAGCTACTAAGTATCATCACCTCATTCCATGACAATATGAAAGGCACAATTCAACATGGTGGCTCCTCATCAGAGCCCTTTCCTATCCTGAGTGGTGTGAAACAGGGCTGTGTTCTCGCACCCACACTTTTTGGGATTTTCTTCTCCCTGCTGCTTTCACATGCGTTCAAATCCTCTGAAGAAGGAATTTTCCTCCACACAAGATCAGGGGGCAGGTTGTTCAACCTTGCCCGTCTAAGAGCGAAGTCCAAAGTACGGAAAGTTCTCATCAGAGAACTCCTCTTTGCTGACGATGCTGCTTTAACATCTCACACTGAAGAATGCCTGCAGAGTCTCATCGACAGGTTTGCGTCTGCCTGCAATGAATTTGGCCTAACCATCAGCCTCAAGAAAACGAACATCATGGGGCAGGATGTCAGAAATGATCCATCCATCAATATTGGCGACCACGCTCTGGAAGTGGTTCAAGAGTTCACCTACCTAGGCTCAACTATCACCAGTAACCTGTCTCTAGATGCAGAAATCAACAAGCGCATGGGTAAGGCTTCCACTGCTATGTCCAGACTGGCCAAGAGAGTGTGGGAAAATGGCGCACTGACACGGAACACAAAAGTCCGAGTGTATCAGGCCTGTGTCCTCAGTACCTTGCTCTACGGCAGCGAGGCCTGGACAACGTATGCCAGCCAAGAGCGACGTCTCAATTCATTCCATCTTCGCTGCCTTCGGAGAATACTTGGCATCAGGTGGCAGGACTATATCTCCAACACAGAAGTCCTTGAAGCGGCCAACACCCCCAGCTTATACACACTACTGAGTCAGCGGCGCTTGAGATGGCTTGGCCATGTGAGCCGCATGGAAGATGGCAGGATCCCCAAAGACACATTGTACAGCGAGCTCGCCACTGGTATCAGACCCACCGGCCGTCCATGTCTCCGTTATAAAGACGTCTGCAAACGCGACATGAAATCGTGTGACATTGATCACAAGTCGTGGGAGTCAGTTGCCAGCATTCGCCAGAGCTGGCGGGCAGCCATAAAGACAGGGCTAAATTGTGGCGAGTCGAAGAGACTTAGTAGTTGGCAGGAAAAAAGACAGAGGCGCAAGGGGAGAGCCAACTGTGCAACAGCCCCAACAAACAAATTTCTCTGCAGCACCTGTGGAAGAGCCTGTCACTCCAGAATTGGCCTTTATAGCCACTCCAGGCGCTGCTTCACAAACCACTGACCACCTCCAGGCGCGTATCCATTGTCTCTCGAGATAAGGAGGCCCAAAAGAAAGATTCAAGCAATTTATTCAAAGGTTATGTATTCTTGCCTGTGATTTGCTTTTCCAGCTTCAGGAATATGTGAGGTACATTATCGCCTATTTACTATTTTACATACGAAATAGGAGCAGGAGTGGATTACATGGCCCATCAATCCTGCCCCACCATTCAATATAATCATGGCTGATCTTGGGCTTCAACTCCACTTTCCTGCTCGCTCCCCATATCCCTCGATTCCCTGAAAGACTAAAAGTCTGTCTTATCCCAGCCTTAAATATATTCAACGATGGAGCATTCACTCCCCTCTGGGGTAATGAATTCAAAAGATTCACAACTCCTTTGAGTGAAACATTTCTCCTCATCTCTCCCATGTTTTAGATTCCCCAGCCAGTGGAAACAATCTCTAAGCGTCTACCCTGTCAAGCCCCTTCAGAATCGTGTAAGTTTCAGTGAGATCACCTCTCATTCTTCTAAACTCCAGAGAATATAGGCCCAATTTATTCAGCCTCTCATTATAGGACAACCCTCTCATCCCAGGGACCAATCTAATGAAGCTTCACTGAACTGCCTCCAATGCAAATATATCCTTCCTTAAATATGGAGACCAAAACTGCACAATATTCCGGGTGTTGTTTCACCAAAGCTCTGTATAATTGTATCAAGACTTCTTTATTCTTTATTCTTTATTTTAGAAGTAGATAGTCCTTAAAATATTATTTAGTTCTAAATAACCTCTGATATTCTGATACATGTTGTTTATGATTCTGTTATTTAATGAGTGACATCACTTTTTTAACAAGTGTATAAGCTACACTCATCATTTCAGGAGAGGCTTATAAAAATATTTTTTGGGATGAATTTCCATGGGTAGTTTTTCCAGTCATCTGCTATAACATTGATGGAAAATCTGCAGAAAACCCAGAGAAAGAGCATGTCTGGAGTTTCCACAAAACTTGCGTTACAGACTTGGCGGTTGAATGGGAAAAACCCATGCAAACAATTGTCAACTTCCTCTATTGTTATCTTTCAGTCTGTCACACCCCGAAACATGGATTGCAGCAGATCAAGAAGGCAACCCGCCACCACCTTCTCAAAGGCAATTAGGGATGGGTAATAAATGCTGGCCTGGCCAGCGTCAATCATTCCATCAACAAATATAAATAAAATTTGGTGTTGCCACCTCTCTCAGCCCAGTTTCTGCATAATGTGGAGTGATAGCTACGGACTATTGATCATGCATTACTTGGGAAATTGAGTTAAACGTCAATTAGACTATAATAGGCAACTTTGTCTTCCCACCCTTGATTATCCACATTGATTTCACTAGCAGAGCACATTTCCACTTCTTAATAAAATAAAATACAAACAGCTTCATAGATTTTGTAGATTGACAAGAAAAATTGCAATATAGCAAATCTACCTTCAACATTACTAATTGTAGCATACCACACTTTCATTAGAGAAATCACAAAAAACACCATCACTGCATTACAGCCTGTTACATAGCACTTTTCATTCTCCCCTTAACAGTTCCCCAAAACATCACTAACAGCAAAGGGTGGGGATGGGGGTGGGGGAGGGGGTCGCTGTAATGCAAAGCGAGTTTTTATTTATTTAGAAGCAGCAGCTGCCATTTCATTCAACATGAGACTAGATTGAGAGGTAAGCTGACACTGCCCTTCAACACGTTCACAAGCATGTTTCTTTTCTCTCTCACCCCAGCTCTGTTCGTTAGTCGTCCAATGCAGGCGACCTTTCCAGAATGCAAAGCATGGATAATTGGCAGAGTCCTCAGCCAGTTCCCTGTAGATCAATTAACTGATGGGAATCACACAGAGCAGTACAGTTTGCTTCAATTAAATGTCAGTGCCAGGTGGGACCACTTTGAGACAGGATATTTATGTGCCTTTTACTTAGCAGTTACAGCTGAGACCTATAAGGCAAGGTGGAACTGTGGTGCCCAATGCAGTAGCAGATGGACATCAAAAACTTCTGCTTATCTGAATTAATAAGCATTCTTTTCTTCAGATATTTGGAGACAATTGCACATCTCCTGGAGGCGTCAACTCAGACTATATCACCGGACACCTTCAGGCACAAGTCTGTTTTTGGAGACTGAGTAACAGAACATTTTATTTTCCACAGTATCATCTGCCTCCTCCATGGGAATATAAAACACACCATTGAACATCATGGCAGTGTTGTATCACCGTGCACCTCTTTCATGGCATAAATGGTGTGATTTAAAACTGAGATCTGGGTTTCCCCATTTTCAGAAAGGCCTGTTTCAACACAGACATAGCAGCTGAAGAACAGCAGGAACATTTTTCATCTTCTGGGAATTGCTCACCACACCCTCAAAAAATGAAAACTCCAAACCTGAAGAAGTTATGTTGACCAGGATCATGAATCTTCCAGCACAGAAGGAGGCCACTTGGCCCCTCATGTATGTGATAGCACTTTGAAAGGGCTATCTAATTAGTTCCTCTCCCTGCTATCCATTCTGCTGTTACCCTCTAGCACTGTAAATCTCTTCTTTTATGAACATATATCCAATTTCCTTTGGAAAGTTACAGGTCGAGCTGCTTCTATCACATTTTCAGGCTGTGTATTCCAGGAATAAACCTGAAAAGTAACATCTGAGCCACAAAAGCTGGTTCATTGTATCATCAGGATCGGACCAAGGCACAGTATAACATCATGACAAGGGCACTATAAACCACGGGACCAACTTCAGTGACACAGCCCAGGAGAAGAGCTTATTGTTATTATGGAAGATGGCAAGACTTCAAGAAATATGGGTCTCTACTGCCAACAGCCCCCAGATAAGGTAAAAATGTTTCTATTCAAATGAAAAATCAGATTTTAAAATATAGCTCAGAAGCACTTTTTCTCATTTCTGTGAGAGAAATATTTTGGTAGGTCCTAGAAAGCAAACCTGACCCAGCCCCTACAATCCCTTACCAATAGTAGATGCCAAGGTCAGCACCTGTTTCTGTGCTGTATAACTCTATGACTCTATGACTATGACTCCCTCCATGCAACTTCTGATAGGTAGAAAAACAGGGCTATAAAAGTATTCAATTGCAATTTCCCCCTGCACCCAGATTATAGTGTTCGATGCAATGATCAGTGTAAAAATTTGGGGCCACAGGCTCCAAGGCAGATAGATAAACTAACTGCAAACATCAAGATGTGACAATCCCAAAGCATACTTGACGCAACATTACTGAGATTTCACATATTGCACATACTATTCCCCAGGCACCAGAGAGACTAGAAGCACCCTGCGTTCTGTTCTCAGCTGGATAATGGGTTAACTCACCTAACAATTTTCCTCCTTTCTTCTGGGAATTTGATCTTCATGACTTTATGGTCAAGACATAACTGGGGCTTGTTTTAGCTTTGGGCCAATATTGATTCAGCTGCCTGTGATGCAACTCTCCCAATTTTTGTTTCCATTAAAGTCAATCAGGAGGGATATACAATGGGTGACTGCAGAGCAGGATGGAAATCGCTAAACATCCTGCTGTAAATAAGATTCACCTTCATGCCTGCATGACTGCCACAGTGATTTGTCCTTCACTCTTCAGAAACTTTGCTGATCATCTGTTCATTGCTCAGGAATAATAAGTCTGTCTTTCAGAAACAATCAGAAGGCAGTCAAAAAGTTGTAAGTGTGGTCACAGGAAACAATGCAAAGTATTTGTGTTTCTATAAGTTTTTGACTCATTTTAAATGTCTATTCAATCAATGACGAGTCTGATGGATAATGGAATGAATATGTACCATGTGCTGGGTGAGGAAATGTGAGCAGATAAATCCCATGAGCACAAAGCAACGCTGGTGACAGTAACAGGGAATTACTGAAATATTCTTGCAATGGAGCACCAACTAACTTAGACTGTAAAAGTTTATTAAATAATGAGAATGGTGCCTCTTCTGTATTTCAGCTGATGCTTTATGGACTGTGTAATGTGCTGTTTCCTCCATGAAATTAAGCACACATACTTAACAGGAAAGCAGAGCCTGGTTGTGTCGGTAACTATTGAGTGCTGTGATTTATGGCTTTTGGCCAGGCATCAGTGGTCACTGATTTCCTGGGATGCAGCCAACTCCACTTATGATGTACCTGACACGTAAATATTTCTGTTAACTGATTAGTAATGAGACCAGCACACCACAGTCTCAATGCCAGTCTTGACCGTAGCGCACATCCAAGATTCTCCTAAGAGTTGAGTTTTGCCCGTCTCTGGGTACAGTGGTGGAGGCAGGACTTTATTTTTCATTGAGGTGGTGTTAGGGTATGAGCTTACCAGACCAAAGAAAAAGGTTAGAAATTTCACAGTAAGGTTCAAATAGAAATATTATCACTTCCATTAATCTAGCAATTCAAATAAAGCAAATTAAATTGACAAAAACAGTCTAGCTGGACAAAAATTCTAAAGCACAAAGGAGATATGCTGCTTTTGTGCTGTTAGTCTATCAATTCCATTGGACTATTCATTACAATATCCCAACCAATATTTAGAAACAAACGGCTAACTAATCAGCCTTGACTGGTTGAATTGCAGAACTGGCAAACTCTCTAAATAAAGTCATTGTTTCTTCATTCCATTTATCTAAGGCACGTTCTTTTGAAAAGAATGGTCCAATTAAAAAAAAACTCATAGAAATTTCAAGTTGAGGGATTTGGAGGTGGGGTTTGAACACCAGGTCATCCCTCCCCTGGATTACACTACTGCCTGGGTGGTGAAGGGAGGAATCAGCAGCCATTTAAAGGAAGTGGGTGCAGGGATTTATTTTGCATTATTCAAGCAACAAATTGAACATCCAGGCACATTTTCTAAACACCTATTCATATTCAAGCTTCAAATTCAAAAAAATATGTTTCACTCTTCAGCCCTTTTAGTAAATTTCTATTTACTTTTCTTTATTTGCAACATTGCTGTCAGCTAATCGCTACTTCCTGATTTATCTCATGTTTTCATTCTTGATGAGGTCCTGCTTTGTGGACCTCTGCCCCTTATCCAGGTTTATGAATAGTAGTTAAAAGACATGACAACCCATGCATTACATATTCACCTCCAGTGACACATTACTGGCAGTTCAAAGTAATTATGGAGAAAATACATTTATATTTTAGAAATTCTACCATTGTAATTAAAAAAAGAAGAAAGAAAAATTAACTTGCATTTATTTTGTGCCTTTCATGACCTTAGCTTGTCTCAAAGCGAATGAAGTACTTTTGAAATGTATTCATTGTTAAAATGTAGAGAAAGCGTACAAGTAATCATACAGGGAAGAATCTACTTATCTTGTTGTGAATTCCTGATAAATAAATACTTGTAGAAGATTGTTCATTTACTTAATCGAATCGGACTACACATGTGCTTCAACTGGAATCCAAATTATTTATTATCCCAAGCAATGACGATGCACATTGAAAACACCTCAATGCCTGGCTACCCGATCTGGGTTTAATATTACAACCCAAAAAAGAGAAGTTGCACCTTGTGAATTGAATTAAGCAGTTTGAATATATGTCTGTTTCGTGCACTGGTAAGCAAAATGGCATAGATAATTAAAGCACCAAACTGAAGGTCAAATGCTTCAATCTTCCAGCCTCTGCTTAATGTAGAAGGCAGTACATGATCTGTTACTAGTTACTAGTATTCAATCACATCATGCAGATTTTATTTTTCAAATCACATGCAGCAGAGCTTTTAACAATGGCTACAAAAGACTGTTGTTTATACAACACACTGCCCCAGTTTTCTCGAAATGCCTCAAGATAACTGTGGCTTAAAGTTTTCCTCAGATGAGATTTCCTGCCTTCATTTACAATGGCAAATATCCTTCCACAGGTCACATTTCAGTCTTCAAATGAGGTAGAATTGAAAACTCCTTGATAATATAAATGCTCTGATCATGAAGGCTTGGCTAGACTGGTCGGACCATGCAATGCAAACATTTGATGAAGGAATCCCAAAGAAGACCTCTTCTCTTCTTTGAAGTAGTACCATGGGATCTTTTACATCAACCAGAGCAGGCAGATGGGGCCTCAATTTAATATCTTGTCGAAACACAAACCCTCTGACAGTGCAGCACATCCTAGGTTCTACACTGGAGTGTCAGCCTTGATTTTTGTGCTCAAGTGTGACTTGAACCCAGAGACTCAGAGGCACGAGTGCTACTAACTGAGCCACAGTTGACACAGAAAGCATGATGAGAAACCATTTATGAAGACAACACCATCTATGAGGCTCATCACATTGCTGATCCTGAATGTAAAAGGCCAGCTGGGGAAGTCGCACTTCAAAAATCAAGACTCCCAACTTGGTGCATCCGAGACTCATTGTCAGTCCAAGGATAGGTCTCATCATCACTCACTACAGAAAATGAGATGATATTCTGACTGGTCTTCAATGTCAAAGGAAGGACAAACGACAAATGAATTTAGAGGTCTTGTCTAAGAAACGACAAGATTCTTATAAAGCATAGGGACATTTCGGGAGTGAACTTATTTCTTTTTAAAACTTGGAGCCTATGGGGCTGAATTTTCCACCACTATTCCAAGTACAAATCCAATAAACATCTGTATTTGTTCAGATCAAGTGGCTGAATAGAATCAAATCCTTTGCTCTGCTATGGCACCTTAAAGCTGGTTTTGAAAGAAAATGAGGTGTAAAGCAATGGGTGGAACCAAAACATCAATCAGTAGTAATTCTGTGTATGTTTTATGTACATAAAAACAGTAAGCTTATGCTTTTTTGCAGCGAACCATTTGTACCGATTTATTTTAATAAAAGAAAAACTGGGTTTTCAGTGCAATCAGGGTGTGTCCATTTTTCTGCCAACCAAACCATTTCCAGTTCACAGTATAAGTAGACAGATCCCTGCTAGTGTTGAAACGGGTAAGTGTGATCCCTACCAATGGTCCTACATCAGGTGTTTGAGGTATGCAAGCATCGATGCATGCAACAATTGTGCTTTTGCGTCAAGGCAGAAATCATCCACAAAATAATCTGATGATAATGAATTGTGAGTGTTGGTATGTCTCACACTCATGAAAATTTAATGCAGCTGGAATTTAAAATTTCAAACTTATTACCGGCTATTAATAAATATTATAGTCTTTTGATTAAAAAGTTAGCAAAATATTAATCTCTCAACCCATTGAAATTTCAACCATATTTTGCTCTATCTGTTGCTAGTCTAAAGTTTTCACACCGATATTTGTTGCAAATTTAAAATACCAAGTTTAGCTTCTTTGAAGGACTGATCTGTATAAACAATAGACCTTTAAACCTGAAATTTTTTAGCTCCAGGATTATGGTTGCAGTGCTTTCCCCTGTGTTAGTTTTATTTGTTTAGCTTCAGCTTCAGTTATTAGGGCTTTGAAAATGTTTCTGTTCATTATTGACTTGCGCCTCATTTGCTGAATTAAATCCGCAATGATTTCTAGTCTTTGCTAATTATGTGCCAACTGGTAAAGCTGAGAAGGAGAAATGTACTGTCTCGATTTCAAATATTCCATCAGACAGCTGGATTGTTAATAAGTTGACTGTATAGTTTTGGAGGAAATACATAGGTGACATACAGACTCCGTGAATGATGTAGGAAAAGCTGAAGATGAAGATGGAAGAGATCTAGGGATGTTAGGAGGCTCAGAACTTAACACGTCCAGTCACTTCAACATAGCCTTGAGGAAGACAAATAGAATGCTGAAGCATACAGCCAGATCAGTAGAGTAAGTGGATACCATGCTAAACCTGTATAATGCTCTGATCGAACCATATGGCAGTACGGAGTTTCACATTTGGCCAGAGAGACTTTCAATGAGGTCATACAGAGAAGAGCCATGAAACCAATGCCTTGCCATGAGTTAAGATTAGAAAAACCTTGTCTCCTTAGACCTTGAAAGCAAGGGTACTAACAGGGAGTCACACTGAGCTTTGTAAAATTGTAAATCATATCGAAAATAATTAAACTTGGAGCTGATTAAACCATAACAGTGGGATGAGGGGCACAGGCTCAAACTAGTGAAATATAGGAAATGTTTTAGAAAAAAAATGTGGATTTCTGGGTAGGGTAGTGGAGGTAAAATTTCCAGGAACCATTTAAGACACAGCTTGATGTTGTGCTGGAGAGACTCTAGATTTTCTTTCAATGGATAAGCTACAAGAGGCTAGATTAGCTTTCTCATTTGAAAAAGATTGAATTGCATTTCTATAGCACCTTTCACAATCTCAGGATGTCCTAAAGTGCTTTTCAGCCAATGAAGTACTTTTGAAGAGTAGTCACTGTTGTAATATAGGAAACACAGCAACCAATTTGCACATAGCAAGCTCCTACAAACAGCAATATGATAATGACCAGATAATCTGTTTCGGTGATTTTGAATATTGACCAGGATATTGGGGATAACTGCCCTGCTCCACTTCAAAATAGTGCCACGGGATCTTTTATTTTCACTTGAGATTAACAGTTTAACATTTCATCCAAAATCTGGTACCTCTGACAGTACGGCATTGAAGTGTTAGCCTAGATTATTGTGCCTATGTCTCTGGAATGAGATTATGAATCCACAACCTTCTGAGGTAAAAGTTCTGCTCACTGAACCACAGCTGATCTGTTACTGTTGTGTAGGTATGTAGTTGGATAGTCAAGTTTCATTTATCCAATCAAACAACAGGATTTTCCATGCTGCTCCCTGGCTAAAGTAAAATGTCAGCAAAATGTGAACAATCACATAAATTAAGAATACATTAACATCTTTTTCTTCTGAATGTATTTGCCATCATTGGCAAAGGCTGCATGATATTTATTGTTCATCCCTAATTGTCCTTGAGAAGGTGGTGGTGAGCTGCCTTCTTGAACCACTGCAGTCCAGTGCTGTTAGGAAGGGAGTTCCAGGATTTTGACCCAGTGACAGCGAAGGAATGGCTATATAGTTCCAAGTCAGGATGGTGTGTGACTTGGAGGGGGTAGGTTTAGGTGGTGGATGGGGTACCAATCAAGTGGATTGCTTTGTCTTGGATGATGTTGAGCTGCTTGAGTGTTGTTGGAGCTGTACACATCCAGGTAAGTGGAGAGTATTCCATCACACTCCTGACCTGTGCTTTGCAGATGGTGGACAGGCTTTGGGGAGTCAGGAGGTGAGTTAATTGCTGCAGAATTCCCAGCTTCTAACCTGCTCTTGCAGCCACAGTATTGAAATGACTGGTCTGGTTAAGTTTCCGGTCAATGGTAACCCCAGGATGTTGATGGTGGGGGATTCAGCGATGGTAATGCCATTGAACGTCAAGGGGAGATGGTTAAATTCTCTCTTGTTTAAGATGCTCATTGCCTGGTACTTGTGTGTCACGAATGTTACTGTCTACCCATTACCATTGTGTACTTACATTGAGACAATTATTACATTAAGTTTCCAATTAATTTTCTGGTGGTTCATCTACTTAACAACTTAACATATATAGAATCATAAAATGATACAGCACAGAAGGAGGCCATTCAGCCAATCATGCTCATACCAGCTCTTTGGTAGAGCTATCCATTAATCCCACCCCCTGTTCTTTGCCCATAGCCCTTTAGCTGTTTGCTCTTCAATTATTTATTCAATTCTCTTTTGAAAGTTACTATTGAATCTGCTTCTAATGACCTTTCAGACAGTGCATTTGAGATCACAACTCGCTGCCTTATACATATATATATAGATATACACACACACATACATATTTTATATATATGTATTAATTCAAATTATGTGAATTAAAATCAAGCAATATCATGACTGGTGCTAGAAAGCAAGGGAACTTCTTTTTGTTGCTGTTTGTTTCAAGTGACGACATCAAGCATTCCCAGATGGAGACTTCAGGTTAAATGCAATAATGCAGGGGTTAAGTTACGAGGAGAGATTACACAAATTAGGCCTGTTTTCGCTAGAATTTAGAAGGTTAAGGGGTGATCTGACCGAAGTCTTCAAGATATTAACAGGAAAAGACAGGCTAGATAAAGATAAACTATTTCCACTGGTTGGAGATTCTAAAACTAGGGGGCATAGTCGAAAAATTAATACCAGACTGTTCAGGAGAGATGTTAGGAAGCACTTCTTCATGCAAAAGGTGGTAGAGGTTTGGAACTCGCTCTCAGAAACAGCAGTTGAAGCTAGAACAGTTGTTAATTTTATATCTGAGATAGATAGATTTTTGTTAAGCAAAAGATATTAAGGGATATGGGCCAAAGGCAGGTATATGGAGTCAGGCCGCGATCAGCCATGATCTCATTGAATGGCAGGACAGGCTCAAGGGGCTGAATGGCCTACTCCTGTTCCTATCTTCCTATGTTCCTATGTAAAGCAGTATTAAGCTTTACTTTCATTAGATGGGACGGAAAAAGAAACTAATTTCATTAAGGCTATTAGAGAACATCAGAGAGAGAGGAAAGACTTATCCCATCTGTCATGGGGAGGTGCCATTGTAACAGACTTTGAGAACCAGACATTTCAAGCTTGTGTCCTTTTGAGCTATTACTTGTAGAACTTATTAGCACCAGAAAATACTTTGAAAAATAATAAATGTATGACTGTTTTATGAGCAGTGATGTTTCCTACCCAACGTTAGCAAGCTTTTTTGAATATATATTGACTGCTTACATTGTTCCTTCTTTCATTTGTAAATTCAGATGACAGTTGAATTAAGCTCGAATTCTGGGCTAATGTAAATCTGCAGAAGTGAATAATTGAATATTATATGGATCAAGCAACATGTTGCCTGGAATTTGGGCAATATGTGTTTATATTAAAGACAATGGCCTATATATTTTAATGACTAAACATATGTGAGTTTGTACAGAATATGTACTGTAACTTGAGCCTTCAAACTCACACAGAATAAATAATTGTAACCTCACTTTTTTTGGATGACTGTTGCTATATTTTATGTGACAAGACATTTTCCAATTCAATTACATTCCTCATACAGTTATAAATTATTAATGTTGCAAATACCACATTCTGGCTGAAAATCAAGCTTTCCCTTAAGAATGGGCAGAGGGATCAAAGCCTAAATGTGAATGAGGCGAACATCTTTGTTATGTGGATGAATAATGAGCTATATGCTAACATTAAAAAAACTGTCAGATCTTGTTACTAATGTGTTGCAGGGCCCATCAAGATATTGTCACACTTATCAGAGGTTCACCTTATTGAGGTCTGAGACCTCTTACAACTTTGGTGGTGCATTGAGACCAAAGAAAAGCTTTCTTTTTAAATAGCAGAAGATTAATAATAACAAATTGTTGTAACAGGCTTTGTCTGTGCAATACTGTTTCATATACTTAACATAAAGCTGGTACCTCAGTGCAAAATATGTATTAAGTTTAAATCATTAAATATGCAAAGTAAAAGAGCATTGCCTTGCTTACTATCAATCACTTCTTCACCTGACCACCTATGCTGCAATCCTTTATCCCTTGACTTAACTAGATGGCAATCATTATTATCTTTTTTAATTTATTCATGCGATGTGGACTTTGCTGGCAAGGCCAGCATTTATTGCCTATCCCTAATTGTTCTTGAGAAGGTGGTGGTGAGCTGCCTTCTTGAACCACTGCAGTCCATGTGAAGAAGGTAGGCCCACAGTGCTGTTAGGGAGGGAGTTCCAGGATTTTGATCCAGTGACAGTGAAGGAACGGTGATATCGTTCCAAGTCAGGATGGGGTGTGACTTGAAGGAGAACTTGCAGAGCAGTTCAAATCAGTGAACACATGATGTTCCCATGTGCCTGCTGCCCTCATTCTTCTAGAGGTCACAGGTTTAGGAAGTGCTGTTTTAGCAACCTTAGGGAATCACTGCAGTGCATTTTGTAGATGGTACATAATTGCAGCCACAGTGGTGGAGGGAGAGAATGTTTATGGAGATGGATAGGGTGCTAATCAAATGGGTTGCTTTGGCTTGGATGGTGACAAGCTTCTTAAGTGTTGTTGGGCTGCATTTATCCAGGCAAATGTAAAATATTCCATCACACTCCAATTAGGGATGGGCAGTTATGGATGGGCAATAAATGCTGCCCTAGCTAGCGATGCCCACATCCCATAAATGAATTTTAAAAAACACTCCGGACTTGTGCCTGGTGGACTGGCTTTAGGGGGTCAGGAGATGTTACTTGCTGCAGAATGCCCTGCTGCTCTTGTAGCCACAGTATTTATGTGGTTGGTCAAGTTAAGTTTCTGGTCAATGATGACCCCGAGGATGTTGATGTTGGGGGATTCACAGATAGTAATACATTTGAATGTCAAGGGGCTGGTGGCGGTGGGGGTGGGGGGGGGAGGTGATTAGATTCTTTCTTGTTGGAGATGATCATTGCCTGGCACTTGTCTAGCACAAATGTTACTTGTCACTTATCAGCCCATGGTGTTATTAAAACATATTTGATAGCAAAAAAATAAGAACTGGTGACTAAATATAGATATGGCAATGAAAGATCAGAACCAAAATGGTCATATTTGACATCAGTAATGGAAGATACGGTTCTATGCTGCAAAACTTGGACGCAGTACCATCAGATTGCTGAGTCTGAAAATGGCAAAGTACAACACAAAACGTAATGGAAGATTGTGTACATTCTATAAAATAATAACCTCCTCAGAATTTGGCCTCTCTTTTAAATGGTTTGTTAATAGAAGATTTAATGAAGATGGCAATCAAATGCCATAAATATTTTTGCATTAGCGGGTTTTCCATATCATGGAATTGTTTTGTATGTCAGTGAAATAACCAATGAGGCACAGAGAACACAGTAATTTTTTATAATCCAAAGTGAAATATCTAAGATTGTTGACAGTTTGACAAATAATTGGGAAACATAAGGCATTTTAGTCACTGTTATTGAAGGTGACACATCACTTGCACACTCTGGCTTCCTCTTTCCTATTTACTTATTCCAAAGCTTTTGTGTTTTGTGTGGCCATGCATCATTAATGGGTGATAAATGGGAAAAGCTACAAGGCAAAATTGTACAAGATCATCATAGATCATTTGGATGAGTTTGAGCTGAAAAAATTGTTTACGAATCTACAACTTCTACTGGAGAATTTTAGTTGCAGGAAATAAATGGCAAAAATTTCATAGAATATGTGATTAGTGATAACGAAGAATTAAACTGAAAAAGCAAATGGTCCGAGTCTGGTCAGTTTATTGGAGAAGACCACATTCAAATGTCAGATTTGTTACTAATAATATTACTAATAATAATTCAGCATGATTAATATTAATAATAACTAAAAAAATAATGTATGCTTTTGTTTTCATCGTTGATTGAACACTCTAATTGGCATCATGTTTTCTTATATCTCCCAGCCAGATCCACAACATCAAAGGAAAATACTTTAATTTGTAGAATGTGATTTAGTGACTTTAATGGGTTTATTTTCTTAAGCAAAAGCAAAATATTGTGAATGCTGAAAATCTGAAATAAAAAATCAGAAAATACTGGAAATATGCGGTGGGTCAGAGAGGGAAACAGAATTAATGGGCTGAATGTTACCGGCCCCTCGATGCCGCAGGTGGAGGCGTTTCTGGAGGAAGTGCGGCTGCAGGAGCGGACGGTCGGTGGTCTTGTGTGTGAAAAGACCGACGACAGCCTGTTCTTCGTTGACACAGGAGACGAAAAGAAAGATCTGATCCAAAATAAAGGAAAGTTGAAGCCTCTGCGAATCGACCTAATTCTACACGGGGGCCGGTAAAATGCTGCGGGGAGAGGCCCACCATGACCCACGATGTCAAGTAGGGCCCGCCGCATATAACGACGGCAGTGAGACCTCGGTGCGCCCCTCCCCCACACGGCGTCGGCTCCACAATGAGCATATGGTAAATAGTACTTACCTTTGCTGATTATGCAGCCTGCCGCCTCTCCAGTGACATTTCCAGATTTTTCGTTGAACGGGCAGCCGTCATATGCCGTCCCGTTCACGAATTCAAAAGCCGGCGGGTCCTCAGAGGCAGAAGTTGTCGCCAGCGAAGGTAAGTTCCATTATCCAGGGGTCTAACTCTGCATTCCTAAAGGGAGGAGGGAGAGGGGAGGGGGGATATGCACGGATCGAACTGCATTCTTAAAGAGAGGACGGTCTGGGATTACTGGAGGGAAGCTGTGCTGGCATGAACGGAGGTACTGTGAACCATCCTTCTGTTAACAGCGTACGCTCTGTGTTTGTGAGAGGGCAATGGCACAGTAGGCACCCTGTGTGTGGGGAGGGTGCCAGAAAGGGCAGGAGCATTAAGGATTTCTGGATGGTGGGGGCAATTGATTCAGCTGGTAGGATCTTGATGTGGTTATACTGCGCCACTCTGAATGTTGGCCATGCCACGCCACATAGTTGATGCAGGAAAGCAGTTGATGTACCCGTCAACACCAATCCCTGCCCTGTTAGGAACCTTCGAATACATGCAGGGTTCAACTTTATTTATCACATGGTAATAGGTCTGGCTCATCCTACATTGTGTGATCCCCTGCACGTGAGAATCCGTATGCGCCAGAGGCAAAATCAACAGGCAGGTGTGATCCACATAGAGGTCCCTGGTCGTGAGAAGCAACCCCCAAGGGGAGACCACCATTATGATTACCGTGCATCTACAGGGCCCACATGACATGCCATCGGATGTCAGAGCACCAGTATGAGAGGAGATTGCGCATATAGAGTGGTGGTGACACATCTCTGTGCCCTGCTCAAGGACCACCTGCAGCCCATGGACTCCAGTGGACATCCCATGCCTTTGTTCCTCATAGTGACAGTGGTTCTCAAGCCTGATGCCTCTGCAGCCTTTTAGGGGCCCACCAGAGACATTTGTGGGGTCACACAGTCAGCAGTGCACCGCTGCATCAGGGAGGTCACCAATGCCCTGCACCGGAGGGCCAGTGAGTATTTGTGTTTCAGGACGGACTCTCACAGCCAGGCCCAGAGGGCCATTGCTTCTGGCACCATTGCCGGTGAACCATATGTTGTAATGTTCATAGACTGCACTCATGTGGCCATCAGGCCTACTGCCAGGCTACCACCTGCAGACGTCACCATTAAAGGAGCCCTCTCAATCTAGGTGAAGCTGGTCCGTGAACACCGCGGCTGCTTGCTGGGAATCTGTGACCACTTCTCAGGCAGTTGCCATGACACCTGGGTCTTGCACCAGCCCCGGCTGCCACCACTGTTCACTGAACTGGCTCAGATGGAGGGATGGCTTCTTGGAGATAAAGGATATCCTTTGCAGACATGGCTCCCGACACCAATGAGAGACTCCACCACCGCTGCAGAGGAGAGATACAACGCCAGCCACTGAGCTACATGAGCCACCGTTGAGCAGGAGATCGGCATACTGAAAGAGTGCCTCCAATGTCTGTATGTTTAGTTTAGTTTAGAGATACAGCACTGAAACAGGCCCTTCGGCCCACCGTGTCTGTGCCGACCATCAACCACCCATTTATACTAATCCTATACTAATCCCATATTCCTACCACATCCCCACCTATCCCTATATTTCCCTACCACCTACCTATACTAGGGACAATTTATAATGGCCAATTTACCTACCAACCTGCAAGTCTTTTGGCTTGTGGGAGGAAACCGGAGCACCCGGAGAAAACCCACGCAGACACAGGGAGAACTTGCAAACTCCACACAGGCAGTACCCAGAATTGAACCCGGGTCGCTGGAGCTGTGAGGCTGCGGTGCTAACCACTGCGCCACTGTGCCGCCCAATGGATAGGGTGATGCCCTGTACTACAGGCCGAAAAGGCCAGCTCCTTTCTTTGCTGCTCTGCACAACTATGCACCCAATAGGGGCCAAGCCTGGCATGATGAGGAGAGACGTCAACAGGATTCCTCCTCAGACTATGAGGACGCTGAGGACCTTTAACATGAAAGACACATAAGAGGGCTGGTGGCACCCAGGGCTAGCAGTGAGCTAGGGATGTACGGAAGTGGCTTATCAGACAAAGACTGCCTGTTCCATAGGAGCCGACATGAGCTCTGCAAGCCACACATCACCCTCGCTCACCTGCTGTGCACCAGGCTACATCTGCAGCATCCCTGTGTAAACCATTAGAGGCAGCAGCTGACTGAGCCAATGCCCATGTCACTGAGTCCGTGGAGACGCTCATGAATAATGGTGACATGGCAATGATGTTATTGCATACATTTCTCCTGAAGGGCTAACAATGCAAAGGGATGGGACATTGGCGCTACATGCTGGCACACATCATTCACATAGAGAAAAGGACACACATGTTGGTGAGGAACATTTAGTGAAAGACATATTTACATTGCTGTGACACCCGTGCATTCCCAGATGTGTCAGTGTGTTCTCTGTAAATCTCTGTAATACCTTATATGGTCTATTTAAGTCTCACGTCCTGGAATGTGCAAAATTAAGATTATTCACCCAGGTGCAGCACGCCTACAAGAAGGAATGTTACACTTGAGTGGAAGAAGAGGATCGGAACTTCACAGGACACACAGTAGTCAGGTAAGTATCTCTTTGACAACTCTCAGGAAGCAGGTGCTGGGGCGTTTAAAATAGGGTCCCAGCACCTGCTCCACAACTGTCAAAAACTCTCTCACTGCGCCGAATGTCCCGCCTCTCCCCACCTAAAATGGGGAGGGCGGCTTGGCGCTGATTCTAATGAGCCCCCGAGCGTAATATCACGGGGGCTTTGCGGCGGCCGCTAAATGCTGGCGCCGTGCCGAGTTGAAAGGGTGCCACTGTGCAACGGAATAAAATTCAGCCCAATATTTCAGGTCAATGACCTTTCATCAGAACAGTCTTAAATCTAGAAATTCAATTCAAAATAATCATTAATTAAGGGTGGGAAGGTGTTTGTGGTAGGTTATGTGTGGAGTCCATGGTGAACAGGTAGAGAGATACACATTTCTTTCATTGTGGTCTTGCGAGACCTGTTCACTAAACTTTATTATTAAACTTCACTTTGTAAATGTATGCATTGATGGACTATGCAAGCAAAAGTCAAATGAAAATCTTTTTTTTAAAATAAAAGCAGAAAGTGCTGGAAATACTCAGCAGGTCTGGCAGCATCTGTGGAGAGAGAAACAGAGTTAACGTTTCAGGTCTGTGACCTTTCATCAGAACTTTTTTTTAAATTGGTCTTGGAATGTGGGCAATGTCTATTGTCAATGCTTAGGTGTCCTGAAGGCATTAAGAGTCAACAACATATTGTGGAGCTACAGTCATGGGTGTGGTGGTAAAGACGTGAGTGAACCAAGTGCATTAGTTGCAACAGTCCAGCAGATTTCAAGGTCACTTTGTGGTGCTCACCTACAAATGACCAAATTCATTTTTACAATTAGCATATTAAAAGGGGACCACTACCTTAAACAGGCAGGTGCTTTGGACACCTGGTGGTAGGCCCATCTCAAATGGGTGGTAAGACCACTGACCCCACCTTGAGGCTCTTATTGCCCTGTTAATGCCAGGCAAATCAAGTGGAAGTTGAACCCACCTATTTTAGAAAGGATAAAGAACATACAGAGGGTCCAGGATGGCATCAGGGACAAGTGCTTTTATTAAGAGAAGGGACTGGAGAAACTGGAGCTCTTAGATCAGAGATGGTTTAGAGAAAAATCTAGAGAGGTGTTTAGAATTGTGAAGTCTTTGACAAAGTAAATAGGGAAGCATTATTACCATGGGTCAGTGAATCAGTAGCTAGTGGACATAAATTTTATATTAGCACCAAATACAAAGAGAGAGTAAAGGAGAACTTTAGTTTATTTACCCAGAAGGTTGTTAGGTTATTGGATACCCTATCAGAAACAATGGTGAAAGCAAAATTCATTATAGTTTTTAAAAGGGAAATGGATCAAAATATTTGTCCTTGTGAATTTTCCCGGCCCTATGGCGACGGACTGGGAAGTGAGAGGGTTGCTAATATGGCGGAGGAAAGCATCAGGAGAGAAGACTGATGTCTTCCTTCCACTATGGCATATCACCAGTGGCGGGAGTCTCAGTGGTGCAGCCGCCCACTGGGCAGTCAATTGAGCCATTTAAGTGCCCATTCTGTCCCCGCTGGCATTTTGCCCCCATCTGGAGGGTCTGTCACCATTTAGAGAGACCACCAGGTAAACCCTGGCGGCCTCCCTGTAGGTTCCCTTTGGTGGGGTGGGGGGAGGGGGTGGCCTCTTTATGCCCTCTCCCTGACTCAGGGAGAGGCCCCCGGTAACAATATCTGCCCCTGCGGCTAAGGTGGCACCATTGGAATATACATTCCCCCCCACTGAAACACTGAGGCCTGCCTGCCATGCCTTGGCTTGCTCTACTGAATGTATCTCATTTTCGAGCATTGAGGTGCCCTCTCCTTCATGCTATGGCCTCAGCAGTGGCCCCTGCTGGTGGTGGCGAAGCTGAGGCTGCCCAGCCGTCGTCTTCAATTGGACAGCGGTCCTGACAGTGGCCTATTTATTGGATGCTGCCGGAAAAATGCCATCCCAGGGTCCCACCACTTGCCAGAAAACAGAGTTGGCTCCTGCTTTTGGTCCAGGCAGTGGGACTTCTTTGATGCTGACAAAATTCAGCCCTAAGTCTCATCTTCACACTGACTGTCTATCGTGTAGTATGGCACTCCCACCGTGTTAGATTAAGAACAGATCTGGGCATCCATGAGGTGCTGTGGGCCATCAGCAGCAACAGAATTTATTCAACCTCATGGTAAGTTCCTCACTCCTCCATTATTGTCAAGCCCCACGATCTACACTAGTTCAATGAGGAGTGTAGAAAAGCATGCCAGGAATGGCAACAGGCATGTCTGATAGTGAGGTGTCAACCTGGTAAAGCTACAGCACAAGGCTATATATAAAGGAAATAGTGGAAACAGCATGCTATAGACCAAGCTAAGTGATCCCAGAACTAATAGATCACATCAATGCTCGACAATCCGGCCACATCTAATCACAGGGTGGTAGACAATTAAACAACTAAAAGGAGGAGGAGTCCCCATGAACAACCATATCCGCAATGATGTTGGGCCCAGCATGTGAGTGCCAAAAACAAGACTGAAAAATTCACAACCACCTTCAGCCAGAAGTGCAGAATGGATGATCCATCTTGGCCTCCCTATTGTCACAGCTGCCAATCTTCAGCCAATTCTATTCACTCCATGTGATATCAAGAAACAGCTGAAGGCACTGGATACAACAAAGGCTACAGGCCCCGATAACATCCTGGCTGTAGCGTTGAAGACCTCTGCTCCAGAACGAGCTGCGCTCCTAGCAAAGCTGTTCCAGTACAGCTACAACAATGGCATCTGCACAAAAATGTGGGAAGTTGCCCAGGTATGTCCTATTCACAAAAAAACAGGAAAAGCTCCAATCCACCCAATGAACACTTAGTCTACTCTCAATCATCAGCTAAGTAATGGAAAGAGTCATCAATAGAGCTATCAAGTGCACTTACTCACCAATAATCTGCTCAATGTTTCTCAGTTAAGGTTCCACTGGAGATTCTCAGAGAAGTGTCTTAAGCCAATCTATCTTCAACTGCTTCATCAAAGTCCTTCTCTCCATCATCAGTTCAGAAATGAAACCAGAAGTGTCAGTACTGAAGAAGATATAGGCTCAAAATTTCCTCACAGCTACTCCTAGTACATTGCCGTAACCTCAGGTGAACCATCTTCAGCTGTTTCATCAATGGCTTTCACTCCATCATAAAGTGAGAACTTGGGCTGTTTGTTGATTGTACAGTGTTCAGATCCATTTGCAATTCCTCAGCTACTGAAGCAGTCCCTGCCCATATGCAGCAAGACCTGGAGAACATCCAGACCTGGGCTGATAAGCGGCAAGTAACATTCGTGGCACACAAGAGCTAGGCAATGACCATCTCCCACAAAGAGATTCATACCATCTCCCATTGACTTTTAATGGCATGGCCACTGTCTAATCCCCACCATCAATAACCTTGGGGTTACCATTGACCAGAAACTCAACAAAGCTATTAGAACAGGTCTCAGGCTGGGAATTATGCAGCGCATGGCTCACCTTCTGACTCCTCAAAGCCTTTCCATCATCTACATGGCACGTCATGAGTGTCATGGAATACTCTCCAGTTGCTTAGATCGGTGCAGCTCTAACAACACATGTGAAAGTTGACACCATTCAGGAAAAATCAGCTCTTTTGGTTGGAATCCCATCCAGCGACTTAAATGTCCAGTCCCTCCATCACTGGCACGTTGAGGCAGCAGTGTGTACCATATACATGAGGCATTGCAGTAACTCACCAAGGATCCTTTAACAGCACCTTCCAAATGCACGACCTCTATTAACTAGAAGGACTAGGGCAGCAGATGCATGGGAACACCACCACCTGCAAGTTCCCCTCCAAGTCACACACCATCCTGACTTGGAACTATATCACCGTTCCTTCACTGTCACTGGGTCAAAATCCTGGAACTCCCTCGCTAACAGCAGTGTGGATGTACCTTCACCAAGTGGACAGCAGCGGTTCAAGAAGGCAGCTCACCACCACCTTCTCAAGGGCAATTAGGGATGGGCAATAAATGCTGGTGTTGGATATCATGGAACAATTTTAAAAACATTTTTAAAGGGGCATGGGGAAAGAGCAGGTAATGGAACTAAGTGGCAACCTGTTCCAGAGAGCTGGCAGTGGTCTGATGGGCTGAATAGTTGCTTTCATTTCAATAAAATGTTATAGTTCTATGATTCTAACCCTGCAAGTAGATTAGTTGTAATTACATTTCATGGTACTATAAATTTGAATAGAGCCTTGTGCACGTTCTGCCATTTTATTTTGTCTGACATTAGAAACAAACTACTATTAGAAATAATTAAGCATGACTTTCTGAAACACTGGAGAGCAGAACTGACGCACACTAAGTTATTGGAGAATTCAAATTTTTCACATGGTGACTGATAATTATGCAGGAGTTTTGAGTTGTTTTAATTGTAAACCAGGACATCTGGGCCATTAGCCTATAAGTTCCAGCAACAAACTGCTAAGTGAATCCAAGGGATTCATCTCAGATTGGGAAACAGTTGCTTTCCTTCAGTCACTATAATGTTAAACCTCATGTGGAATATCCATATAATGATTGGAGTCAGTTTCAATCACTCTATCTGGCTATTATGTCAACCAACTTGCCGTTAGCGAATATCATAATCAAATGAATAGCAATGAATGCCGAAGCAATCACATAACCAAAATACTTCATTTGGAACGCCACGTTAAAGTAGCATAACCAGATTTTGTCAACATTGACTTGGTAGATTTCTGAAAACCTAATTTTATCTTCCATCATTCTCCCCTGGGCAGGCACTTGGATTCCAGTCGTGTGGCAAGAAGGCAATGCAGCATATCAATGACCTTGACTGGTGCTATTCTGTTGCCATTTGGCAAGAGGTATAGATCTGTGGGCTGCCATCAAAACCCCTGCTGAATCCCTCCTTCTGTCAGTTGGCATGCTGCCTCTGCTTGATGCAACACCTTTAAGAGCTGGCAAGAGATCAACAGTTGTCTAGCAGCAGGAGGGCGAGAGGGGACACTGACAGCAAGCTCCTTCTAAGGCTGGGAGGACTCAGACCCTATCTCCCAATCTAAACCTTCAGCACAGAGTGCAAATGTGTGGCTCATAATTATTTTCATAGAAATCAATAGTACTCACCAGAACAAAAATGCTCTTAAAACAAGTGCAATTTACTGATTGATCATTTAAAGTGATGCCTTACTGAATTGAATTTAAAAATATGATCCTTTCATTTAAGCGATGTTCGTATTACATTCTGGCAATTATGAGCTGTTGCATGTTTGGAGCAAAGCTAACAATTTATTTTTTGAAACCAAGTACAGCACCCTCAATTTCACTTTCAATTCTGATATTGGTTTTCTGAGGCTATTGGAGGATCTTAAGTTTATGGGAAGGTAAGTGCTAATTATACTTTGAATTATGTATAATTTCTTTTCCATGAGTGATGATTGAACTATAAACAACTTTTTAATGCTGCATAAATTTAACGGTGAGGTGATAAAATGAGAAACCTTTTTGTCAAACCACTCAAGGGTGCTTTAATCCCCAATAAATGTTATCATGCGAAAGTTTTATGGTGATTCTGACAGATTGAATCAAACAAGAACTAATACTCTCAAAAGAAGCAAAAATCAATGTATCAAAGCAAGCAGCAAAATATATATTTGATTTCGATTAGATATACAGCACTGAAACAGGCCCTTCGGCCCACCGAGTCTGTGCCAAACATCAACCACCCATTTATACTAATCCTATATTCCTACTAAACATCCCCACCTGTCCCTATATTTCCCTACCACCTACCTATACTAGTGACAATTTATAATGGCCAATTTACCTATCAACCTGCAAGGCTTGTGGGAGGAAACTGGAGCACCCAGAGAAAACCCACGCAGACACAGGGAGAACTTGCAAACTCCACACAGGCAGTACCTGGAATCGAACCCAGGTCCCTGGAGCTATGAGGCTGCGGTGCTAACCACTGCACCACTGTGCCACCCTAGCAGCACATCGAACTGGTATAATTGTGTAGATAGGGAGAGAGTAATAAAGTTCAAAATACTATAATGCACTGATTTGTAATTGAACAAGAATCCAGATTAAAACCGTTAACTTGGTCATTTTACAGTGATTCTGCAATCTCATTTCCACGGTGCTAAACCATTATTTGAAAACAAATGGCTTAATATTTCCTTTTATCTTCACTATTGCTGACTGATTTTATGATTGTATGTGACTAGGATTGAAAGGTGCAGGATTGTATGTCACAGATGGTGACATGTCATGTAGAGTTATCAACTTGCCAGTTCAATCACTCATATTTAGTATAATTATTACATTATCAATAATCTTGCAGCTTCACAAGCTGTAGACAAGTTATCAATCTTCAACTTCCAACTCAGATCTTCATAGACCTTGAAATATTCCATTGATTGAGAAATGCATGTGAAATAATTACTTTGTGTGAGTATTCGCAGTAAAGGAAGGGAATATCATGCCAGAGTTCCCAAGGCTTTCAATGGTACAGGATGGCTTTCAGCAGCTCTGAGCATTTACTCTTCAAGTGCAATACTCATCTCACTCAGGACCATTATGAAAGTACATCTGTTGGGTTGCTCTTCAGCTTTGGGAGCTGGTTCCCTTTTCCTATTTTCTTTCACTCTAAATGAGTTCTCGTTCCTTTAATTTTTTTTCCCTCTCTTTTTGTAATGTCCCGTGAGTTTGCTTGGTCCTGTATTTGCTCAATGCCATTAGCTACACTGTTTATGTTGTCTGGGAGGTTAATTTTAGCAAATGGTTTTGCCAGCCAATTGTGGGCTTCTTGATTTTAAGTGTCCTAATTTTCCCCCAATCCACCCCTGTCCTCTCACCCAACAGGTTAAATATTCTTGAATTCTCTGTTAAACCAAGCTTTTTGAGAAATTTGACATTTCTTGAGCGATGTTTTTTGTGATATATAGGCTAGTGTCTGAGTATATGTTTTCATAGTTTTATCCAATCAGAACATTCAGCAAGTTACTTAATAAAATGGGTAGATGTCAGGGCTAAGTTGCTTTGGACTCTCACTGATAGTCCCAGTGGTTTGTGTCTTTCTCCATTTTGACGATATTTTTGGCCACGATTCTGTCAGCACTTCACTGATTCAGCAGTTTGCAGATCAGACAGCCTCACACAATCTTCTTTGAAAGTTTTTATTTGTTTTACTGGATTTAAAGGATCATAGAAATTTCAGTACACAGGAACACCATTTAGCCCATCATGATTCGATCCCCCAATCGAGCTACCTTCTCTAATCCCATTTTCCCTGTTGTTTTTGCAGATTATGTAATGTTTTTCTAAGTGTTTACTTAACATTCACACCCAACATTCATTATTTAGTTACATTTTTTGAGCTATCTTCTTTAATTTTATTCTTCCTCCAAATTTTCCCTGCTTCTATCCTGGAGGCATTGACTCATCTGGATTACAGGAATACGACTTCATTTTCTGATTGTGTAGGGAGGCTGCTCACCAAGAGCCAAATCTTTCTCTTCATTCCTGTGTTTCCTTTTCTCCTCTCCTGAAAGCAGTCATTGATAAAAAGGCAGCAGCAACCTGCAATTCGATGTGCGACAGTGTAAACTTTCCTGTTCTTGTGCCTGGGCAGACTGGGCAGAGAAGAATCCACATCTGCAAGGGAGCCTGTCTGATTTTCCTCTGTGCACGACTCCCAAGCAATATCTAATATGCACAGCAACAGAAAAATGTGTCCTAGTGAGCCTTAGCGGGGTTGCTTGAGTTTGTCCTCCCCTGGAATCCTCATGAATGCACGTGAATGAGCTATTGAACAACAATCAAGAGCAGGACTCCTGATCAATTTTCTCCATCCTGCTCAGCCATGGCTCAGTGGGGAATACTCTCGACCCTGAGTCAGAAATATGCGGGTTTTTGGCTTGTGTCATGGTCCTGTAGTTTTTTTCAGTATATGTGGTTTTCCTTTAAGGCTTGCAAGGGATCAGTGTTGCTTTAATAACCAGCAATCCTCAGGAGCTTTAGGAAGGTGCATTTTCGTTGCCTTAGAAACAGCCACTTGGACACTGCAATTCAACGGGTGCATTCTCGTTACCATAGATACAGTCACTGGGAGTGAGTCTCATGCGATACATTTGTTACAATTCAGTTTTGAACTGGCTTTTAGTTGAAGACAGTTTGTTCTAATAGACACAGCTGGTGTTGGCACCTGAAGAAAGAGCTCTCAACCATTTAAACTGAAGGAATAGGATTTTAGTCTGTTTATTATTATCTCTCAAAATTCGAAGAAAGTCAACCCAAAACAGAGATCTCTGGTAATTTAAATTGAAGAAAGGGAAGTTAGACTATGGCAATCTTTTATCCCTCAGAAACTCTAAAGTCAGCTTGATTCTATTGAAAGTGTTTGCAAGTCGTTAATTGTTGAAACTTGCTGGAGAAGGAAAGCATCACCTACTGTTGCAGTTAGACTACGGACTACTTTGGAAGAACCTTTTTTACGCTGTTGATGGCTGTGAGGACTTCAAACAACATTCTGTGAAGACTTCAAGCAACATTGGACTGTAAATTTGCAAGAACTCTGATTTTTCTATTTTAAATGTTGTATATAACTTTATAGTGTTTAAGAATTTAGTTCTGCTAATTAAAGAGTTAATTTGTTGATTTAAAGACACATGGTTTGGTTAGCATCTTTTGGGGGTTAATATATGGTACAATTTGGCTGGGTCTTTCTTTAATTTGGAAAGTTGTAAATGATATGTTTCGGTGATCTGTGGAGTGACGGGATTGAATTATCAGTGCGTCTCTCCCACCACAATCAGAATCACATATTTTGATTGGGGGCTTTGACTGGAGCGGTCGGTCGTAACACTTGACAGATTTGAGCATGGAAATCCAGGCTGAGGGAGTGCTGCACTGTCAGAGGTGCAGCCTCTCGGATGAGCTGATAAAGTGAGGCCTCATTTGCCACCTCAGGTGGATGTAAAAGATCACATGGCACCATCTTGAAGAAGAGCAGGAGAATTCTCCCTGGTGTCCTGGCCAATATTTATCACTCGATCAACATCATTTAAAAACAAATGTATTATCTGCCCATTTTCTCATTGCTGTGGGAGCTTGCTGTGCACAGATTTGCTGCTGTTTTTCCTACATTACAACAGAGACTACACTTCAAAAGTACTTCATTGGCTGTAAAGAGCTTTGGAACATTAAGAAGTTGTAAAAGGCGCTGCATAAATGCAAGTTTTCCTTTTTTCTTTACTTCAGGACCTCTGAGGCCATTGTAACATTTTCAGTTCCCACCCCTGCTGAGATTAGATAACTCAATACAGACCCGGGATGGAGACAGGAATTTATTTGATCTGTATTGCTGTGTACCACATCAGCAATTTGCTTACTCAGCTGGTATCAATACTCTATAATTTCTATTTCCATATTTGAAGGTCTTGTATTGTAGTGTCCATGCAGCTGTAGGCTGTCTAGTCGCAGTGTTGGTGGCTATGTGTTAAATCTCTGATGATGCATCCATGGTCCATAAGAAACTAGGCAGATTTACATACCAGACTGCATTTCAGAAGCTGTTCCGAGTTCAACATTGAAAATGTTAATAGTTTAGGACCTTTGAAGACAGAAATCCAAATATACATAAATGCTAATCCCTGTCATTTCTGAAGAATGTCAAGATTTACTGAATCAGACATGGCACTGTATATATTTATTGGATTTTTGTCATTTTCATATTTGTTATGCATTGAGATTAATGTCAAAAATGAATATCTGTCTAGTTTCTTAAAAAAGGTTATTTCTTTGTGGGATTGAATAGAAAACAATGATTAAAGCCAAATATCTTTATTGATCCTTTCCCTTTAAATTCTGCAGACTGGAAAATCAGTTTAATTTTACCTCCCATGATCAGTGATAAGCTCACCATTGCACACAGAGAAGGCCTAGCTCTTTCCTCCTTAATCACACACCTTAAACAATTCAAAGTAATATGCAAATTAGATTTCAGATTAAGAGCAGCCCTACACAGTAATTCATTCATAACTGGATAGAGACTGTTGTAACAGCCCCAACCCCTCTCTCTTTCCCCCAGAGTCCTGCAAATGTTTCCTTTGTAAGCGAGAGCCAGACCTGTTTCTGGCTTGGTTTGAGATCATCTAATGTAAAAAGACTGGTATGGCAGAAAGCTATCAGGAGCAGTGGAATCTCCTGGACTATTTTATATCACCTATTGGGGTTGGTGAGGAATTTCCCCGAAATTGGCTTTGTTTTTATCAATTTTTTTGCCTCTCCCAGGACTTCACCTGGTTACCAGTGGGATGGAGAATGTATATTCCATGTTGCAGAAGGTATCGCAATATTTGTTGGGTCGGCTAGATAAACCAGAGGGTCTTTTTCTGTCTGTCATTGTTTGGATGTTTATTAAGTATATATCATTGCCGAGTGGAAGTGTTTTGCTCATTCAGTATTGACAGATGACAGATATAATTAGATTTTTGTTTGTCATGAGACTCGATCCTGAATTTTTACACAGATCTATTGAAAGGAATGGAACATTCTGTGGTCGTTTCACAAGTGCGATGGCATTTAGACAAATTTAGATGCTGGGAAACTCTGAAAAGCATAGAATTGAATTTCAAATCGAAGCCGGTCACTAAGAGTGGGAAAGAAAATAGCAAAACACTTGAGAAAAGACACTAAGGATAGAAGATGTGCTGAAAGAGTCTAAGAAGATGACAGGAGATTAAATGAAGACCACAGGGAAAAAATTGTAACTGGTAGAAAGCAAAGATGAAAGAGCAGCTCACAATATCAAATAGAGGTCAGAGATTTATATGATTTCTGCCCTCTCCCTATGCCCTTAATGAAAATGGTTCAACAGAATTGTTTTTGGTGTCTGTAGATAAGCTTTCAACTGCAACACAAGATATAAAATTCCATGCAGCTTTTGGATTATATGTTTGAAATTTGATCAAATCTGGAACAAATTTGGTTCCTAAACTACTCAATGCATTTATCTTAGCACAAGGGAATACTCTGGATTAGTTTCTTAATTAATTTCACAGCCAGGCTTTCTTGATTTTACACTTCACAATAACTTTAATGAATAAAGAAAAGTGATTAATGGGAAAATACTAAGAAGTGTAGAGGAAGTAAGGGACCTCGGACAGAAGTGGCAGTGGCGGTGGTGAGAGGAGCCGGGATATAAAAGCAACGGAGAGCGAGGCCCGACACAAAAGCGGCAGCAGCAGTGAGAGACGCTTTGTTCTGTTCTGTGAACCTGCTTGACCAGCAAAAATCGAAGTGTGGTGTTGCAGGAGGGCTGGTTAGTGATTGGTGGGTATTTCTTTACTTCTTCTGTGTCTCGTGTTGTTTTTTTCTTGTTTTTTTTTTGGTTTTGGCCAAGTCATTGAAATCAGGCGACGTCATTACAGGTTACGAGTACACTTAAGTAGTTTTTTTTTTCATTAAATACTGTGATCCAAATTAATTAATTAAATAGAATAGAGATGGCTGGGCAGGCGATGTGGTGCAGCTGTAGTATGTGGGAGCTGGTGGACGTCAGTGCGATCCACGGTGAGCACATCTGCAGCAAGTGTTAGCTGCTCGAGGACCTTCGGCTCAGAGTTGATGAGCTGGAGTTTGAGCTGCAGACACTGCGACACATCAGGGAGGGGGAGAGTTACCTGGACACTGTGTTTCAGGAGACAGTCACACTCCTCAGATTAATTACATCCAATCTGGACCGTGGTCAGGGACAGGAGGGTGTGACTGCGAGAGAGGCAGGTATGGGGATCCAGAATTTAGCTTTGGAGGAGCCTCAGCCAGTGCCCTTATCCAACAGGTACGAGGTTCTTGCTCCCAGTGTGGACGAGGGCACAGACTGCAGGGAGGATGAGCAAACTGACCACAGAACCCTGGTTCAGAGTGCCATTCAAGTGGGGGGAGAAAATAGAAATGTAGTTGTAGTAGGGGATAGCATAGTTAGGGGAATTGATACTGTTCTCTACAGCAAAGATACAGAGTCCCGAAGGCTGCGTTGCCTACCTGGTGCCAAGGTTAAGGACATCTCTTCTGGTCTGGAGGGGATCTTGGAATGGGAGGGAAAAGATCCAGTTGTCGTGGTCCACGTAGGTACCAATGACATAGGTAGGACTAGGAAAGAGGTTCTGCTGAGGGACTATGAGCAGCTCGGGGCCAAATTAAAAAGCAGAACCTCAAAGGTAATAATCTCCGGATTACTACCTGAGCCACGTGTAAATTGGCATAGGGTAAATAAGATTAGAGAGGTAAATGTATGGCTCAAAGATTGGTGTGGGAGAAATGGGTTCTGATTCATGGGACACTGGCACCAGTACTGGAGAAAGAGAGAGCTGTTCCGTTGGGATGGGCTTCACTTGAACCATGCTGGGACCAGTGTCCTGGCGAATCGTATAACTAGGGTTGTAGATAAACTAAATAGTGGGGAGGAGGGTTCAATTGAAGGGAAAAGTCGAATAGTAACGAGAGAGCAGAGGTGCAGGGTAGTGAAGGAGCATACATTAATCCGAGAGTGACAGGAAGGGACAGAAAATACAAGCACAAGAGTACAGCAGAAATTAGAACCAGAGTAGGTAAAAATGGTAAAAAGTCAAAGCTTAAGGCTCTTTATCTGAATGCACATAGCATTTGTAACAAGATAGATGAGCTGACGGCACAGATAGAAATAAATGAATATGATTTGATAACTATCACAGAGACGTGGTTGCAGGATGACCAGAGTGGAATCTCAATGTTCAAGGATATTCAACGTTCCAGAAGAATAGGTGGAAAGGAAAAGGAGGTGGAGTAGTTTTACTATTAAAGGAAGCGATCAGCGCAGTTGTGAGCAATGATACAGGTGTAATAGATCGTGATGTAGAATCAGTTTGGGTGGAAATAAGGAATAGCAAGGGAAATAAATCACGGGTGGGAGTGGTCTATAGGCCCCTGAGGAGTTGCCTCTCTGTAGGACAAGATATTAATCAGGAAATAATGGAGCCGTGTAAGAAGGGCACTGCAATTATCATGGGTGATTTTAATCTGCATATAGACTGGACAAATCAAATTGGCAAGGGTAGCATAGAAGACGAATTTGTAGAGTGCCTGAGGGATTGTTACTTAGAGCAATACGTTGCAGAACCTACCAGGGAACAGGCTATTTTAGATTTGGTAATGTGTAATGAGGTAGGATTAATAAGAGATCTCACAGTTAAGGATCCTCTAGGGGGAAGCGATCATAACATGGTAGAATTTCAAATTCAGTTTGAGGGTGAACAACTCAGGTCTCAAACCAGTGTCTTCAACTTAAACAAGGACAATTTCAGAGGTATGAAGAAAGAGTTGTCTAAAGCAGGCTGGGAAAATAGACTACAGGGAAAGTCGGTAGATGAGCAGTGGCAGACTATTAAGCAGATATTTCATTACACTCAGCAAACATTTATTCCAGTCAGAAGGAGGGACTCGAACAGAACGATGAACCACCCATGGATAACAAAGGAAGTTAGGGAGAGTATCAAATCAAAAACAAAAGCGTGCAATGCGGCGAAAGCTAGTGTTAGGCCAGAGGATTGGGATTTTTTTTAGAAACCAGCAGCGGATGACTAAAAAAACTAATAAAGAGGGAGAAAATTGATTATGAGAGTAAATTGGCAAGAAATATAAAAACAAACAGTAAGTGCTTCTTCTTTTGGGCCTCCTTATCTCGATAGACAATGGATACGCGCCTGGAGGTGGTCAGTGGTTTGTGAAGCAGCGCTTGGAGTGGCTATAAAGGCCAATTCTAGAGTGACAGGCTCTTCCACAGGTGCTGCAGAGAAATTTGTTTGTCGGGGCTGTTACACAGTTGGCTCTCCCCTTGCGCCTCTGTCTTTTTTCCTGCCAACTACTACGTCTCTTCGACTCGCCACAATTTAGCCCTGTCTTTATGGCTGCCCGCCAGCTCTGGCGAATGCTGGCAACTGACTCCCACGACTTGTGATCAATGTCACACGATTTCATGTCGCGTTTGCAGACGTCTTTATAGCGGAGACATGGACGGCCGGTGGGTCTGATACCAGTGGCGAGCTCGCTGTACAATGTGTCTTTGGGGATCCTGCCATCCTACCAAAGAGCTTCTATGGGTATAATAAAAGGAAGGGAGTAGCTAAAGTAAGTGTGGGGCCCTTAGAGGATTAGGCTGGGCAATTAATAACAGGGAACAGGGAAATGGCAGATAATTTAAACCAATATTTTGCATCAGTCTTCACGGTGGAGGACACTATAAACATCCCAACAATAATAGATGAACAAGGTGTTAATGGGAGGGAGGAACTTGTAACAATCTCTATCACGAGGGAAAAGGTGCTGGACAAACTGATGGGACTAAAGGCAGACAAGTCACCAGGACCTGATGGCCTGCATCCAAGGGTTTTAAAAGAAGTGGCTGCAGAGATAGTGGAGGCATTGGTCATAATATACCAAAACTCACTGGATTCCGGTAGGGTATCAGCGGATTGGAAAACCGCTAATGTGACACCCATATTCAATAAAGAAGGGAGACAGAAAGCAGGAAACTACAGTCCAGTTAGTTTAACATCAGTCATTGGAAAAATGCTAGAGTCCATTATTAAGGAAGAAATAGCAGGACATTTAGAAAAACATAATGCAGTTAAACAGAGTCAACATGGTTTTACGAAAGGAAAATCATGTTTGACAAATTTGTTAGAGTTTTTTGAGAATATAACAAGCAGAGTGCATAAAGGTGAACCAGTAGATATTGTGTATTTGGATTTTCAGAAGGCGTTTGATAAGGTGCCACATAAAAGGTTATTGCACAATGTAAGAGCTCAGGGTATTGGGGGTAATCTGTTGGCATGGATTGAGGATTGGCTAACACACAAAAGGCAGAGAGTCGGGATCAATGGGTCTTTTTCAGGTTGGAAATCCGTAACTAGTGGAGTGCCACAAGGATCGGTCCTGGGGCCTCAACTATTTACTATCTATATTAATGACTTGGAGGAAGGGACAGAGAGTAGTGCATCCTAATTTGCTGATGATACAAAAATAGGTGGGAAGGCATGTTGTGAAGAGGACACAAAGAATCTGCAAAGGGATATAGATAGGTTAAGTGAGTGGGCAAAAACTTGGAAGATGGTGTTCAATGTGGGAAAGTGTGAGGTCATCCACTTTGGTAGGAAGAATAAAAAGGCAGATTATGGAGAATGGAGAAAGACTACAAAATACTGCAGTACAGAGGGATCTGGGTGTTCTTGTGCGTGAAACACAAAAGGTTAGTATGCAGGTGCAGCAAATAATTAGGAAGGCAAATGGAATCTTGGCCTTTATTGCTCGGGGGTTAGAGTTTAAAAATAGGGAAGTCTTGTTACAACTGTACAGGGTTTTGGTGAGGCCACACCTGGAGTACTGCGTACAGTTTTGGTCCTCATATTTAAAGAAGGATATACAAGCATTGGAGGCAGTTCAGAAAAGGTTCACTAGACTGATTCCTGGGATGAAGGGGCTGTCTTATCAAGAACGGCTAAACAGGTTAAGCCTTTATTCATTGGAGTTTAGAAGAATGAGAGGTGATATTATAGAAACATATAAGATTTTAAGGGGGCTCGGTAGGGTAGATGTTGAGAAGATGTTTCCACTTGTGGGGGAATCTCGAACTAGGGGACATAATTACAGAATAAGGGGGCAGCCATTTAAAACTGAGATGCAAAGGAATTTCTTCTCTCAGAGGGTGGTGAATCTCTGGAATTCTCTGCCTCAGAGAGTTGTGGAGGCTAGGTCACTAAATGTATTTAAGAAGGAGGTAGATAGATTTTTGAAATCTCGGGGAGTCAAGGGTTAGGCCCGAAAGAAGAGTTGAGGCCTGGGATAGATCAGCCATGATCTTATTGAATGGTGGGGCAGGCTTGACGGGCTGAATGGCCTATTCCTGCTCCATTTCTTATGAATGTCCACAGATCCCTGAAGGTAGCAAAACAGGTCGATAAGGTGGTTAAGAAGGCATATGGAATCCTTTCCTTTATTAGCCAAGGTATAGAATATAAGAGCAGGGAGGTTCTGCTGGAACTGCATAACTCATTGGTTAGGCCACAACTTGAGTACTATGTGCAGTTCTGGTCACCTCATTACAGAAAGGATGTAATTACACTAGAGAGGATACAGAGGAGATTTACGAGGATGTTGCCAGCACTGGAAAAATGCAGCTATGAGGAAAGATTGGATCGGCTGGGGTTGTTCTCCTTGGAACAGAGAAGGCTGAGGGGAGATCTGATTGAAATGTACAAAATTTTGAGGAGTCTGGATAGAGTGGAGGTGAAGGGTCTATTCACCTTAGCAGAGAGGTAGTGATGAGGGGGTATAGATTTAAAATGATTGGTAGAAAAATTAGAGGGGAGTTGAGGAAAGACTTTTTCACCCAGAGGGTGGTGATGGTCTGGAACTCACTGCCTGAAAGGGTAGTTGAGGCAGAAACCCTCAACTCATGCAGAAGGAGTCTGAATATGCACCTCAAGTGTTGTAATCTGCAGGGCTACAGACCAAATGCTGGAAGGTGGGATTAGAATAGGTGGATCATTTTTCAGCCGGCACAGACACGATGGGCCAAGTGGCCTCTTTCTGTGCCTTAAACTTTCTAGATTCTATGATTCTAAACAAATCAAAAAGCAACAAATGTAATTATTCATTTTCTTGTTTGATTAAATTATTTTGCAACAAACTCTGTCACAAATCTGGAAGCACACTACTAGTCAGGGAGCACCTGTAGAGAGAAGACGGTGGGGTTAGCGTTTCAGGTTGATGACGTTTTCTCAAAAGCTGTTTTTCCCTGAAACATAAGATCATTGAGCAGACATGTTAGTGCTACATTCCTCTCTCCGTAGATATTGCCTAACCTGTTGACTGTCTCCAGCAATTTCTGATTCAGAGCTCCGATGAAAAGACATAGACCTTAAACTTTAACTCTGTTTTTCTCTCTCCAGTTGCTCCCTGACTTGCTGAGTATTTGCAGCATCTTCTGGTTTTGAATTTCTGCTTCGATTTCAGGTTTCCAGCATCTGTAATTTTCATTCATTTTGATTTTTATCATTTCAAATCTGGTGACTTTAATAGCTCACTATTAACTGTAGTAACTCCACAGTTTAATTCAAACAACACAGAAACTATTGGGACAATCATTTCTAAGGGGTTTAATTTCCTTTGGTAGTACACACAATTTCCATTATCTGCTGTTCTGATGCAGTTATTAAGCTAATCATTTTGCAGAAATTACATACAAATGTGTTAAGTGGTATCCTGCCAAAGGAAATTAAAGTTCTGTAATGAGTGTCATTAATTATACATTTTAAATGAAGGTAAACTCCACAGTCATCACTTCAAACAATCACTGAAATAAGGAAACATTTTGTGATTTTCTGCATCAGCACTCTTAGTGCACCCTGGGAACTATATCAGGAAATTCTGCACTCCCAGTCCGTGATTCGCTAACCAATGATTTCGGTGCTCAGAAAATCACACGCTGAGGGTGTAGAATTTCCTGATATGTATCTGAGCATGCACCAGGATAGATAAAGCAAAAAACCTAGGCTTAGAATCATAGGATCTTACAGCACCAAGAGGCCCTTCAGCCCATTGTGTCATGCCAGTTCTTTGCAAACATTGTCCAATTTAGACCCACATCCCACCTCTTTCCCCAGAACCCTGAAAATGAGTTCTCTTCAAGTACATGCCCAATTGCCTTTGAAAGTTCCTATAGAATCTGTTTCCACCATCCTTTCAGGTAGTGCATTCCTGTTCTTAACAACCCTTTGTGTGAAAATAATTCTCCTCACTTCCCCTCTAGTTCTTTCACCAATTATTTAAATCTGTGATCTTTGGTACTGCTCCACTTGCCAGCGGAAACACTTTCTCCCTACTTGCTCTATGAAAACACCTTCTAATTTTGAATATCACTCTTAGGTTTCCCCTTAAACCTCTCTGCTCTAAGGAAAACAATCCCAGCTTCTCCAGTCTCTGCATGTAACTGAAGTCCCTTACCCCGGTATTGTCCTAGTAAACCTCTCTTGACCACAAGTCATGGGAGTCAGTTGCCAGTGATCGCCAGAGCTGGCAGACAGCCATAAAGGCGGGGCTAAAGAGTGGCGAGTCGAAGAGACTTATCAGTTGGGAGGAAAAAAGACAGAAGAGCAAAGAGAGAGCCAACTGTGTAACAGCCCCGACAATCAATTTTATCTGCAGCACCTGTGGAAGAGTCTGTCAGTCTAGAATTTGGCCTTTATAGCCACTCCAGGCACTGCTCCACAAACCACTGAACACCTCTAGGCGCTTACCCATTGTCTCTCGAGACAAGGAGGCCAAAGAAGAAGAAGAAGGGAAGAAACCTCCTCTGTACCTACCCCCTGCCCCTCCGTTAACTTGACACCTTCCTAAAGTGTGGTGTCCAGAGTTGCCCACAACTTTTGTTGAAGTTGGTTTAATGCATTCAAGGCCCAACCTGTCGCAGATCAGTTGAAGTGACAGTCCTTTTGTAAGCCCATTGTGTATCACTCTACAATGAGCAGTCTGTAAAATGGGATTAGGCTGCAGGAAACAGGTAGAGACACTTAGCTACTGTCTCCTTAATTCTGTAGAAAATGGTGGGTAGAAGCAGGGTAACGGGAATGCTAAAAGTAAAAACAGAAAGTGCTGGAAATACTCAGCAGGTCTGCCAACATCTGTGGAGAGAGAAACAGAGTTAACGTTTCAGGTCGATGACCCTTCATCAGAACAGTTAATTCTGCTTCTCTCTCTACAGATGCTGCCTGATCTGCTGAGTATTTCCAGCATTTTCTGTTTTTATTTCAGAGTTCCAACATCTGCAGTACTTTGCTTTTATATTAACAGGAATGCTACTTAGGTTAATTTTCAAAATAAATTATAAATAACATTTCATTGATGAACATGTGGTAGGTGAATGACAAAAAATCAGCTGGATTTTGCAAATCTGGACACCTCTTTATAGATATATAACTCAGCTGAAGCATTCACCCATTGAAAAGGCACAGCATTAATATAATGGACAGTGAAATGTTATGCAAATGTTGTTAAGGGTAAATCTGTAAACATTGACAACAGTATTACGACTTTATGATGTGACCCAAAGTGAATAATTTATAGACAGTAATGCGTTTGGGGTGAACCCTCCATTGCATTAGATGACAAGAAAATTCATTTGGATAGCCTTCATGTTACTAACCATGGCTAAAAGAGCAAGCAAATAGGAAATGGGTTAGGACTGGTACAAGTACGTTAAGATAAATGGCTTCCTTCTGCAGTGCAACTTCGAAGATAAAACTAAAAGCTTTCTTGGAATCAGTATGAAAAAATGACTTTGAGGATTGTTGTGCTTGGAAGCTAAATGTCAGAGTTAGCCATGCTCAGTTGATAGCTCTTGCCTCTGAGTCAGAAAGTTGTGGGTTTAAGTCCCACTCCAGAACTTGAGCACAAACATTGAGGCTGACATTCCAGTGTTGAGACTGGTAGAGTGCTGTTTTTCAGGTGAGACATTAAACCAAGGCCCCATCTACTCTCTCAGGTGAATGTGAAAGATCCCATGGCACAACTCTCAATCAACATCACAGAAACAGATTATCTGGTCATTATCACATTGCTGTTTGTGGGAGCTTGCTGTGCACAATTTGTGCCATGTTTCCTACATTATAACAGTGACTACACTGCAAAAGTTTGTTGCCTGTTAAGCACTTTGGGATGTCCTGTGGACATAAAAGACATGACAGAAATATACATTTTGCATTTTATAGCCTAGCCATTTAAAATAATATACAGAAAATTCTTTTGCTTGCTGCCTGGAGCTGTTCAAAAAACCTTTGTTCGAACAGCAAGGTTGATGAAGGCTAAAATGTATATCTCATTCCTATCTGAGACAAATAGGCCAGGTGGAATCATAACTGGTGTGGAGTGAGCCCATGATTGTACGCAGAGTTAAAATTTGCCATGGCCTGCTGTACACTCATAACACAGCTAAGTTAAGATTGGCTTTTAGACAATTGCCCAGAACTAATAGTTAGAACCTGACAAGAAAGCAAAGAGAAAATGATAGAAAAAGCAATGGTGGCTCATGTTATAAGAGTTCTACAGAAGGGGAGCCTGAGGGTACATACAACAATTTGTTACCATTTATCCCTACAACCAAATGGCCAGGGACTTATGTTGCTGAAGGACAATTGAATCTCTTCTGTATATCAGTCTTTCTTTGATGGGCTATAGTGCCCAACTCATGCTCCTGGCTATGATCACAGATCAGGAATTTTCACATGGAGATTGACAGAATATCCTGTGGGACACGCTGATTTCTGCACACAAATTCCCCATACGCACATCCAGTGAAGTAAGCTCCAAGACGGGAGTGTGAATTCTAACCTACTTTTGTTTTGGGTTGATTTTTCAAGATTCTCCTTCTTATGAATCATCTTAAACAAACAACCTGTGAATTATTGACTTGCTTTCTTACACTGCTCTTCTTGTAGTTTTCATTGCATTTTATGCCAACTATGACATTAATGAGAAATGATGGTAATGGCCTATACTGAGCAGAGGGGAGGCATTACTGGGTCTGTACCCAGACGCACTCTATCAGCGAATATCAGAAAGATCGGGCAGCTTGGAGCACAAACTGTATAGGAATCCATTTATATTAGTGCACAAAGCTATAGAGCCATATTCATCAAGCAGATGTTACTCTGTATACAAAAATAAAGCAACCAATTGGTAATCTTGAAAGCAATGGCATAAATTAGAATTTTTCATTTTACTGTAATAGAATTTTTGGTGAGTATTACAACTGCAATATGACAATCCATTTTCAACTAATAATACAGTTGTTCCAGTTCAATGGACATTACAACGGAGTGCCATCTATTTGGGTGCCTGATCTGTGGTAACACTTTTTTACCCATGCAGCAAGTTGAAAACTTATCCCATTGAAACCAATCTACGTTAAAGGTGTTATGTAAGTTACATAGAATTTACAACAGAAACAGGCCATTCGGCCCAACTAGTTTATGCTGATATTTCTGCTCCACATGAACTTCCTCCCAGCTTACTTCATCACACCCTATCAGCATTGCCTGCTATTCCTTTCCCCTTTGTGTACTTATATATCTTCCCCTAAAATGCATCAATGCTATTTAGACCAACTACTCCATGGGATAGCAAGCTCCACATTCTAACTACCCTCTGGGTAAAGATTTTTCTCCGGAATTTCCTAATGTGATCATCTTGTATTAATGGCTCCTAGTTCTGGTCTTGCGCACAAGTGGCAACATCTTCTCTACGTCTACTGTATGAAACCCTTTTATAGTTTAAACACCTCTAACAGATCACCCTCAACCTTCTCTTCTCTAGAGAAAAGAACCCCAGCCTGTTCAATCACTCCTGATAGTTATACCCTCTCATTTCTGGTATCATTTTTGTAAATCATTTTTGCACCTTCTCCAGTCCCTTAATATCCTTTTTGTAATATGGAGACCAGAACCATGCGCAGTGTGCTGTTGAATGCTGTGATGGTACAGCTTTCTAGGCTGAATTGAACCTGGTGATAACTAGATCCAACTGGAAAAACACACACATTATCCATTTAATCCAAGCATGTCGGCTTTGTTTGCAGCAGCTATGTTATTTCAGTCAGATATTATCAGGGTTTCTAGGTTGTATTACAGCCCCTGCTGATGGTGCTCAAGAACCAGAATCATCTGCATTTTCAGCTAAACAATTGGCCTGAAATTGCTTCCTTCTCAATTCTCTTTCTTCGTGGGAACTGGGATTTCTTATGTTGTTGGGAGACAAGTTGCATAAATTCATCTATATGTAATTTCACTGCAATGCCATTTCGATTTGAAGACATTGGATATACATCGTATGCTTCATTAAGAGTGCTTCTTTCCTCAATTTTACTTATTCCATCACATAAACTCAGCAACCATGACTCTTGAGCTGCCTGTAGGCTGAGAGACATGCCATTTCCTTTTCCTGCACCGAGCTTTGCTCCTCTTCTTCACAAATAACTGTGAACATAAGAACATAAGAAATAGGAGCAGGAGTAGGCCATATGACCTGGCGAGCCTGCTCTGCCATTCAATATGATCATGGCTGATCTTTGGCTTCAACTCCACCCACTCCCCATATCCCTTGATTCCCTGAGAGACCAAAAATCTATCTAACCCAGTCTTAAATATATTCAATGATGGAGCATCTACAACCGTCTGGGGTAGAGAATTCCGAAGATTCACAACACTTTGAGTGAAGAAATTTCTCCTCATCTCTGTCCTAAATTACCCCCCAGCCCCCCTTATCCTGAACTGTGCCCCCGTGTTCTTCATTCCCCAGCCAGGGGTAACAACCTGTCAGTGTCAATCCAGTCAAGCCCCTTCAGAATCTTGTATGTTTCAATGAGATTTCCTCTTATTCTTCTAAACGTCAGAGAATATAGACCCAATTTACTCAGCCTCTCATCATAGAATCTTACTGAGCACTGGCTCAGTGTTGCAATGTCAAACCAGCTTTACTGAGATTATCTCTAGTCTTGCCTTTGAACCACACAACATCATTAAAACTGGATACATCAATAATGTTACTTGGGAATCCAGAATCAATCACTTTTTCCTCAGCTGTGATATGGTTTATACCTTAGAGTTTAGAAGTGCCTTGTACTAATGTTTAAGTAGGAGCTGTTAAGTTTGAAACAATGCTCCCAGGAAGGGAGGAACTGCTGTTGAATTGCTTTCAGGAACAGTGGACACTGTACAATGCCAACTGTACGATCAATCCTGACTAGTCAATATGGATAAGGTGGCCATTATTTTATGAGGGGCACTCACCCAATTTTAAAAGGACACTTGAAGAATGGATTGTTCACCTATCACCCCAGTGCTCACTGACCTACATTGTCTCATGGTCAAGCAACACCTTGATTTTAAAATTCTTATCCTTGTTTTCAAATCCCTCCACAGCCTCGACTCCTCCCTATCTCTGTTACCTCCTCCAGCCCTACAACCCTTCAAAAACTGCACTCCTCCAATTCTGGCCTCTTAAGCATTCCTGATTTTAATCGTTCTACCATTGGCGGTTGGACCTTCAACTGCCAAGGCCCTAAACTCTGGAATTCCCTTCCTAAACCTTTCTGCCTCTTTACCTCTCTTTAAAATGCTCCTGAAAACCTATCTCTTTGACCAAGGGTTTGACCATCTGCCCTAATATCACCTTACGTGGCTCAGTGTCTAATTTTGCTCTATAATGCTCCTGTGAAGTGGGATATTTTATTACGTTAAAGGCGCTATATAAATACAAATTCCTGTTCTTGTTGTACTATTTAAGTATGTCCAACATCCCTCTGTTTGCTTGTCCATAAGTGGGTTTCAGGTGCAACCCAGTCCAAGGTTCAGGGCAGTGCAATTATTTGGTGCAGACTGGTAATAGGAAAGAGATATGATGATCCTTCTCTTGCAATTGTGTATAGCAGATGGACATAAAAATCCTACGGTAGAGTTTCCGATTTGGGTGCAGTGGGAAATTGGAATGTGCTGGAAATTGCACTGGTTCAGGTACATTTCAAGTTTCTGCTAAAATATATTTGTAAAATCGCAAATATAAAATCTTCCATGAACCAATGCAATCAGTCTGGATTAGAATGTAATTATTTCTATTTTCGCTCTTTCCATTATAAAGTTTTTCTGATGTAGTTAAGAGTGGTAACGTGGTGCAGTTTTATTAATATAAATGGGTTTATCAACAGAAATGACAATTTTTAATTCGAGTGTTCAGTCCACCACCTGTGAGTAACCTGATTTTAAAATCACTGAAAATGATGTAAAAGTCTATACTGAACTATTTACTACTTCATTGGTGTGCTCGAGTCAGCTTCTTAGTAAATTAAATATATTTGATCTGAAAAAGCTTTGAAAACATGCCAACTAGTGCCTGTACACTTAACAAAAGAAAGACATGAATTTATATAGCGCCTTTCATGACAACCACCATCTCAAAGCACTTTGCAGCCAATGAAGTACTTTTGAAATGGATTTCGTTCTCCCCCAGGTGTCGGAGTCCATGGCAGGCGGGCCTGAAGATGCCTCCGGGAGAGGACCGCCACGCACCCTGACGCTGGGACGGCTCGGCCCGATATTGCCAGTGGTGGTGAGGCCTCGTGGCGTCCCCCCAGCAACACCCGCCGCACCCCCCCCCGCGCCCCCCCTCCCTGTCCACTCGCGATGGGACCACCATTTGCATATTTTAAAAAGTTTAATTTAATGAATTAATGATACTTTCTTTGCCACGTGAGTTCCCGCTCCAATCTTCAGCCTGGGAAAATGAGATGCCACACTGGTGGGGAGGAGGAGGAGGTAAATTTCTCAGTGTGATGGGGGGGGCAATGGGATCAAAGTAACATCATTGGTGTAGCGGATGGTGGGAAGGGTTGGAGGTTAAAGTTTGTGCAGTTTGAGGGTGAGGGAAGGTTAGATTGTACAGGTAAGTGTTTTTGGGGGGAAAGGGAAAATTAATAATTTTGGTTATTGGGGGTGGGAGAGGGGCAAGATGAATGTATTTTTTTAAACTGCTTTAGCTTTTAGTATTTAAATCTTCCAGTAAGGCTGATAGCCCTTTAAAAATGGTATCAGTGCCTGTGCACAGACAGCCGACGCCATTGCTGTGAATGGACTGGCCGACGCCGGTCATTCAAATGAACTGGCGCACGGAAGATTACAGCGGCTCTGTGACATGCGGCCGGCGCGGGTGAGCCAATGTTTTATTCACCCACCGCCAACCTCGGCGGCGGGCACAGATGATTCAGCCCATAGTGTCTGTTGCAGTGTCGGAACTGAAGCAGCTAATTTGTGCACAGCAAATATCCACAAACAGCAACGTGGTAACGACCAGATAATCTGTTTTTGTAATGTTGATTGAGGGATAAATATTGGCTCGCACACTGGGCATAACCTCCCTACTCTTTTTCAAAATAGAGTCATAGGATCTTTATGTTCACCCAAGCAAGCAGATGAGGCCTCAGTTCAACATATCATCTGAAGGACAGCACTTCTGACAGTGCAGCACTCCCTCAATACTGCACTGGAGTGTCAGCCTGGCATGGAACTGGACCCCAGAACCTTGCGATTCAGAGGTGAGAATGCTGCCAACTGAGCCCCGGCTGACACCTAAGAGAGCAAGTGCAATTTGATGAGCCTTGCTGAACCAATGTAATCAGCTGAATCTCGCAATTTTAACCTGGGGAGTGGCCAGTTTTGTGGGCGGGCCTGATCTGGGTGAATTGAATCTTGAGCCCAATGTAAAAGATTGTGGAAAACATGAACGTAAATGGTTACATTTAGAACCTCCTGATCTTTTGTGTTGCTTTGGTCAATCCCACCGGGGAATGCACTGACATTGCTGACGGAAATAGATGGAAACTCAACACCCCCCACCCCAAAGTTTTTAAGCTGGAGAATCTGCTTGATCTACATTTCGAAGTGAGTCTGTGCGATCGCCTGATAATTGGGATTGCAGAAGGAGAATGTTGCATGATTGCCTTTCAGAGTGATGTCCCTTTAAGATCTTAATATTCTAATGAGCAAAGTGCCAGGATGTAGTCATTTGACTCAAAGCCAGAGTCACTCTGCAACTGTAACACCCAGAGTAAGGTTCTGTAAATAGTTTGCTTTGTACTGTACATAACAATTTAGCTGTAAAAAACCTATTTGAAATCTTCAATCAACTGGACTCCACGCATCTCAATTATGTTGCATCACATTATATGATAGCAGCTGTAGTGAGAAGACAAAGTCTAAGTTGAAGACCACATGTAAAATAACTTTCAAAGCAATCTTTCCTACACCCACTGGAGAGAAAATTCAACAGAAATACAGGCCCAACCAATTGAAAGAAAAAAAAAATTACTTCCAGCTGTAGAAGACAGAGCACAGGCTACAAATAAATCAGGTGAGTCATTGTGCAAATGGTTGAGGGATGCTGGTTTAAACTAAACAAGCTTTGAAGTGCTTAAAAGATTGATTTTTTTCTGAAGACTCCATTAAAAAAAAGGTTAAGACCCGATTCCTTTCCTAGGCTGATTGAGGTCGGCGCCCCAACAGGAGGCGTCCGATTGCAAAAAGTGCAGGAAAATCCCGAATGCTGCATTCATATAGCCAAAGTTAGAAAAATCACTCGAGTGTGAAGAAGAGCTTCCATTCACATAGCTACAGATATAAAAATACCATTAAACCATTCGAGCATGAAGAATATAAACAAACTCTAACAAAAAAAGCAATTGAAATGCTGAATGAATAGCTGTGTAAATAGACAAGTTTAAGTGCTACAAAAAACTCCCACAAAAACGTAATTGAACTACTTATTGAACAGCTGTGTAAACAGACAAGCTTAAGTTCTGCAAGCAAGATAAACAAGAGCACTGCCAAACACCTGCTCCTCTCTATCCAAGCAGCTAGTTTAAATAAGAGTTTCTTAAAGGAAAAACAGTGCAGAATCATAGAACAGGTCTTAAAGCAAGTTTTAAGCAAAAGAACAGCAGGAAGATGGATAAAAATTTCCCAGCCTGAACTGAAAGGCCATGGATATCCTTTCCGAGTTCCAACTTTTCAAACAAAGAATGCAATTATGCTTCATGGATCAAGTGAGTGCAGAACCAGAAAAAACAGGCTGTAAAAATACTGATAGCAGTTGGAAATGAGGGATTACACAGAATCAATACCTCGGGATTATCTGAAGAGGACCAAAAAGATCCCGCAAAGATATGGAAAGTGCTAGAGGATCAGCTCCGATTACGAGTGAATTTTAGAATTCACCATCTGGAATTGATGTCCTACAGGGAACGGCCACAGGAATCAATAGATCAGTACATCAGTGGATGCTGTGGCAAGGGCAACAAATGTGATTTTTCAGAAACTGAGCTGTCGGAGTGACTAATGGAGCTGGTAATTTTCTGAACACCCATTGAAGCATTTCTGAAAGTTCTCTTGGGGGAAAAAGAAAGGTCACAGCATTGATGCACTGCTGGAGGATGGCAGGAAATATGAAGCCATTGTAGCTGGGCAACAGCACCTGCAAGTATCAGGTGCAACCAACAGTATCTGCATGATAACCTGCAAGTTGTGTGGTAAATGTGGTTGGTCCCATTCACTGCGAAGTTGTCCTGCATTTCATGACCTGTGCAAGGCGTGTGGTGCAAAAGGACACTGGGCCCGCCTATGCAAGAAATCTGGCTCCAAAGACTCAGCCAGAAGTCACAGTAGGAGACAGCTAACTGAAGACAGGCATAGCAACAGAGCAACAGCAGCAAGGAAAGCTTCAGAAATCTGCGTAAATGCCAAGTCAATGCGCAAAGTCCACGGGAATACAGACCTGAGACAAGACCCAGAGAGAAACAATTTTCAGCCAGAAGACGAGCAGGCATTCCACATTGTTAACTTGACACATCACTTGATGAAGTCAAACAACTGGAAGCTGTCGCCACTATTAACATCATGTGCCCAAAGACAGGTGTCAAACACTCCAGGGCCCCGGGTTCGATTCTGGGTACTGCCTGTGCAGAGTTTGCAAGTTCTCCCTGTGTCTGCGTGGGTTTTCGCCGGGTGCTCCGGTTTCCTCCCACAGCCAAAGACTTGCAGGTGATGGGTAAATTGGCCATTGTAAATTGCTCCTTGTGTAGGTAGGTGATAGGGAATACGGAATTACTGTAGGGTTAGTATAAATGGGTGGTTGTTGGTCGACACAGACTCGGTGGGCCGAAGGGCCTGTTTCAGTGCTGTATCTCTAAATAAAAAATAAAAATAAATAAATACTCTTCAGGTTAATATTGACACCGGTGCTAGTGCAAATATCCTACCAGCCCGAATCCTGAAGGGTATGTACTGGAGTTGTTGGAAATCAATGATAGAACTGGCAACTGTATACAGTGGGTCACCCATCCCTTGCAGTGGCACACTCACAATGCAATGCAGCTATGGTAAGTCATCATGGAAAACACAAATATTTTACCTGGTACACACAAGCAGACCAGCAGTGGTAGGGCTACCAGTGTGTAAGGGTCTCAACCTCATGACGATCCACAAGGTCATCAAGGTACCAATTACAGAAGAGACCAAGGGTACCTACACTGAGTCACAGTTCCTCCAGGATCTCTGTGGTTCTGCTTTGGGAACTATCAGCCCCTTCTCAAAGACACCACACCAAGAGAATGAAGATCCAAAATCAGATGATGAAAGTCCTTTGTCAACAGGCAGCATTTCCTCACGCTTCAGCGACTCAGAAGAGATTGACATTATCACTACTGAGAAGCAAAGGCTGGCAGTGGGGAACATTGCCAAGGGGAAATCTACAAGGACTGGAACCCACTCGCAGACTCTAGCCAGCATCAAACGGTGCAGTCTGGAAATCCAGCAACAGCACAACTATGCCATGCCTCCACCCCTGCTATCCAGAGAACCGCCAGCACCAGAATGAGCCAGAAAGAACAGGTACCTCCATGAGACCAAGTCCTCCTCCCCCAACAAGTCCTCTACTTTGAGCCCCTAGCCTTCAGTCGAGGAGGATGAGGAGAGGCAATGGACATGCAATGTCCTGAAGAGACAGAGGAGGAATGAGTTGAAGCATTGTCTGTTGGCTCTTCGAGATGAAGTGCCAGAGCTTTCCAAGAATGACAAGACATCAAAAGTGGTCATCTTGAGAAAAGCAACAGAGTATGTTGGCAGGCTGAAGGCAGAGCAACAGGAACTGAATGCAGAGAGAGAGAAACTTCAGATAAAACAGCAACAGCTTAGATGCAAATTCTCCGAGACAACACCAAAATGATATATGGACTCCTAAGCTTCTGCATGTGTAAAGTTCATAATCTCTATCCTTGTGTAAATAATTTTGATGTTATCTAATGTTATGTATTTTTTACTTGTAGCGTACGAGACCTATCTTTGGAAAGAAAGGAGATATTGTATGATTGCCTTCAAGAGTGATGTCCCTTTAAGATCTTAGTATGCTAATGAGCAAAGTACCAGGATGTAGTAATTTGACTCAAAGTTAGCGTCATTCTGCAACTGTAACACCCAGAATAAGGTCCTGTACATAGTTTGCTTTGTCTAGTTTAGCTGTAATAAACATGTTTTGAGATTTTCAACCAACTGGACTCCATGGCCGGAATTTTACCTTCGGGAATCGGGTCCCGTCAGAGGCGTCCGGAAGGTAAAATGGAGTGTGATGATGTCGGGTCGGGTCCGCAGCATCATGATGCACAGACACCATTTAACGAACGTAGGAAGTCGGGCGAGATCGAGTCTGCGCTGCCCGCCCGACCAAAAGCAATTGAGAGCTCATTAAGGTAGTTGAGAAAGCAATTGCCAACAATTTTACATGAGCCGTCCAATTTAACGGCCGTAAATCGGGTCGTGGGGCATCTCAGGAACCCAGTAAGTTTAAAAGGGTGCCAGGCAGTGAATCATGAGGGAGTTGGAGGTACAATTTTACTTAAAGCTGTTTATTTATTCTGATGTTATTTGTGTGTCTTAACAATTGGTGTTATTTGTAGCTTGTGCAGAAGTGTTCACCTGACTGTTATTCACTGCTGCTTGGGCCCCAGCTACTCTGAGTAATTGGGTGAAAGGAAAGGGGTTGTGTGAGCCTGTCCTAACAGCTGGAAGCTAATACCTGTGGTCATTGCATCTGGTCTGCAGTACAACAATGGGAATTGTTCACTCTGAAGGTGGATCATCAGATGAGGAGGACAATCCCCCGAGGAGGGACAGAAGGACAAATGGGCAGGGGAACGTGCAACCAGCTGGGCCAGTGCATCCTCGTAATGTGAGAGGGAGAGCAGGTGGCAGAGTGGGCCGGGTGCGAACACATGTCAGGACACGTGCCTACCCAGCAGGCAGGGTATACCAACCGCATCTTAGCTACCTGCAGCTGTTAGAACGCCAGTGCAGAAGAAGACTGCGGCTGTCACGGGAGACTGTCACATCTCTTTGTGAGATGCTGGCAGTGGATATTGCCTCAAACTGCCACGGTGGCTATCCAATGCCAGTCGCTCTAAAGGTTCCAATAGCTCTTAACTTCTGTTTGTGTGGTTCGTTCCAAGCTTCAACGGCAAAAATGTGTGGAATCTCACAAGCAGCAGTGCATCACTGCATAAAGGTTGTGGCTGGTGCATTGTTCCAACGTGCTAATAATTTCATCATATTCAAGGCGGACAACACTAGTCAGGCTGAGAGAGCCAGAGGCTTCAGCACAATAACTGGGTTCCCAATGATACAGGGCGTGATAGACTGTAATCATGTGGCCCTTAGAGCACCAGCAGGTCAGTCAGGGGCATTCATGAACCGCAAGGGATTCCATTCAATGAACGTCCAGCTCATCTTTGATCATCGAAAGAGAATCATGCAGGTGTGTGCACATTACCCTGGTAGTTGTCATGATGCTTTCATTCTCCGAAACTCCCAGGTGCCTGCACTTTTCAGTCTTCCTGATAGACTGGAGGGATGGATACTTGGCGACAGGGGTTATCCTCTGAAGACATGGCTAATGACACTGGCAAGGGTCCCAAAGGGTCATGCTGAGGAACGTTAAAATGAGAGCCATGCGGCCACCAGAGTGACAATTGAACAAACTATTGGCCTACTAAAAATGAGATTTAGGTGTCTTGACGATTCTGGTGGAGCCATGCAGCACGCACCATCACGGGTTTCCAGAATAACTGTCGTCTGCTGTGCCTTGTATAACGTGGCGATTGAAAATGGAGAGGCCCTGGAGGATGATCAAGGTCAGCGCGATGCGTCATCAGACGATGATGGAGTTTCTGATGAGGAAGATGGGCATCAGTCACATGATCGGGGACAGGAAGCTGAGTGTAATTTGGCATTAATTTCGAGAGAGACCAGGGAGTCTGTAATAGGCAGGCGTTTCTATTGAAAGGATATAAATTTCCCAATACTTGACATTGCGGTATGAGATGAATCATTGTGAGAATCTGAGAGGGCAAATAGACTCAACTTCAGGGGGAGAGATAATGTGACAATGCATTCCTTCACATCATGATGAACTCAAATGTGTGACCTCGCATTTAAAACTACTCGTGTTGAGCAACAATTTTGGATGTAACTTCAGGAATGACATGTAAAATTGTAATTACACAAAATTTATTACATTTTTTTCTTATACAAATCAAATAAATAAGTGAAAAGTTACCCAGTGAACCAGGAGTGATTTTACAGTGATTTCTTAATACGTTTGCGAGTGCTCATGCGGGTGGACAATCCCTCGCCACCAGACTCACCAGAGGCAGGTGGCTGATCTGGTTGCCGCCCTGTTTTTGATGACTTTGGCAGATGTCCTCTGCATGCTGAAAATCGGGGGTCTGTGCGGAAACATCTCCACTCCATCACTGTTGATTGTTCTGCAGCTTTTCCATGTATCTTTCTTCCTGCTCCTGGACACTGCCTGTCCTCCTTCTATCCTTGCAGGTGTAGAGCCTTTTTATCCTCCTCTATTACTTCCACAGCTGTCTTCCTCTGATCCCAGGTAAGAACTAACTGGTCCATTTCATAGCTTTAGTTCTTTTTAAAGGGCTTACAGCAGCCTTTCCCGGATGTGGCCCCGCCCCCAACTCTGCTCATCATCCCGCCCACGCGCGCCCTTTCAATTCACAAATACGCCATGGGGCTGCTAATTGGCTGCCCCGCATGTGATGCCGGTGACCGGGAGGCACGGAGCGAAATCGGAGCTTCTGAGACCAGAAGGTTATGGGTTCAAGTTACAGACTTGAGAATAAAGTCTAGGCTGACACTCCAGTGAGCACTGCACTGTCAGAGATGCCATTTTTCAGGTGAGAAATACCACAACAATTTATACAGACCTTTAATGTAGGAAAACTTCACAACAGTGTTACCAAACAAAATTTGACACTGAGCCATGTTACAGACAGGTGAGAGATGATAGGGATGGTTTCTCCTTTTTCACCTCTTGACTGACAAAAGACGAGCACTTTAAAAAAAATCAAAAAGGTGTTCTTTAACCCCTAAGTGCTTTAATGGACAAGAACAAATAAATAACAGGTTTTCTCATAAGTTAAAAAAAAGATAGATGTTTATTATAGAACACGCAAAATATACGCAACAATATCCACTCTCACACTCATAAAGATGCACATTACACTCAAGAAACGATAGAGATGATAAAGATAACATTAGTTAGGTCTGATGAGTTTAAACAGTCATCTGTTAAATTTGCTTTTCCCCTGGGGTGAAGACTTGAAACGGTGCAGGCAAGTATTCCTTTCCCTTGTTCACTAAAGAAAGATTTGGGACTTTTAGCAAGATGGATGCACAGCTGCAGACTGCTTTTGTTATAATCCAGCCAAAGGTCACTGGCGACGTCCTGGTACAATTTCTCAAATAGGGAGTTCAAGACCAAACTCCAGTCGATGCCTACTTGTAGTTCAACGTTGGTAATCTTAGGCAGGGTCCCTTCTCTTTGATGGCATAGATAGGCCTCTATTGTCTGCCCAGAATATACCTTTATTAAAGCTCCTTATCAGAAACCTAGTTTTTGTCATGTGACCATAGTTTCCCCTCCCCATTGGCCTCAAAAGGTTTCTGATGGTGAGGCCATTGTTAGACAATGGAGTCTGGGTATCATTTATCCTCACCTCACCTTGATAAAGTAGGGCTTTTCACACCCATTCTTTGGGTTTAAGTTTGGAGAAAAAAAAATATGCAATAGTATTGTTACCACAATCAGTTGGAGAGAAGCAGCCATTTCTGCAGAAAAGGTTGTTTGTACTTTAATGATTTCTCAGGGATATGTCCAGAAAGGCCATTTATATTTTAATGACTTTGTCAAGACTTGTACAGATATGAAAATTATCTCAGAGTTCTTGTAGTTCTATGTGTGTATTGGCAGAAAAGGAAGGGGTCACCTGAACTCTTACTCCTTTTTGTTTACAAGAAAAGTGTCCATTCAGGTTTACTGCATACGTTCATTTTATAATGCATAGGCTCAGGTTGTGTGGGTGTGACAGCCACATAAGGAGATATTAGGAGAGGTAACCAAAAGCTTGACCAAGGAGGTCGGTTTTAAGGAGCATCTTAAAGGAGGAGAGAGGGGTATAGGGAGGGAATTCCAGAGCTTGAGGCCCAGGCAGCTGAAGGCACGGCCACCAATAGTGAAGTGATTTACATTGGGGATGCCCAAAAGACCCGAATTGGAGAACCACAGAGGTTGGAGGGGTGAAGAGGATTATAGGACTATAGGGAGTAAACTACAGAGATTGGGAGGGGTGAGGTTATGGAGAGATTTGAAAACAAGAATGAGAAATTTAACATTGAACTGGCGCTGGACTGGGAGTCAATGTAGGTCAGTGAGCACAGGGGTAATGGATGAATGGGATTTGGCATGAGTAAGGATACAGGCAGCAGAGTTGTGATAGAGCTCAGGTTAATGAAGGGTCGAAGAGGGGAGGTCGGTTAGGAGTGCATTGGAGTAGCCAATCTAGAGGTAACAAAGGCATGGATGAGGATTTCAGTAGCATATAGGCTGAGGTAAGGGCAGTCAGGCGATTTGATGGAGGTGAAAGTGGGTGGTCTTGGTGATGCCATGGGGATGTGGTCAAAAGCAGATAGCAATGTTACATAAGGGAGAAGTAAAAAGTGGGATATGGGGGCAAGGTAATTAGAGAGGGAGGAAGCTTGTATAAAGTATAAACATAAGCATAGATCAGATGGACAGAATGGCCTGTTTCTGTGCTGTAGATTCTATATAATTTTATGTAACTTTTCACATAGGTTCGATACTTTTAAATTCAATCATTGCCCAAACCTTGTTAGCAACTATAGCCAGCAAAGTGTAACTGAACAATGCTAAAATATGCATCAAATATGGGCCAAATAGTCATTGCTGAGGTTATATTGATTCAGAGACCATATATATTCAAGCTGTTTTCTGTCAAATAGAATTTTTCCCCTCATCTATTATAGTTGCTTTGACTAGCCCTTATCACTGATGTTGTATGTGTGGAAATCCATTTGAATGAATTGAGGTTGGGAGGGAAGGTGCGGTGGAATCACTTCTTTTGTAAGTTTAGTGTGTCTGTATTTTTATTCAACAACTGTGTTCATACTTATTCAACCAATCCTTAGCTCCATCATTAAGCTTATTCTAAATGCTTGCAGCTTTATAAATGGCACACACCAGTTTTATCTCTCTCTGCCCAGTAGGAAAGGGGGTAGAACAGGCCTCAAATCACAGTGATACAATTGCCACTCTCTTTATATCTTTTGGATCAGATGCTAAACTGAGGCAGCTTCTGCCCTTTCAGGTAGATGCAAAAGATCCTATAGCACCATTTTGAAGAAGAGCAGGGGAGTCATCTCTGGTCTCCTGGCCAATATTTATTTCTTAATCAACATCACAAAAACAGATTATCTGGTCATTATTATATTGCTGTTTGTGGGATCTTGCAGTGTGCAAATTGGCTGCTGCATTTCCTACATTACAACAGTGATTACACTTCAAAATTACTTCATTGGCAGTGAAGCACTCTGAGATATCCTGAGGTGGTGAAAGGTGCTATATAAATTCACGTTCTTTCATTCCTGTTCTGATATCCCTCACTGCCATTTTCCATGGGACCTTCATTGGGACCATCCTCAGACTGACAACATTGGGCAGGCAGCCAAATTGCACCTGAAGAACTCTGCAGTAAAGATCAACCCCTACTACTGAAATGACAGCTGTACACAGTTGATTTGCCAGACAGATTGGGACAAGGTTTCTTATTTCCAGAGACATTTGTCGGCTATTGGATACTTACGTCAGCATTATGCAATAACACGTCTGGTTAATAGCAAGAAAGGAGTCCCTTAGAAGCTAGACATGAACCATAGTGTTTATGACTCATGTATAGTCGCCAATGCGAATGTTTATACCAGGCTGCTGTCTTCAGCCTTTGCCAGCTGTGCTGAGCTGTGATGCTTCACCACAATTGTTCCATTGATTTTTGTTTTCAGAGCAAGAATGTCATCAGCTTCTGTAGAACATTTGTTCATTTGGCTTAAGCATTGCTGAATAAATACTGTTTCCCATTTGTCACACCTTGATAATCTTTGAAACGTGTTGACAGCACTATAAACACTGAAACCTGCTTCTGTCCCAGTAATACCGAGGACTGTCGTAAATGAAACAACCCATTTTTATACTGCAGCATCCTTTGAGAACAGCTTGAGTGAAAAACCTGCATTTACTGTTTGTCTATAAGCATGTTTCACATCCTCATGTTTCAACTTGGTTCATTGGGTGGCACTCTTGCTGCTTTTTCTTTGTTTGTTCATGCATGGGATTAAAGCGTCGTTGACAAGGCCAGCATTTGTTGCCCACCCTTAATTGCCCTTGAGAAGGTGGTGGTGAGTTGTCTTCTTGAACCGCTGCAGTCCATGTGGTGTTGGTACACCCACCGTGCTGTTAGTGAGGGAATGTCAGGATTGTGACCCAGCAGCAGTGAAGGAGTGGCAAAACATGTCCAAGTCAGGTTTGTGACTGGGGGGGGGAGTCTTGCAGGTGCTGGTGTTCCCATGTGCTGGCTGCCCTGATCACTCTAGGTTGTAGAGGTTGCATGTTTGGAAGGGTTTGTCAAAGGAACCTTGTGGGGAGAATGAATATTGAATGTGGTAACTGGAGTGCCAATCAAGCAGCTGTTTTGTCCTGGATGGTGTCGAGCTTCTTGAGTGTTTTTGGAGCTGCACCCAAGTGGAGAGTATTCCATCACACTCCTGACCTGTGCCTTGTAGATGGTGGACAGGCTTTGGGGAGTCAGAAGGTAAGTTACTCACCACAAAGTTCCAAGCCTCTGACCAGCTCTTTTAGCTACTGTGTTTTTATGGCTTATCCAGTTCAGTTTTTGGTGAACCCTAGGGAGTTGATGGTAGGCGATTTGATGATGTTAATGCCACTGAATCTCAAGGGGCGGTGCTTAGACTGTCTCTTGTTGGAGATTGCCACTGCCTGGCACTTGTGTGGTATGACTGTTACTTGTCAGCTTTCAGCCCAAGCCTGCATGTGTCCAGATCTTGCTGCATACAGGCATGGACTGCTTCATTATCTGAGGAGTTGTGAAGGAACTGAGTGCTGCCCAAGTTCCCCTCCAAATCAAACACCATCCTGACTTGGAAATATATTGCCATTTCTTCACTGTTGCTCGCTCAAACTCTTGGACTCCCCACCCGACAACACTGTGGGAGTTCCTCCATGACCGATTGCAATGGTTCAAGAAGGCGTCTCTTCACCACTTTCAATTAGGGAAAGACAATAAATGCTGGCCTTCTCAGCAACGCGCACAACCTGTGAATGTACATAAAAAACTCCAACTAACCCAGAAACCTGTAGCCCATTTCCTGTCCTACATAAAGTATCACATGTCCATCACTCATAGCCTTGCTGGCATCTACTGGTTCCCTGTCCCTCCATGTACTGATTTCATAATCTTTGTTCTCAACTTCAAGATCTACAAATGCCTTTCACCTTGCCTCATCTATGTAACCCTCTCCAGTCTTACATGCTAGGACACACCCACTGCCTTTCTGTCTGTGGTGTGCTGTGCCCCACTCCCCCTCCTCTACAAGTGATAGAGCTTTCTGGAATCGTGTCCCTGTACCATGGAATTTGCTCACAATCCCTTGTGCCTTCCTAACTCTTTCATCCCCTTCAATAGTTTTAACTGTGCTTTCACATGCTCCCCATGACTTCTGTCTTACCTCCTGCCCAATGCCCACCACAGCTGCAAACTTGGTTGTTATTTTGCTCTTATAATTTTTCTTCTACCCCATATAACAATAAATCGGACAAGAGTTTCAACTTACAATCTGATCATAAAACTTGCTTTTATCGGATTGGCGCTCATTATAGAAATGGCCTAATTTTCAAAATGGTTTTGATAAAACCCTGATTTTACATGTGGGCCTTAACTGGAAAATTTATTCCTTCATTCCTTAACCAAAATTGAGTAGAGAACATTCCCCAGGGCTCAGTCAATGCTTTTGTGCACTAGCCACTAAAATGCCGATTTGAGTGGACAAATATGTGGCATTTCTCTGACCACTGTTCTACAGCAGATGTTACCTCGTTGACTTTAGATGTATTAACGCCTCGACTAAAACAGTGAAAAGAGGAATACTATAAAATCACACCCAGTACTTGTGCATTATTGTTGTTAACACTGACTTTATAGAATTAAGAGGTACTTGGAATGGCATAAATTAATCCACACTCTTAAAGTTTCCCTTTTCCTTCAGTGAAGAACTTCAATTACATAGAAATATCGCAAAGTCACAACAGGGAAACAGACCACTTGGCCCAACATTCCATATGGCATTCGCCCTCAATGTGAGCTAATATTTCGAATCACACTTGCCCACCCTGTTCCCATATCATTTTAACCTCTTTTATCATAATCCAGCAATCCAGTCTAATCTTGAATGACAGGGTTTCTGCCTCAGCCACTGAATCTGGTAATGAATTTCACAGCCTTACAACTCACTGTGTCTTGAAGAGATCTCTCCTGCCCTCTGTTCTAAATCCCTTACATTTAGTTTTGTATCTCATTTTTGATCCCTCCATCACTGGAAACAGTCTGCTTCTATCTTCCCAATCCCATCTTTCATAATTTTAAACATTTCTTTCATATCGCATCATCGTCTGCATTGTTTTCACTAGGCATGACTCATTTTTAAAGTTATTATTCATATTTGTATTTTCTCATACTAGGCAGCATCCTAGTGACTCTGTGCCGTACCCTCTCACAAACTTCCCTCTCATGGTCGTCATCGTCAGTCCCTCGAAACGAGGATGACGCCTGCCAGGGATCATGATTTGTGCGTCTTCAGGTGACTCAGCAGGCCAATTCTGGAACCACAGGACGGAGAGGATAAATGTGATCCTGAGGGAGGGGGGTTCTCGGACCAGGGTCCTGCTCTGTCTCCTGCTTTCAACGCTTCTCTGCAGCAGAGTTTAGGCGCTCAGTTTCCTATAGCGTGGAAACCAATATTGCAAAGATTAGTCTAACTGAGGATTTATTAAGGTTTTATACAGACTCATCATTACCACCTGGCTTTTATATTCTTTGCCTCCTAAGAGGAAACCTAGAATTCTATTAGCTTTATTGTTTACTGCCTCATCGACCTGATGTGCTGCCATTAACGTTTTGTGAACCTGTGTCCCCAAATCCCTCTGTCCTCTCCCAGCATCGAGCCTACCTCCATTCAAAGCATATTTACTGTTGTCATCTCTTGTACCAAAATGCATCACCTCGCACTTCCTTACACTGATTTCAAAAATTATTTTTCCTCAAATGACCCATTTGAATCAGGCACACATACGGTTGGATCTTGTTCTCATCCTGACGGCAGGTTTTATGGCAGGTTTGGGGGGCGGTGCAGAGAATTGGGGCAAAATCGCTCAACACGGAACCCAACGCTGGGAATCCTGGTTCTGATTCTCCCGGGGGCCAGACAGGCCAATGACGGCCTTTCTGCCCAGAGCCCAATTGAGGCCATTAAGCGGCCTATTGAAGGTCATTCAACGGCCTCCTCCTGCCACCTCTCGGATCTTACCAGCGGTGGGGGAAGCATCCACTGCACAGGGAGGACACCTTGGAAAATGAGGCACAGGTTTGGGAGGGGGGGGCAGGATCCCTCCATCGTGAGGAACAACTGTACCTTCTGGGATCCCCCTCCCTCGAATGCTGACCCTCTCACCCCCTCCCCCTCGCTTGGGTCTTCTGGACTGGCTCTGGCAACCCCGCCTCACCTCTCTCTTCTCCGGGGTTCCAGTGCTGGTCCTAGGTCCGAGGCGTCTGCAGTATTGGCAGTGGCCACCGCTCCCAGTGGTGCTGCCGATACTGCTGAGCTGCCGGCCCTGAGGTCCTTCCACGGCTGGTCCTCTCATGTCTACTAGGTAGAACATTTGTGGTTTCCATGCCGACTTGCCATAGCTGCATTGCATTGTTAACGTGCCACTGCAAGGAATGGGTGACCCGTTGTGAGCAGATAACTTGGCAGTAGTCGGTTCTATCATTGACTTCCAACGACTCCGGTACATATCTTTGAGGATTCGGACTGGTAGGATATTTGCACGAGCGCCGGTGTCATTCTTGACCCTGAGTGTATGTTTGCCAGCTTTCTTTGGGCACATGATAGTGGCGAAAGCTTCCAGTTATTTGACTTCATCAACATGATGTGTCAAGTTCACAATGTGGAACGCCTGTTCATCTTCTGGCAGAGAATTACACCTCGTTGAGTCTTGTCTCGGGTCTATTTTCTGTGGACTTCTTGTATCGGCTTGTGTTTACGCAGGTCTCTGGTGCTTTCCTTGCTGCTGTTGCCCTGTTGCTATGCCTGTCTTCTGTTGGTTTGTGTCCCGCTGTGGCTTCTGGCTGCATCTTTGGAGTCAGATTTCTTGCATAGGCGGGCCCATTTAAAAGCTTGCTCTGGTCGGGAAAAAGAACCTGACCCGAACCTGACCGATTCACCGTGGACCCGAGCCCGACCCGGCCCGAGTCCCTCCAATTTTGCCCCGAGCCCTACACAACCCAAGGCCACCACTGATTCGAACTGACCTGACCATCCCTTGACTTACCTTCCGACTGGGAAGCTCCACTAATCTGCAGCGCCCGAGTGATGACATCATAGTGACGCCAATCTCTCACTGCGCAGACTCAGTTTCATCCCGGAATCCCAGCTCAGGTAAGTTTTTTAATTTCAATACTTAACAATGGAGCACTTACCATGTGTGTCCAGCCCGACCCGACCTGAGCCCAAAAGCCAGACCCGGAAGAGGGGCCTGACCCGACCTGAACCCGACGGGTAGCAGGCCTTTCGGCCCAGTGTCCTTTTGCACCGCATGCCTTGCACAGGTCATGAAATGTAGGGCAATTTCGCCATGGGTGGGACAGACCACACTTACCACATAGCTTGCTTGCTTTTTTCAACCTGGTTATCGTGCCGATACTGTTGGTTGCACCTAGTGCTTGCAGGTGCTGTTGTCCAGCTACACTGACTTCATATTTCTTGCCATCTTCTAGCAACACATCAATGCTGTGACCTTTCATTTTCCCCCAAGAGGTCTTTCTGAAATGCTTGAATGGGTGTCGATACAATCACTAGCTCCGTTAATTGGTCCGACATCTCAATTTCTGAGAAGTCGCATTCGTTGCCCTTATTACGGCATCCACTGATGAACTGATCTATTGATTCCTGTGGCTGTTGCCTGTAGGACATCAATTCCAGGCAGTGATTCCAATATTCACTTGTAATCGGAGCTGATCTTCTAGCACTTTCCGTATCTTTGCAGAATCTATCTGGTCCTCGTCAGATAGTCCAGAGGTGTTGATTCTGTGTAATCCCTCATTTCCACCTGCTGTTTATATTTTTACAGCCTGTTTTTCCTGGTTCTACAATTATTTGTTCTGTGAAAAATAACTGCATTCTTTGTTTGAACATTTGGAACTTGGATATGCTATCCAAGGCCTTCCAGTTCATGCTGGGAAATTTGGTATCCATATTTCTGCTGTTATTTTGCTTTAAAACTTGCTCTAAGTCTTGTTCTATGACTTTGCACTGTTTCCCCTTTAAGAGACTCTCTGTTATTTATACTAGCTGCTTTAATTGACAGGAGCAGCTTTTGCTAGTGCTGTGTGTTTATCTTGCTTCCACTTAAGCCTGTTCTGTTCACACAGCTACTCAATAGCTGCTAGAGTTTGTTTACATTCCTCACGCTTGAGTGGTTTTAATGTTTTTCTAAACTGAGGCTTTGTGAATGGAAGCTTTTATTTACCCTCGAGTGGTTTAATTTTTTTTTTCAACTTTGGCTGCATGGATGAAGTCTCTGCAGTGATCAGCGTTTTCCCCTGTTTTATCTAATGGACTTCATGTCGCGTTTGCAGACGTCTTTAAAGCGGAGACATGGACGGCCGGTGGGTCTGATACCAGTGGCGAGCTCGCCGTACAATGTGTCTTTGGGGATCAAGCCATCTCAAGCGCCGCTGACTCAGTAGTGTGTATAAGCTGGGGATGTTGGCCGTCTCGAGGACTTCTGTGTTGGAGATACGGTCCTGCCACCTGATGCCAAGTATTCTCCAGAGGCAGCGAAGATGGAATGAATTGAGACGTCGCTCTTGGCTGACATACGATGTCCAGCTGGCGGGCAGCCATAAAGGTGGGGCTAAAGTGTGGCGAGTCGAAGAGACTTAGCAGTTGGCAGGAAAAAAGACAGAGGCGCAAGGGGAGAGCCAACTGTGGAACAGCCCCGACAAACAAATTTTTCTGCAGCACCGGTGGAAGAGCCTGTCACTCTAGAATTTGCCTTTATAGCCACTCCAGGCGCTGCTCCACACACCACTGACCACCTCCAGGCGCTTACCCATTGTCTCTCGAGATAAGGAGGCCAAAGAAGAAGATCTAATGGACACCTGTAATGGCGCAGAAAAGGAGTCGGGTCATCCCCATTTTTTTTTCTACACAGAGCTTCTGAAAAGAAATCTTTGAAAAACGACAAGTTTTTTTTAAGGCAGTATCCCTCGACTGTCAGAACAATGTCTCACCCGATTTGCTTGCAGCCTGCGTTCTGTGCTCTGTTTTCTACAGCTTGAGGTAAGTTTTTTAAAATTTATTTTTATTTAGAGATACAGCACTGAAACAGGCCCTTAAGCCGACCGAGTCTGTGCTGACCAACAACCACCCATTTATACTAATCCTACATTAATCCCATATTCCCTACCACATCCCCACCATTCTCCTACCACCTACCTACATTAGGGGCAATTTACAATAGCCAATTTACCTATCAACATGCAAGTCTTTGGCTGTGGGAGGAAATTGGAGCACCCGGCGAAAACCCATGCAGTCACAGGGAGAACTTGCAAACTTCACACAGACAGTACCCAGAACTGAACCGGGTCGCTGGGGCTGTGAGGCTACGGTACAGTGCTAAACACTGTGCCACTGTGCCGTCCTCATTTATAAGTCAGTTTCCCAGGGAAAACCTTTCCTAATCACCCCCACAAATCTGAAAAGGACATCTTCTGTTTTTCTTTCAGATTTCCAACGTCTGCACTTTTTTGTTCTTGTATTCATCATTTAGCATGCCAGTGTACCAACGTACTGCAACATCCTCTTGCACAGACCAATTTACATACCATTTGATTAATCAACCTACTTGTATTCTATGAGCCTGTAGTAAATCCCAAACTTTTAAGACTGCATACGCTGTTAGCAAGATACATAACCAAGTCTATAATCAGTTACCAAAGGAGATTATTAGTTTTACAGAGCTGAAAGTGCTAAGTGAATGAATAATTCAGAGGTCTGTTTGTGTTTGGTTAATTATGTTGATTGAACTGCCCTGTTTCTGGTGGTTGCCTAATGACCATAGTTAATATGCATTCACCCCATGGGCCCAATACTTAGTCTTTCAGTGGATCAACTTTTCAGGAATACAGTAAAGCAGTAATTCACCAGAAAGAATTCTACCAGAGTGGCAACTCTGTACTTGCAAAGATGGAACAAACTTGATCTCTGCTGCTTCAACAAAAAGTTATGCAAATATTTCATGAATAATTAAAATACTATAACTTGTTCCACAGGGTTCAGTGTTGGGTCCCTTGCTGTTTGTGGTATATATATATGATTTGGACTTAAATGTGAGAGGAATGATTGGGAAATTTGCTGATTACCCAAAAATTGGCCATGTAATTGATAGTGAAGAGGATAGCCTTAGACTCCAGAATGATGTCAATGGTTTAGTTGCGTGGGTGGAAAAGTGGCAAATGGAATTCAATCCAGATAAGTGTGAGGTAATGCATTTGAGGAGGACAAATAAAGCAAGGGAATACACAATAAATGGGAGGATATTGAGAGGGGTAGAAGAAGTGAGAGATCTTGGAGTGCATGTCCACAGTCCCTGAAGGTGGCAGGACAGGTGGATAGAGTGGTGAAGAAGGCATATGGAATGCTTTCCTTTATTGGCCAAGGTATAGAATTCAAAAGCAGGGATGTAATGCTGGAACTGTATAAAATACTGGTTAAGCCACAGCTGAAGTATTGCATACAGTTCTGGTCATCACATTACAGGAAGGACATAATTGCTCTGGAGAGAGTACAGAAGAGATTTACAAGAATGTTGCCAGGGCTTGAAAGTTTCAGCTATGAGGAAAGATTGAATCGGCTAGGGTTGTTTTCCTGAGAACAGAGGAGGCTGAGGGGAGACTTAATTGAGGTGTACAAAATTATGAGGGGCCTAGATAGAGTAGACAGGAAGGACCTGTTTCCCCTAACAGAGAGGTCAATTACCAGGGGGCACAGATTTAAGGTGATAGGTAGAAGGATAAGAGGGGACATGAGGAAAAACTTTTCCACCCAGAGGGTGGTGGGTGTCTGGAATTCACTGCCCGGATCAGTGGTGGAGGCAGAGACCCTCAACTCATTTAAAAGGTACCTAGACATGCACCTGAAGTGCTGTAACCGACAAGGCTACGGACCAGGTGCTGGAAGATTGGGTTAGATTGGGTGGCTGGTTTGTTTGGCTGGCACGGACACGATGGGCTGAATGGCCTCCTTCTGTGCTGTAATTTTTCTGTGGTTCTCTGGTTCTATGGTTACAGTGGTATTCCTGAACTCAGTAATGGACTTTTGTTCCAGATAAAATTAAACAATTTAAACTGTATGCTGTGCCTTTCAATTTCTAGGACTATTTTAATGCTGCCTAAGACTCTTAATCACCTGCTTCTTGTTTATATTTTGTTGCCAGCCAACCTTTGCTATAACTGGTGAAGATGTAAACATTTCAATGTATATTTAACAGTACTATCTGTGTATGGCTCCGCCTGCTGTAAGATTCTGTTCTTTAACCTGATACCACATCGGCTTGTTGGTAAATTACATCGGTTTGTGTCAGAAGTATCTGCACATATACGTCATATATTCATGTTTTACCTTTAAAGTCCATTAGTTTATGCTAAATTCTGAGGTATGGAACCTTCCTTAAAGGGAATTTGGGCACACAGGTCAGTGTGTTGAAATCACAGTGCTCATCAATTGCTGGCGATTCGTGTTAATTGTTGGAAAATCAGAAGTGTTGTGAGTTAGTCGTGTTGACTGCTGAACCTGATTCTCTCAGTCCCTCTGCAGTTTACCAAAGTTTTGTCCTAGAAGTGAAGTCTCACAAAATATGCACTTCAGTTCCATAGTAGGATGAGCCTCTCAATCACAGAGAAACAAGTATCTGTGAGGAGATTATTATGTGTTTAGCTTGAAACAGATTTCTTTCTGATGTTGATTCCCAATTTACAACAATCACGACAACCCTGTCCCTGAGAACTGATAATGCGAGTCAGAAAGTTCATAACTTCACAACACTACAGATGTAACCTTTCTTGTACTGACAGATGGGTTTGCACTGCATCAGTCAACAGCAAGTGTTTGGACACGTGGCACTGTCGATTGTGCCACAGAACTTGTTGTGTTAGCAATTCTACTTAGACTGTAAGAAAAGTAAGTGTGAAGGAAAGGACGTGGATAATCAATTCAAGCCATCTGCACATATATTGTGCGCAACCCTGGATGAACTCTTGCTAGTTTCCAAAGTCTTGACTATATTAGAACAATAGAATTGTACAGCACTGCTGTTCAGTCCACAGACTCTGCACAGACTCTCTGAAACAGCTCTGCACTCTTAAAAGCTATTATTGATTTTGCTTCCACTTCTGATACTGGCAAAACATTCCACATTCCAGTAACCTTCTGCATAATACTATTCCTCCTAACCTCTGCTGCTTTGGTGCTGATCTTCAACTTAAAGAAAGAACTCACATTTCTGTAGCATCTTCAATGATCTGAGAACGTTCCAAAGTGTTTCACAGCCAATGAAGCATAGTCACTGTTATATTTTACGTTCTCCAGTTACTGGTTCACTAACCAATGGAAATAACTTCTCCCTATTTACCAAATCAAAGCTCCTCATAATCTTGAAAACTTCTATCCCTTCAGCCTTCTCTTTGAGGGAAAAGAGCTTCAGTTTCTCCTCAAAACTAAAAGCTGTGATTTTAACTCGGGACAGAAATCAGAGGTGTGGGTAGAGATTCCTCCTCACCATACAGAACTATAGTGCTGCGAGATTTTAACTCCATGGTCTCATTATTACAGAAGACAGTCAGTGGGAATGACGTCACCGCTAGTGGATGGGAGTCACAATTCGTAGAGCATGAGGGGATTGGGTTGGAGGTGGGGATGAAGGAGTTTGGTCAGGCTGCCTTTGGGGACCCATGGAAACAATCCCAGGCAATTTAAGTCAGGAATGGGGGAAGACTCAGGAATGTCTGCTATTGGGGGAGGGAGGATGCCTCGGCCTCGGGCAGTTGATGGCTAGAACCAAGAGGAGTGATCGTGCAGCTCCTGCTTCAAACAGCAGCAGTGAATTTTAAATCAGGCCTCCAATTGATGAAGTGCCCACAGTGGGACCTTCCAATAGTCACTGTTTTTAAAAGGCATTGGGGCCATGTGCAGTGTGTTGGGGATGTGTTCCCCATATTTAAGGATTGTGTTGCCTAACCCAATGATTTGTTCAGGTTTAGCATTTGGATTCTCTGCCTCTATTTATCCCAATTGCTTTCTCTCCAGTTTTATCAACTGGTCCTCCAAATTTAAAAGATTTAAAGAATCCATGAACTGTAAATTATTGCCGTTGTCTTTGATGCAAGTAAAACAGCTGGCCTGAGAAATTTGTTTAGGCCAGTTTTCAGGGTCCATCCCTGCGCCAAAGATGGGGGCTTCAGGATTGTGAAAAATTGACTCTTAGGCCTTAACTAAATAATTGCAGTGAACTGGTATCACCTGTTGCACAGGTAACAAGCAACTCACCCGAGTGAAGAAGTGAATTTTGAGCTTCCTGCCTCACTGACAGTGGCCCTCAGGTAGGTAACAAGGGGGTTGAGAGAGGAGGGGTGTGGGAGGAGTAAAGGACAACTGTAAGAAGGCCAATCACAGTCAGCAGCAACCACCAGGAGTGCAGTGGATCTGGGAGGCACACTCCTCTCGCTCCTTTTGGCCCAATATGAATTAAAACAAAAAGAAATAACATTTTTTGGTCGCCATCCTCTTTCTGGGCCAAATCCACACCTGGAAAACCCAAGCAGAGCAGGCCTGAGGCCTGCTTCACTCAGGGCAACCCAATTTCTCTGAAGGTGCTCCGAAAACAGAAGTAAGACCCCCATCTCACCGGAATCTGCATGGGGCCTAATGTCTGTTTTAGGCAGCCATTTTGGAAGCCTGAGAAATGGCCCCTCCCAATCTCGGGCCTGATGTTCACCTGATATCCTTCGGGGCACTGCACATTGGTCCCTATTTTGGGTCTCATTATGTCCAACCTGTAAAACAGGCGCAACATGGTCCAGCTTCTTTGATGCATCAGTACAGCTTGGTGATTTGCTTCCCTTCCTTTCAGCCTCCCCCGAATAAAATTAATGGATTGTTCTCATCAGCAGGCAGCTATCCATAGTGATGTATTGACCTTTGAACCCATCTTCCTGTTAAGAATGAGTAATGTCTTGTCTGTGTACACTACAAGACATAACTCATCATTTTCCTTTGCCTTAATTTCCCCTCCCGGTCAGCACAATGGATACAATTATTAATTATGAATACCATAATTTTGGACTGACAAGGGAAACTTTAACCCTGTTCTGTACAGTGCAAAGAAACTTGGCAGGGAGGCAGTTTAATTTCCCTATGGCGATTACCCACTAACCTTCCACTGTCTTCTGCTGGTTCTGATTTTAACCTGCTGCTTACCTAGCTTCCCTTTAAATACATTTATAATATTCACTTCAACCCCTCCCTATGGTAGTGCGTTCCACATTCTAGCCACTCTCTGTGTAGAGAAGGTTCTTCTGAATTCCCTATTGCATTTAGCACTGGCCACCTAATATTTATGGCCCCTAGTTCTGGTCTTTCCCACAAGTGGAAACATCTTTTCTATGTCTTCAAACATTGGCAAACCTGAGCTGGTGAGAGATCGATTGAAAAGGGCTGTTGAGTGCAGCAGGTGTGAGGGTTGGAGTGTCAGGGAAAAGTCCTTGGATCTGAAAGAAAGCAAGAAGGATAAACTGGCCTTAAGAGTTTTTGAATCGAAATAATATATATCACAAATACATTGGAAACATTTTTTTATTCGTTTACAGGATGTGAGCATCACTGGCTAGGCCAGCATTTACTGTCCATCCCTAATTGCCCTTGATAAGATGGTGTTGAGCTGCCTTCTTGAACCGCTGCAGTCCTTGCACCTTCTCAAGGAGAATTAGGGATGGGCAATGAATGATGTCCCAGCCAGCGATGCCCACATCCGATGAATGAAAAAGGTACACCCAGTGTTGGAAAATGATGAGTTGAGGAAAACAAAATAAATCAGTTTTTGTGAAGCACTTTGGACTTACTAACCTTTGTTCGAGTAAATGCTGGAGAGCAGAAAGTGGAACAATATCAGAGAGGACAAAGATCTAAATAAAACATCTGGCTTATTTTGTCAGAAGGAGACAGTCTTCTCATGAATCTGTGCAAAGGGCAGTGCAATGGGCAGAGATCCCATCATTTCAAGGATAGTATTTATTAAAAAATACACAGAATGTCATAGTCTTTGTTATTGTGGGAAACAAAGAGAATGGAAACTGGAAATCGAATAACAGGGCATATTAAAAGTAGGTTGTCTGATATGTCAAAGTAAAAGGGCTCAGAAAGGTGCAAGTCTCCAAAGATTTGTCCTAGTTTTTTGGATAAATATAGATTGGAACCATATTTAGCTAACTCCAGTGGATCTCCTGTAGCGTTCCTCATGTTGATTCAGAGGATATATGGTTTTAGAATGAGAGAAGCTTTGTACAGAGTATCTATATAACACACCAAGATATTTTACAAGGCAGCTGCACAATTCCCAGCACTCCTGACTTCCAATGATTTACTAATTCTTTAATGTGAAGCAACTAGACTTGTGCATAGCTTTTCAGAGTTAGCATTTCAGGTTGATAACCTTTTGTTTGAACACTTTTGACTCAAGGTCATTAGCCTGAAACGTTAACTCCATTTCTCTCTCCACAGATGCTAGCTGACCTGCTGAATATTTCCAGAATGTTCTGTTTTTACTTCCGATTTCCAGAATCCGCTGTATTTTGCTTTTGCACAACAAAATATCACGCTTACTGCCATTTTGCCAGCAGCAGAGCGGCCCCCTGCCACTTGCGGAGGCTGCCTGCTTCATGGAAGCAAGCCATCAAAGCTGGAGGCTCCATTTTCCAAAGAGGGGGCTGTAGGGCAGGGAAGGCATCTTCCGAGGCCCCATTGGGCCATCCACAGGGGGCTGCTTGCTCGGTCCCTCGGAATGTTTATTTTTAACTTACCTGTTTGAGGCGCCCTCTTGATCACTGAGCTGCCTCAGTTGTGCACATCTGTCCCAATGGAGCTGCTGAGGCTTCAGAACTGCCAGCTTTCTGATTGGGTCGGCAGCATCGAGAGCCCACCCACCATGCTTAATTGGATGACAAATTTGGATGAGGCCAATTAGGAGGCCACCTCCATGAAAGTATTGCCCCTGGTCTGGCTCCCAGGAAGTATGGGCTCGAGATCCACATCTGGTCCCAACGCCGGCGTCCCAAAGGCTTTGAATAAATACTGCCCTAATAGGGAAAGTAGCAGTTGGAGGAAGAAAATTCTGGCTGGTGTAGGACGTGTCTAAAACCACCAGAATGGGTCTGGGTCAAGCAGCTCTGACGGGGAGTTTGAGCCTCGGAACCTGAAGAGAGGGGTGAGGTCATTGAGCACTGTGGCAAGGGGACAGAGCAGTTGAAGCAATAATGTTGGGGATGGGTTCTGGCAAAATTCGATTGGAGAACTATGTGAGTTCTGGCAGTGGTCAGGTGGTACTGAGGTCTCAAAATATGCAGAAAGTCCCACAGCCTCATAAATGAGAACATTGGGTAAAGTTTTGGGTAGTAATCGTTCATCAACTCAGATCGTAGGGAAATGAGTCCTTTTCTGGGAACTGTTGTAATCTGTTGGGAGAGAGAAAGGCAAGAGAAGCTTCATGTTTGCATTGCCACTTCCCTTCCTCTCTCCATGACTCCTTGTTCCAATTTCCCGGAGGGAAACATTCACTCATTGTGATTTTCACAGGGAGCCCCCTGAATTGGACTGTGATGGACTTGTTGTCCAATTAAGGATGGTAGGAGGGCTCTCAAAGTTAGAGGGCCAGTCAGGGACCTTCCAGCGTAAAAAGGAACAGCAGATGCAACAGAGAGTTAGTGAAGGAGAGGCTGCTTCAAGATGGAGGTGCCCTTTCTCCCCTTCCTTTAAACTTAAATTAAAAAATGGATCATGCAGCCATGCCACCTCTGTGTGGGGGGAAACCCCTCTACATGGTGGTCTGTGGCGCCTCCTGCATCTAGACAGCCAGGGAGGGCCTCTAGGCCTGCCTGAAGCACTGCCCCCCCCCGCCCCCCTTGACCTGCCACCAGGAGGTCACATCCAGGCACCTAAACTATCCCCTGCCACCTGCAGGAACATGGAGGCTGACTGGAAAATCCCAGCGAGCCTCCTTTCATGGGCCTCAATAGACCAATGGCCCGGAGGCAGGATGGAGCCAGGGAACTGTCAAAAAGAAAAAGGAAGCATTTGTAAGGGCTGGAAGGCTAGGAACAGATGAAGCACTTGAGGAATATAAAGACAGTAGGAAGGAACTTAAGCAAGGAGTTAGGAGGGCTAGAAGGGGTCATGAAAAGTCTTTGGCAAACAGGATTAAGGAAAATCCCAAGGCTTTTTATACATATATAAAGAGCAAGAGGGTAACCAGGGAAAAGGTTGGCCCACTCAAGGACAGAGATGGGAATCTATGCGTGGAGCCAGAGGAAATGGGCGAGGTGCTAAATGAGTACTTTGTATCAGTATTCACCAAGGAGAAGGACTTGGTGGATGATGAGCTGTGGGAAGGGAGTGCAGATAGTCTCAGTCATCTCATTATCAAAAAGGAGGAGGTGTTGGGTGTCTTGCAAAGCATTAAGGTAGATAAGTCCCCAGGGCCAGATGGGATCTATCCTAGAATACTGAGGGAGGCAAGGGAAGAAATTGCTGGGGCCTTGACAAAAATCTTTGCATCCTCATTGGCTACAGGTGAGGTCCCAGAGGACTGGAGAATAGCCAATGTTGTTCCTTTGTTTAAGAAGGGTGGCAAGGATAATCCAGGAAATTATAGGCCGGTGAGCCTTACGTCAGCGGTAGGGAAACTATTAGAGAGGATTCTTCTGGACAGGACTTACTCCCATTTGGAAACAAACAAACTTATTAGCGAGAGACAGCATGGTTTTGTAAAGGGGAGGGCGTGTCTTACTAATTTGATTGAGTTTTTTGAGGAAGTGACGAAAATGATTGATGAGTTAAGGGCGGTCGATGTGGTCTATATGGACTTTAGTAAAGCCTTTGACAAGGTCCCGCATGGCAGACCGGTGCAAAAGATGAAGTCACACGGGATCAGAGGTGAGCTGGCAAGATGGATACAGAACTGGCTCAGTCACAGAAGACAGAGGGTGACAGTGGATGGGTGTTTTTCTGAATGGAGGGATGTGACTAGTGGTGTTCCACAGGGATCAGTGCTGGGACCTTTGCTGTTTGTAGTATATATAAATGATTTGGAGGAAAATGTAGCTGGTCTGATTAGTAAGTTTGTGGACGACACAAAGGTTGGTGGAGTTGCGGATAATGATGAGGATTATCAGAGGATACAGCAGGATATAGATCGGTTGGAGACTTGGGTGGAGAAATGGCTGATGGAGTTTAATCCGGACAAATGTGAGGTAATGCATTTTGGAAGGTCTAATGCAGGTGGGAGGTATACAGTAAATGGCAGAACCCTTAGGAGTATTGACAGGCAGAGAGATCTGGGCGTACAGGTCCACAGGTCACTGAAAGTGGCAACACAGTTGGATAAGGTAGTCAAGAAGGCATTCGGCATGTTTGCCTTCATTGGTCGGGGCATAGAGTATAAAAATTGGCAAGTCATGTTGCAGCTGTACAGAACCTTAGTTAGGCCACACTTAGAATATTGCGTGCAATTCTGGTCGCCACACTACCAGAAGGACGTGGAGGCTTTGGAGAGGGTACAGAGGAGGTTTACCAGGATGTTACCTGGTCTGGAGGGCATTAGCTATGAGGAGAGGTTGGAAAAACTCAGATTGTTTTCACTGGAACGACTGAGGTGGAGGGGCGACATGATAGAGGTTTACAAAGTTATGAGTGGCATGGACAGAGTGGATAGTCAGAAGCTTTTTCCCAGGATGGAAGAGTCAGTTACTAGGGGACATAGGTTTAAGGTGTATGGGGCAAAGTTTAGAGGGGATGTGCGAGGCAAGTTTTTTACACAGAGGGTGGTGAGTGCCTGGAACTTGCTGCCAGGGGAGGTGGTGGAAGCAGGTACGATAGCGACGTTTAAGAGACATCTTGACAAATATATGAATAGGAAGGGAATAGAGGGATATGGGTCCCGGAACTGCAGAAGGTGTTAGTTTCGGCTGGCATCAAGATCGGCGCAGGCTTGGAGGGCCGAATGGCCTGTTCCTGTGCTGTACTGTTCTTTGTTCTTTGTTCTTTTTTCTTTGCCAGCTGGCAGCACTATTTTTATCTACTGCCCGTGTCCAATCCCGGCCCCTGTGGGGGGTGAAAATCTAGCCCAAGGATTCTCTGGCCTACCATGTTTTTTGAAGGTAGATTTCCTTTGCATGCATAGCAACATTTGGGATTTGAGTTGGAATTTTGGTTCTCCTTTTATCCCTTTATACAAATAGACACTCAACTCACCAGGGCTTATACACCAAGAAGGTCTACATAGGCTTCCACACAGCATGAGGACTGTACAGAAGATGATGATGTGGGACAGGAGATCCTGTGAGGTGACTCTGGCCCCATGTTTACAGCTTGGGCTGGCAGTACTGAGGGTTGCCAGGCCCATTACTGAAACTCCTTTATCATAATGCCCCCAAATCATTATGTTTGGTAAATAGACATTTGCCAGAAATGTCCAATTCTGCTGCTGGAAACTTGTGTAAAAGCGTTGTTTGCTGCATTTCCAGCAAAGTTATAAGGTCGTAGCAGGAGCTGCTCCACAGAAATTACTGGCCGTTATGCTTTATATTGTTACCAACTGGTATCTCAATAATAATAAAGCTTTTGGAATTTTAATAATCTCCTTTATGATGTTGAGAGTTAGATACCAATTACCCTCAATAAGCTCAACTATTAAGTGCAATTATTTACTCGTCACATCTTACATTTTACAACAACCACTTGACTCCTCTCTATTTTAACAATACCTTCCAATTCTAACAAGGATAATTCACTCTGTGTCTCAGTTTTCCTTTGCACCAAGCTGATCTTGACTTCTTTGATTCTCAAAGCTCTATTAAGACATCAATGGGAGATTTTCCTGGGTCAGTGCCCAGGTTGAATGGATTGTGTGAGCGCAGAAAATATCAAAATATTGGGCAGGTTGGAGCCCTGTAAAGAAAACGGTTAGATTTTCCTTCCTTTACAGGTCGATGCTCCAACTGACCCGATAGTCCAGTATTGATCATGACCAGGCAATTCAGGTGCAGACCCAGGAAAGTTTCCTCCAAGCCGTGTACTTAGAATTTATCTTGCCCAATCACCGGTCAGATTCCTCAAGTTACTAGTAACTGTTCTATTGGAAGAAGAAAGAATTTGCATTTTATATTTCGAGATCTTATAGTTTAGTGTAACCCTTCAATGTTAAATATGTTTTGTTTGGTATCATGGATTTTTTTTGTAAACTTTTTTTTATGATTCCACGAATTTGATGCATAGTATTACAGATAACCTCACTTATCATCCTACCATTCAATACTACAATTCACTAATCACCGTATCATTTCAGGACAGCAAAGAATTTCCTTTCCACTTCAACATAATTCCTGCTAATTCATGCTCTTGCGTTTCTTACACCAAAAATGTTTCAGCATTAAAACCCTTCAGTCACCCGCAGTTAATCTGAATTTATGATCCATATGTCTAAATCTCTTTACACCTGGCCTGAGTTGGAATTGTCCTATCATTAAGGCTGATGATTTATTAGCTTGTCAGTGTCATGGACCACTGATTTAATCCTTCAAGCTCCCTGCAATTGTTTTCTGATACTGTAACTCCTTTTCTTTCAATTTCTTTTAAATTTTTGCTTACAGAAACATTTCTTTGTTTTCTTTTAATTGATTATTTTAGTTTGATTTATCATCCCTTTTTGCTTCTTCCCAGTACATGTGTGCTAAATGATTTAACCCACTTCAATCTCTTACTTTAGAGGTTCCTCTGCCTTTCATAGTCATAGAGAGATACAGCACTGAAACAGGCCCTTCGGCCCACCGAGTCTGTGCTGACCAACAACCACCCATTTATACTAATCCTACATTAATCCCATATTCTCTACCCCATCCCCACCATTCGCCTCCCACCTACCTACACTAGGGGCAATTTACAATGGCCAATTTACCTCTCAACCCGCAAGTCTTTGGCTGTGGGAGAGCTTGCAAACTTCGCACAGGCAGTATCCAGAACTGAACCCAGGTCACTGGAGCTGTGAGGTTGCGGTGCTTGCCACTGTGCCGCCCCTTACTCCTTTGGGGTAAAGTCTGACTTAGTGGGAGTGGATGCAGCAGGAAATTGGAATGCAACTTATTCCTGCCAGGCTTCCACCCCCTTCAAGTTCAAAAAGAAAAATTATGATGGGAGGAAGAGGACAGACACTTCATCCAGCCCTGCCCCAACTTGACATCACTTCCTGGGATGTGACTGGCTATATCCTAAAATGCCTCATCAATTTTGCCTCCCGTACTGTTAGTGGAGTAAGGGAGATCAACAGAATCACAGAAGTGTTACAGTGCAGAAGGAGGCCATTCAACCCATTGTGTCCACACTAGCTCTCCGAAAGAGCAACTCCCTCAGTTCCATTCCCCTGCCTTCTCCCCATAACCCTGCACTTTCTTCCTTTTCATATAACTGTCTAATTCCCTTTTGAATGCTTCAATTGAACCTGCGTCCACCACGTTCTTAGGCAGCGTATTCCAGACCTTAACTACTCGCTGTGTGAAAAAGTTTCCCCACATGTCACTTTTGCTTCTCTTACAAAATACTTTAAATCTGTGCTCTCTCGTTCTCGATCCTTTTATGAATGGGAATAGTTTCTCTCTATCTACTCTATCTAGACCCCTCATGATTTTGAATACATCTATCAGATGACCTCTCAGCCTTCTCTTCTCCAAGGAAAACAGTCCTAACATCTCCAATCTATCTTCATAATTGAAATTCCTCATCCTTGGAACCATTCTCGTGAATCTTTTCTGTACTCTCTCACATCTTTCCTTAAGTTTGGCGCCCAGAATTGGACACAATACTCCAGCTGAGGATAAACCAGGGTCTTCGACAAGTTCAGCATAACTTCCTTGCTCTTGTACTCTATGCCCCTATTAATAAAGCCCAGGATACTGTATACTTTATTAACTGCTCTCTCAACCTGTCCTGCCACCTTCACCTTATGCACATATACACCAAGGTCCTTCTGCTCCTGCACTCCCTTTAGAATTGTGCCCTTTATTCTACATTGTTTCTCCATGTTCTTCCTACCAAAATGAATCACTTCACATTTCTCTGCATTGAACTTCATCTGCCACCTGTCTGCCCATTCCACCAATTTGTCTATGTCCTTTTGAAGTGCTACACTATCCTTCTCACAGTTTGCAATGCTTCCAAGTTTCGTATCATTTGCAAACTTTGAAATTTTGCCCTGTACACCAAGGTCTAGGTCATTCATATATCAGGACCCCTGGGGACCTCCGCCACAAACCTTCCTCCAGCCCGAGAAACATCCATTAACCAAAACTCTCCGTTTCCTGTCACTCAATTTCATATCCATGTTGCTACCATCCCTTTTATTCCATGAGCTATAAGTTTGCTCACAAGTCTGTCATGTGGCACTATATCAAACACCTTTTCAAAGTCCATGTACACCACATCAACAGCATTGACCTCATCAACCCTCTCTGTTACCTCCTCAAAATACTCCAGCATGTTAGAACGGGCAGAATAGGCTTATTTACTTTGGAATTTAGAGGAATGAGAGTTAATCTTATTGAAAGATGTAACTTTCTTAGGGAGCTTGACAAGGTAGACACTGAGAGGCTCTTTTCCCCTATATGGGGAGTCTAGGATTAGGGGTCACAATCTAAGGATAAGAGGTCAGCCATTTAGGACAGAGATGAGGAGGAAGTTCTTCACTCAGAGGGTTGTGAATCTTGGAATTCCCTACCCCATAGAGCTGTGGATCCTCAGTCATTGAATATATTTAAGACTGAGATTGATAGATTTTTGGACACTAAAGGAATCAAGGGATTTGAAAACAGGTCAGGGAAGTGAAGTTGAGGTAGAAGATCAGCCATGATCTTACTGAATAGTGGAGCAGGCTAGCGGGACCTATGGCTTGCTCCTTTGCCTATTTCTTATGTTCCTTTTCTGGAATAAAGCATAGGTACTTTCTGTATTGTGCCTTATGTTGGCTTCATGATGCTAGATTCAAATATCGATCTATCCAAAGCCTACCAGCAAGGGAGCAGCACAGAAGGAAACATGAACTCTTCAGATTTTCAGATCAACTTGTGCTGTTCTCTCCTACCCTCCCCATAGTGTGACAGTGGTGAGAAACTGAACAGCGCTGAGCCCACTGAAGTACTCACCCCAAACATTTAAATGACTCAGTCTCTGCAGTTTGGGTCCGGGTCAAGTTTCAGCAGATGGAAGGTGGAAATCCCACCAATTCTAATCCTGCAATGGTGCCACAGCAATTTCTAAGCTCATATGTTTGCCTTCCTATTGAACGTAACAAATAGAATTCACTGCTGTACAGAGATGTTTGTATCTAGGGTGTTCAAAATTACAAAGTAAGGAAGTAATTTTTCTTTTCACCAGCAGCAGTGAAACATCTTCTTACTGTTGCTTTTTAGATAGTTCAAGAACCTTTTGACATCTCGTGACAAATTGAGTCATTTGCCAGATTACTCTCTCTCACAAGAGGTGGTCCCCTCCCTCCAAGCAGTACACTGATCCTTTAATACTCTAGAAATCCTTGTGCTCTGATGTAATATCTAAGTATGTTTCAAATCTCTTCAGTGACATATACTTGCATGATGCATTGAAGAAATTTAGTTGACCTTTTAAGAATTGTAGTGTTATTTTTACATCATAAGTGAATCCAATATTTGTACCTTAGTTTTAACCAAAGAATTGTGAACTATTGCATGAAATTAAAGAGAAATTAAAATCATTCTGCATATTTTTATGATTCTGCTCTATGATACAATGTTGGTAGAAGTCCAGAGACATTGAATTGATCTCGAATGAGTTAGATTGGGCACTCGGCACATGTTGCTGTGGTTTTGGTGGTGCATTGGCAGTATAAATCAGGAGATTGTGGGTTCAATATCAATCCAGGAATGGAGCACAAAAATCAAGGCTGACATTCTCAGTGCAGTACTGAGGGAGTGCTGCACTGTCGGAGGTGATGGTTTTCGGATGAGACGTTAAACCAAGCACCCATTTGGCCTCTCTGGTGGACATAAAATATACCATGGCAATATTTTAAAGAAGAGCAGGGGAGTTGTCTGGGCAATATTTATCTCTCAAAGAACACCTCTAAAAAGACAGATTATTTGGCTATTATCACATTGCTATTTGTGGGAACTTGCTGTGCACAAATCGGCTGCCATTTTTACAACAGTGACTACACTTCAAAACTACTTCATTGGCTGGAAAGTGCATTAAAATGTCTGGTGCCTGTGAAAGGAGCTATAGAAATGTACTAGAAATAGACTTGCTTCTTTCTTTAAATACTGATTTATGGTCAAAGAGCCAGTATTGCATTTGTTGTTGCTGCTGCATCTATAATTCTGCAGGCTGAAAATTGTTGTTCAGTCAAACAGAAGCTGAAATTGTTCAAATTAATGAGCTTAATGACTTGGAAATTAGAACATGGCTTTTCTCAATGTAAGCTTTAAGGGCAAGAAAATGGTGGGCAGAAAATCAGAATTCAACCCATATATCAGGAGGCTATATTTGAGCATGACATTGAAAAAGCAATGAAATAGTGAGACTATCTTTGGTTTTAGGAACTGCCATAACTCACAACATTATGAATCAGAAGTAACGGTGAGAACAAGTTCAGTTTTCCAAATGAAAAAAAATTTCACCTTTCAGGTGAAGCAACGATTTACTTGTACTTCTTTCAATGTAGTATACTGTATTCGCTGCTCACAATGTGGTCTCCTCTACATTGGGGAGACCAAGCACAGACTGGGTGACCGCTTTGCGGAACACCTCCACTCAGTCCGCAAGCAGGACCCTGAGCTTCCGGTTGCTTGCCATTTCAACACTCCCCCCTGCTCTCATGCTCACATCTCTGTCCTGGGATTGCTGCAGTGTTCCAGTGAACATCAACGCAAGCTCGAGGAACAGCATCTCATTTACCGATTAGGCACACTACAGCCTGCCGGACTGAACATTGAGTTCAATAACTTCAGAGCACGACATTTTACTTTCATTTTTAGTTATTTTTTCTTTTTTTCTTTTTTACATTTTTTACAATCTTTTTTTTTGCATTTATTTCATTTCATCTTAGTTTGTTCAATTTGCTTACCCACTGGTTTTTTTTCAGGTTTGCACTTGCTGCTGTTCAATATTCAGTCCATTAACACCTAATCTGTACTAATGCTTTGTCTTTCAACACACCATTAACATATTGTTTGCCTTTGCTCCATGACGTTTTGGTCAGCTATGTGGCCTTGTCCAATCTACACCTTCTCCTTTGTTATCTCTTTCCCCACCCCCACCTCACTTGCTTATAACCTGTGACTTTTCTACTATTTGTCAGTTCCGAAGAAGGGCCACTGACCCGAAACGTTAACTCTGCTTCTCTTTTTACAGATGCTGCCAGACCTGCTGAGTGGTTCCAGCATTTCTTGTTTTTATTTCAGATTTCCAGCATCCGCAGTATTTTGCTTTTATTTTAGTTTTGTGCCTGAAATCTGTTTCAAAATGCACACTATATCAAAGGAAAATTCAGCCTTACGTGTCATATAGAAAGTTTTAAAGTTCAATAAGGACACATTGAAATGGGAAATACCTTGAAACATTGATCCCGGGAAAAGATATGTACATGGGAACTCTGAACATTCTTAATTGAAATCTTAGTAGGTGTTTCCAAAATAAAACCTACTTTGTACTCTATCATTACACTTCCTCTCAGATCAATTGAGATATAATAATGATACAAAAGGCCATTCAGGACACAATGGCTGACTCTAACGACAAACCCCAAAATACAGCCCATTATGAAAATAGCCAATGTAACTCCTTTATTCAAAAAGGGAGGGAGACAGAAAGCAGGAAACTACAGGCCAGTTAGCTTAACATCTGTCTTAGAGAAAATGTTAGAAGCTATTATTAAAAACGTTACAGCAGGGCACTTAGAAAAATTAAAGGTAATCAGGCAGAGTCAACATGGTTTGGTGAAAAAGAAATCCTGTTTAACCAATTTATTGGAGTTTTTTGAAGATGTGACATGTGCTGTGGATGTACTGTATTTAGATTTCCAGAAGGCATTTGATAAGGTGCCATATCAAAGGTTATTACAAAAAATAAAAGCTCATGGTTTGGGGGGTAACATATTGGCGTAGATAGAAGATTGGCTAGCAAACAGGAAACAGAGAGTAGGCAAAAATGGGTTATTTTCTGATTGGCAAGATGTAATGAGTGGTGTGCCACAGGGATCAGTTCTGGGGCCTCAACTTTTTACAATTTATATAAATGATTTGGATGAAGGGACCAAAGGTATGGTTGCTAAATTTGCTGATGGCACAAAGATAGGAAAGTAAGTAATGAACAGGACATAAGGAGGCTACAAAGGGATATAGATAGGTTAAGTGAGTGTGAAAAGACCTGGAAAATGGAGTATAATGTGGGAAAATGTGAAATTGTCCATTCTGGCAGGAAGAATAAAAAAGAAGAATATTATCTAAATGGTGAGAGATTGCAGATCTCTGAGATGCAGAGGGATCTGGATCTCCTAGTGCATGAATCACAAAAGGTTACTATGCAAGTTTCTTTGGGCCTCCTTATCTCGAGAGACAATGGATACGCGCCTGGAGGTGGTCAGTGGTTTGTGAAGCAGCGCCTGGAGTGGCTATAAAGGCCAATTCTAGAGTGACAGGCTCTTCCGCAGGTGCTGCAGAGAAATTTGTTTGTCGGGGCTGTTGCACAGTTGGCTCTCCCCTTGCACCTCTGTCTTTTTTCCTGCCAACTACTAAGTCTCTTCGACTCGCCACATTTTAGCCCTGTCTTTATGGCTGCCCGCCAGCTCTGGCGAACGCTGGCAACTGACTCCCACGACTTGTGATCAATGTCACAGGATTTCATGTCGCGTTTGCAGGCGTCTTTAAAGCGGAGACGTGGACGGCCGGTGGGTCTGATACCAGTGGCGAGCTCGCTGTACAATGTGTCTTTGGGGATCCTGCCATCTTCCATGCTGCTCACATGGCCAAGCCACCTCAAGCGCCGCTGACTCAGTAGTGTGTATAAGCTGGGGATGTTGGCCGCCTCGAGGACTTCTGTGTTGGAGATACGGTCCTGCCACCTGATGCCAAGTATTCTCCGGAGGCAGCGAAGATGGAATGAATTGAGACGTCGCTCTTAGCTGACATATGTTGTCCAGGCCTCGCTGCCATAGAGCAAGGTACTGAGGACACAGGCCTGATACACTCGGACTTTTGTGTTCCGTGTCAGTGCCCCATTTTCCCACACTCTCTTGGCCAGTCTGGACATAGCAGTGGAAGCCTTACCCATGCGCGTGTTGATTTCTGCATCTAGAGACAGGTTACTGGTGATAGTTGAGCCTTGGTAGGTGAACTCTTGAACCACTTCCAGAGCGTGGTCGCCAATATTGAAGGATGGAGCATTTCTGACGTCCTGCCCCATGATGTTCGTTTTCTTGAGGCTGATGATTAGGCCAAATTCATTGCAGGCAGCCGCAAACCTGTCGATGAGACTCTGCAGGCACTCTTCAGTGTGAGATGTTAAAGCAGCATCGTCAGCAAAGAGGAGTTCCCTGATGAGGACTTTCCGTAATTTGGACTTCGCTCTTAGACGGGCAAGGTTGAACAACCTGTCCCCTGATCTTGTGTGGAGGAAAATTCCTTCTTCAGAGGACTTGAACGCATGTGAAAGCAGCAGGGAGAAGAAAATCCCAAAAAGTGTGGGTGCGAGAACACAGCCCTGTTTCACGCCACTCAGGATAGGAAAGGGCTCTGATGAGGAGCCACCATGTTGAATTGTGCCTTTCATATTGTCATGGAATGAGGTGATGATACTTAGTAGCTTTGGTGGACATCGATCTTTTCTAGTAGTCTGAAGAGACCACGTCTGCTGACGAGGTCAAAGGCTTTGGTGAGATCAATGAAAGCAATGTAGAGGGGCATCTGTTGTTCGCGGCATTTCTCCTGTATCTGACGAAGGGAGAACAGCATGTCAATGGTCGATCTCTCTGCATGAAAGCCACACTGTGCCTCAGGGTAGACACGCTCGGCCAGCTTCTTGTTGCAAGTACAACAAATAATTAGGAAAGCTAATAGAATGTTATTCTTTATTGCGAGGGGAATTGGATACAAAAATGGGGAGCCTATGCTTCAGTTATACAGGGCATTGGTGAGACCACATCTGGAGTACTGTGTACAGTATTGTTCTCCTTATTTAAGGAAGGACGTAAATGTATTGGAAGCAGTTCATTGAAGGTTTACTAGACTGATACGTGGAATGGGCAAGTTTTCTTGTGAGGAAAGGCTGGACAGGCTAGGCTTGTATCCGCTGGAGTTTAGAAGAGTAAGAGGCGACTTGATTGAAACATATAAGATTCTGAAGGGTCTTGACAGGGTGGATGTGGAAAGGATGTTTCCCCTTGTGAGAGAATCTAGAACTAGGGGTCAGTGTTTAAAAATAAAGGGACACCCATTTAAGACAGAGATGAGGAGAAATTTTTCGCTCAGACGGTTGTGAGTCTTTGGAATTATCTTCTTCAAATGGCGGTGGAAGTAGAGTCTTTGAATTTTTTTAAGGCTGAGGTAGATAGACTCTTGATAAGCATGGGGATGAAAGGTTATCGGAGTAGGTGGGAATGTGGAGTCGAGGGTACAATCAAATCAGCCATGATCTTATTGAATAGCAGAGCAGGTTCGAGGGGCCGAGTGGCCTACTCCTGCTCCTAATTCGTATGTTCATATGTATGTATGGTTATATTACTGGACTATTCATCATAGGCCCTCGATTAATAATCCAGAGAATGGAACAATCCAATCATGACATGTTAAGAATTTGAACTCCATTTAAAACAATCCGGAAATAAATCACAAAGTGATCAGGAAACTGTTGGATTGTTGTAAAAACTCAACTGGTTCACTAACGTCCTGTAGGGAAAAAGCCTGCTGTCCTTACCCGGTCTGGGCCCATATGTGACTCCAGACCCATATGTGACTGCAGACCGACATTAATCTGGTTAACTGTCCTCTGAAGTGGCCTAGGGTGCCATTCAGTTGTATCAAAACTGGCACAAATAATCATTGTGGGAGCAGTTTTAGCACAGGACTACAATGGTGCAAGAAGAAGGCCCACCACCACCTTCTATTGGGCAATTGGGTTGGGCAGCAAATGCCAGTCTTGCCAGCAATGCCCACATCCCAAGAATGACAAACAGCAATGAAAATGTAACATATGATATGTTACGACCAGGTGAGAAAGGTATCTAGGGGTCCCTGTCAGCCTTCACCTGGTCTTACTGTAACAGGATTTAATTTTAAACACACCGTATTTTTAGCTCCCCCTTGGAGAATCCTTGTTCACCACTTTCCAATTATAAAGCAAAGAAACCAGCATAAGCAGATTTTCTTAAGTTTAATGAAGAAAAGTTGAAATTTATTAAACTTAAACTCTAATTCGGTTGACGCCTACGGATACACAATGCGCCCACCCTAGCATGAATATGCGATACACACATGCAAATAGAGACAGAAAAGAGCAGAAGAAAAATATAGTGGAAAGGTTTGAGGCAATATCTGAATAGTTGTTGTTAAGGTTCTCCGAGCTCACTATCGAGTCCTTGATTGTTGGTAGCTCTTGCTTTTCGTTGGGGCTTAAACCTTGTTCGCTGTAGGAGACTTTTCTCTCTTGGGTTTCATGTGTCTTTAGTGGATTCAGAGGCTTGTGAGAAAAAGATGGGAGCAGACAAGAGATGAATCTTCTCAGTCCAGGAGCAAACAAACACTCTGCTTTCTGCCCAAACTGTTAATACAAATTCAAAAAACTCAAGTTGCCCAGCAGGTTAATCATGTGACCAGCTGGTTTGACCATGTCCGCTTGCATATTTGGCCATCTTAGCAGTCAACCTGGAATGCAAGCTCCCCCACCTTCAACTTCTGGTGATCAAAAGTCCATTGTGGGTTGAGTATGTCAGAGAATGGCTGCTTTGTCCTTCCAAACACTGTCTGCTAATATGCAATTGTATTTTCCAGCCACGGCTGATCTGTTTAACAAATCCTTTCTTCACTCCAGTAACAGTTTAAAATCAATGCTCATGACAAAAATAATGTGCCTCATTCTTGGCAGGTGGGGGCCTGGCATGACATAGTTCTTCAAGCTCACTGTAGAGTCCTTGATTGTAGGTAGATATTACTTTTCGTTGGGGCCCAGTATTCTTCTTAAACCTTGTTCACTGTAGGAGACTTTTCTGTCTTGGGGTTCATGTGTCTTTAGTGGATTCAGAGGCCTGTGAGAAAAAGATGGGAGCAAGCAGGAGAGATCTTCTGTCCAGGAGCAAACAGTCTTTCTGAGTTCAAACTCTCTGTGGCCAGTTCAAAAGAAAACCCTGGAACAGTCAGTTAGTCATGTGACCAGCTGGTCTAACCAGTCGTGGCCCTTGTGGATTGTATCCTCCTTAGCAGGCCCTGGAATGCACTTCCTCGCCTTCGATGTCTGTTAGTATGTAAATATTTCTTTCCAGCCACGACTGATCTGTTTAACAAGTCATTTCCTCACTCCAACAACAGTTAAAAATCAATGTTCATGACAAAATTGATGTGCATCATTCTTGGCAGGTGGGGACCTAGCATGACATATATAAAATGAATCTAAAAACTAATTGCTCAGCAGACATGTATTTTACTGCAAAACAAGTTCTCTTCCTAAGTCCAAACTTCAGTACAAATTGCAGTTGTTTCATGGTTTTCCTGTTAGAATTGGACCGAAAATCAATATCCTGGATGTTCCTTGCCCTCTAAATGTAGCACTGGTCAAAATCCCTGTGTATTTAGCCTTCCTGAAATACGCAAAGCGAAGGGGAAATACTAAAGAAAGGTCAATAAGAATGATAAGAATGCGAAGTCTTACCATGACTCACCAACTTCAGATATGCTATTAAATATTTAAGGCACTCTGGGTAATAAAAACAAAAATAAGGAGCATTTAATTTGCTCCGTACGACATTTTCCATTCATGTCATTCAGCTTCAGCCTATTCAGCTGACGGGTCATGTATACTTTCCAAGGAAATAAGTTTGCTACCAGGAGGTCCTGCTGGGAATTCATGTCAAGGTGAAAAGCCAACTGAAAGGGTTTTTATTCAACACAGTCCAAAGGACACAGACAGTCTTTATGCCCTGTACATCAAAAATAATGGAAATGCTGCCGTGATTAATGTAGCATGTCAATCTTGTCAGCTCACAAAATGTTGTCCAAATAAGTGTCATCAATATTTATTATATATTTGCACCCTTCAGTGCAAGGGAAAAAAAGAGAGGCAGAAATTCCAGGTCATGGGACTGAGAATCCACAAGTCCAGTATCGCAGCAGAAGTGCCAGGATATATACACTAGGAACCTCCATTGCTGATGTCACTCGTCGTTTTGGAATTAGGAAGGTTTCCCATTTGACTGGGAGGCTGCAAAAGGTGGTGATTCGATGAGGCTCCCCAAAGTGTTGGTGCAACGCTCCATCAAATCTTTGTTCATGGGGGAAATCAGCAACAAAAGGTCAGGACCCAGGCCTGGACCCTCAGGTGGGCCCCGCTTCTGCCTGCTCAGCATCTGGACATATTGGTGGCCATTTTAGTGCAAGCTTAGTGCCAACTATACTCCAGGCTGAGACTCCTCCCTCTGACCATGCCCCTGTGACTTGATGCCTTTCTTTAGGGTCGGTGGAGTTTTGCTTCAATTAGTGTTCTATGCAAACTGACAGTGAAGGCCTGAGCTTTGGCATCTCCATGCCTTGGCCTATATTCTGCTGCACTTCTACCCAACCTACAATGCAAGCACGCTAGAAGGGCTACAGTAATTTAAGGCCCTTATTCTCAGCCCCAGCTCCACATGAATCCTCAATCCAAACACAACACGAGGCTAATAATATTCAGAATCGTTCTCACCTTCACCACCACTGCATTAAATATTGATGGATGAACAAAACTGAATGATCAATGTTATTCACGTAGTTCTCAAGAAAAACTGATCTGAAGTAATTGAAAATAATGGTGCTCACTAAGTAATACAAAAATGCAAATTAAAATGCCATTTGTGTACTCAGGCATATGTACATGCAAAACGTAATCATAATTACTAAACTGTAGTATGAAAGGGCAATTATTGTAAATGGTTAAGTCTTAGAATCATAAATTACATAACATAGATCCTTGTGATCTTTCACACATTCCAGAGCAGACTTTAATCCATAATGCAGTTAAGCAGAGGAATTCAAATTAAACTGCACCTATGTTATGAACTTACACAAGAATGTAGCATTTCCTATTCTGTGGGTCACAGCTAAAAAACATCGATAATTTGGACTCTTTCTGGACATAATGGGAAAAAAAAGACTGAATCACTAAAGCAGTTTATATGGTCATTATCTCATTGCTGTTTGTGGGATCTTGCTGTGTTCAAAATGACTGCCACATTTCTTATGCTACAACAGTGACTACCGTCACAGAACCATATTTATTTTTTCCTTGGATTAAAACAGTGTGCCTTTAAGACTCTGTTTGAAACAGTGTGCCTTTAAGACAGGGAGAAAAGCTTTTGGATTTCTGAGGCACAGTGTGCCAGCTGAACTTGTTACTTAGGCCACGGCAGGAGAGAGAGAGAGGTCAAATGGTATAATTTTTTGATTTGACGGTATGTAAAACTGGCAAAAATCGGTCTGAACCAGCCACCAGCGAGATGTGCTACTGAAGAAAAGAGCTGTCTATTCTCTCAGCAGAAATTCTACAAGGAGCTGTATGCCAAGTTAATTGCCTAAGGGAAAAAAAGCCCTTTTTTTGAAGAAATCATTTGTCTTGCTGAAGGTAGCAAAACTCTTTTTCTTTAATTAGAAGCCAGGAAGTATTTGCATCAAGATTGGATCTCTCTTGACTGATTACATTTGCTGGAATTTGATGTAAAGTTTCGACTGAGATACTGTCGGTTTTAAAATTCAAGTTAACCTATTGCTGTGCTCATCATTGAAGGAGCTGTTTGATGCCTGCTACAGCCGTAGTGTTTTGAATGCCTATCTATTGAAGAACTATTTCATCAAATTCACGTGGAGACTTTGAGTAGCATTTGATTATTTTCACATTAGGATACTTCACCCATCGGGAATGTAACCCACAAAGACTTATTTATTTATTTGTTCTTAAGAAACAATTAATTTTTCCCCAAAAAATCATATTTTTAAAAGAAAGGTTAACTGTGATTTTTGAGTGTATGTGTGTGAATGGGGGAGTTAGATTAAAATAAGAAGTTATACCATCCTTAGACACAGGTTTATCTTAATAGTGTTTCAGATTTAGTTTTAACAAATAGTTATTTTGTTGTTGTCTAAAGATACCTGGTTTGGTCTGTTTTAGTCCGGATGTTACTAGAGGGGTTAATTTGGCTGTTTTCCAGTTGGGTGGGAAAACTTTAATAATATGCTGCGACCTGCGGAGTAATGGGATTGAATTGACGGTGCATTGTTTCCACTTTGGTCGTAACACTACGCTTCATGAACATTCTTCATCTGGCTGTAAAACGTTTGGGACATCCTGAGGTTGTGAAAGGTGCTATAGAAATGTAAGTCTTTCTTTTCTCATTTTGAAATCAAGCCCTTGGTTTCTGCTCTGAGTTTTTGATCTAGGCTTCAAATCAAACTGGCAGGAGAACACCCTTTCCTTTGTAGATGCTTTTTCATGGAATGGAAAGGCTAATTTTGCACGGGAAGTATGTTCCCACATCTGTCTGATATGCACTGCAAGATTCTAGCCATCAACAAGACCTTGTAAAATGAGCCCATTAATGCTGTAGTGATAAAAGTCTGAGAACTCAAGAATAAAATACAGCTCTCAGACATCTAGGTATCAACAATGTCCTTAAATTGTCTGCATTTAAAGCCAATTTATTATAAACGGTCATCTCAGGCAGAGGCTTGACATGTAGCCAATATGAGGACAAAGGAAAAGATGACCATGATGTAGATTATAGTGATTTAAGTGTTATCTAACCCGTGTGTCCAATAGCTTTGGCAGAATGTCAGTTGGCTTGTATTGCACAGCTTTGGCAATATATCCAAAGATTTGATTAGCTTTTTGATGACATTCACCACTCCATCAAGATATTGACTGTGATGTGTCCACTATGACTATCCGGTCCCTTTCAGATATAATCTGTGTTAATTCTATTCAATTCATCTTGTACTTTTAGATGAGATGTTAAACCACATTTACTTGCGCTTTCAGAAACCAATGAGATGTCTGTCTGCTCAGGTGGATGTAAAACATCATTTGGCACAATTTAAAGAAGATAAAGCTGGATTCTGCTGTCCTGGCCAACATTGCCAAAAATAAAAATTCTAGTCATTCAACTGATTGGGATCTTGCTATATTCAAATTGGCTGTTGCATTTGCCCTATTGGCTGTGAAGTACTTTACAACTTCCTGAGTATGTGCTTTGTGGAAGTACATTTCTCATTTCTTGTGTTTTATGTAATTTGGTTCAATATGCAACCATTTGGATTTGTAAGTTTTAAGTGTTATCTGCTATCTGTCTGCCACAAATGGTCAAAGTCATGAAGCACACAAACAAAATACTACGGATACTCGAAATCTGACATATGAGCAGAAAATGTTGGAAATACTCTGCGGGTCAGGCAGTATCTGTGGAGAGAGAAACAGAGTTATCGGGCTGAATTTTCCAGCGGGCCATGGAGCCCCGATGTTGGAAGCATATGTGGGTCCCAACCCCCATGGTGTCCGAGTCCCGTTCCCCTATGAGATTTTCTGGAGGCTGCCATTTAACAGGCGACCTCTGGGGACCCTGTCCAATTAGGGACAGTGGGCGGCTAAGCAGGCTGGAGGGCTAATTGGAGAACCTCCTGCTGTGGGTGGTCGGCAACCTTATCAGGAGGCTGCCTCTAGAGAACTGGCAGTCCCTACACGTGGGGGAGCTGCTCCAGTGGTGGGAAGATCCTCTCTCCATCGAAAAATGGCTCCTATTTAGTCCCTTGTATGGGGTGTTTGGCTACCCACCTCATTGGAGTGTCCTGCTGATTTTCTTCCCCGCCCCCACCTTGGGAAGTTCACCTTGAGGCGGGATTGAGTTGGGGAGCTGTCCCGACGCGGCTGCACCCCCCCCCATCCCCCTCCCGATTTTCCTAACCATGTTGCCTTCAACCCCATCTCTGTGGGGCTGGGAAAATTCAGCCCATTAACATTGTTTCTCTCTCTACATCTCAATACAGATACAGATTTTGATTTGCCTGTTAACAGAAATTTGACTAGTAAGCCTGTAGCTATATGAAGGATGATTTACCTACCTGCATAAATCCATTAAAAGCTCACCAGCAACAATAACTGTCGTTATGACAGATTGTGAGCACAAGTATCTTTGCCGGGCTCTCTCAGCACCCTTGGATATGTGCCATCTGGCCTCACAGACTTATTGCTCTTGAATCTCTGTCACATGTCCAGAATCTCTGCCTCTAAATCCCCTGGAATATTTCATGCGTTATAACAACTGCACATATCTGTGTCCTCCTCAGAAAATATCTGCAGAAAATAGGAATCTAAGATCTTCATTATCTTTTCCTTCTTCTCCAGCCTCGCCTTCATTTTCGTATTTTTATAGACTGAATTTAATTTTACTGGAGAGGAAATCACAAAAATTGCATGCTTGCATTCCTATTAGGGCTGCTCCCCAAAGTCAGCAGACACAGTGGCGCAGTGGTTAGCACCGCAGCCTCACAGCTCCAGCGACCCGGGTTCAATTCTGGGTACTGCCTGTGTAGAGTTTGCAAGTTCTCCCTGTGTCTGCGTGGGTTTCCTCTGGGTGCTCCGGTTTCCTCCCACATGCCAAAGACTTGCAGGTTGATAGGTTAATTGGCCATTATAAATTGCCCCTAGTATAGGTAGGTGGTAGGGAAATATAGGGACAGGTGGGGATGTGGTTGGAATATGGAATTAGTGTAGGATTAGTATAAATGGGTGGTTGATGGTCGTCACAGACTCGATGGGCCGAAGGGCCTGTTTCAGTGCTGTATCTCTAAACTAAACTAAACTAAACATAGAAGTCCGACATAAGTCATCCAAGAAGCTCCACTCCATCCTTCATAACCACAAAGACCAGAAACCATCTCACAACAAACCAGGAATGTACAGCATACCACGCGACCACACACTCGCCTACATCAGAGAAGCAGGCTGCAGCCTACACACCAGACTCAAGGAAACACCAAGCCTACTTCAAACACAAAGTCAGCCATCGTCAAGCACACTCAACTCAATAACCGCCACATCCAATGGTCCAATTCCAAACTCATCCCATCCACCACCCACTAGCATACAAGATCCGCCAGGGAGGCTAAGGAGATCTATCAACACCGCACAGTCCCCCAAGACAGTAACTTGCTCATCATTGATATCTGGCTACCCCAACTCAAGAAACACATCACCACCTGCCTTGCAGCCAACATACCCCAACAAGAACAATACTATGTATCAACTTACTGCGAAACACAATAGCTGACCAACCAGCAGCAAGAACAACAGCATGTACTGCCCTATCATGGAACACAATTAGCTGACTTAGTGCAGCAAGAACAAGTTAATGACCTATCAGCATTAAGATCCTGCCTATATTCCCATACTCCACCACATATAAACCTACTTTTTCCACCCATTCCAGTTATTCCTCCAGACGACAGGCAGAGTACGCTGCATGAATGTTCAAGGCCTGCTGTTAGGGTCTGAAGTTCTGTTAATGGATGATAAATACCTGGTCTTCTTCTTCTTTGGCCTCTTTGTCTCGGGAGACAATGGGTAAGCATCTGCAAGTGATCAGTGGTTTGTGAAGCAACGCCTGGAGTGACTATAAAGGCCAATTCTAGAGTGACAGACTCTTTCACAGGTGCTGCAGATAAAATTGGTTGTCAGGGCTGTTACACAGTTGGCTCTCCCCTTGCGCTTCTGTCTTTTTTCCTGCCAACTGCTAAGTCTCTACCTGGTCGTTCAAGATAATAGGGTGAACTGGTGTATGGTGTTAATTAGTTAATTGTATTCAAATGTGTTGTATATAAAGAAGATCCAGCCAGCACTGGCTGGTGGTGTTGTTTGGAGAGCATAAGTAAGCTCTGTGACAAGCAATAAACAATCTCCACCAAAGGATCAGTGTCTTCTTCACAAACAGGCTTGGAGATTTCTCTAACACCTGCCAGTTCTTCTAAGAATTCCTTTTTCAAGGAACTAACTGCTCTTTTCAGAGCAAATTCACATGGTGTAAAACTATAAAACCGTCTAACTCAACGTTACCACTCTCACTATGAATAACCGTCAAGCAACTTTTAAAACAATTTGCACCTTTAACGCAGTTGAAGGTTCCAAGCTGTGTCAAAGCAGCCTCACAGCTCCAGCGACCCGGGTTCAATTCTGGGTACTGCCTGTGTGGAGTTTGCAAGGTCTCCCTGTGTCTGCGTGGGTTTCCTCTGGGTGCTCCGGTTTCCTCCCACATGCCAAAGACTTGCAGGTTGATAGGTAAATTGGCCATTAGCAATTGCCCCTAGTATAGGTAGGTGGTAGGGAAATATAGGGACAGGTGGGGATGTGGTAGGAATATGGAATTAGTGTAGGATTAGTATAAATGGGTGGTTGATGGTCGGCACAGACTCGATGGGCCGAAGGGCCTGTTTCAGTGCTGTATCTCTAAAACTAAAACTAAAGGAGTTTAATCAGACATGAATTAACAGTAAGACATTAGGCCAGCTGACTATAAGGTAGGTTTTAAGGAGTGTCTTAAAGAAGGAGAGAGCGGTAGACGAGGAGAGGTTTAGAAATGGAATTTCACAGACTAGGACTCAGACAGCTGAAGGCACAGCCACTAATAGTTGGGTGAAGGAAGTGGAGAATGTACAAGAGCCCAGAGACAAAGGAGTGCATAATCCATTCCCTTTGATTGTGGATGCATGTCCCACTCCAAGACTTGAGCACAAAAATCTAGGCTGACATTTCCAGTGCTGAACTGTCGAAGATGCTGTTTTTCGGTTGAGATGTTTGACCGAGGCTGCTTCTACCCTCATGGGTGTATGCAAAAGATCTCATGGCACTATTTTGAAGTAGAGCAGGAGAGTTATCCCTGGTGTTCTGGCCAATATTTACTCCTCCATCAACATCCCAAAGAAGCAGAATATCTGGTCAATTTCACATTTCTGTTTGTGGGATCTTGCTGTTTGTAAATTGGCTGTTGTGTTTCCTACATTACAACAGTGACTACACTTTGAAAGTACTTCATTGGCTGCAAAGTGATGTCGTATGGTTGTTAGATATGGGTGTTATATCAATGCAAGTCTTTTTGTGTTTGTTTACAGTACTAGGTTTTATTTTAGTTTCTTGTTTCTTTCCTCTCCACATGATTAACCTTCAAGTTCTGTTCCTGTGTGGATGAGATTCCATATCCACCCTTGCCCTGGTTTAACATGTCTCAATTCTTTCTTATGTTTGTAGCTCCTCATTCAAATCCTACTCTGTTCAATAGTCTATCCTTCCTCAACCAATGTGATTTCCCCCTCAAAAACAATTGCTGTGAAACAAGTATTATTTTCTCTCCAGCAACTTGTAAGCTAATCATTATGCCACTGAAATTCTGAACAAGAATTACTATTCTCTACCAAAAGGCAGGACTTTGCATAACTTGATAATTCTTTTATCTTTCAATGTCACTGCTTAGTATTTTTGACTGCGTTCTTGCGATGTGTAAAATTTCCACATGAATTGCCAGAAATGACTTCACACCTGATTCTGCTCCTAGTATCTCTTTCAAATCTACAGCTTTAACTCCTGGGAAAATAAATCACTGTTCTCTTTATTCGTAGATTACTAAAGTAGCTATACACAACTGTATTCTCAATCTCCCACTGCTACAATCATTTTAATCTTCTGACAACTGCTTTCACCACTAACACATCACTGTCCTGATTTTTACTCCCACTCACCCAACTGACCCTCCATTTTACCAACGTGACCACTTTATCTCTGCTCCTACTCTTATTACTCTACCAGAAAAGAGATGTTGATTCCTATTTTCCCACTTGACTATTTTTGCCTTTAGTTTATTGAAGTGTAAGTGATGTTTGAACTTTTCAACTGTGATCGCTATATACAAGGTGCTCCATACACATCCCGATGCCTTCAGTTCCATTCCCCTGCATTGCCCTAACCTCAAAATGACTCAGCATTTCACCACCATCTTACTGCTATACTTAATCATTCAAACTCTCTTAAAGCTTGAATAACTTCCATCATTGAAATTTGTTTTTTGTTTTTTCTTATCTTAATTTCTGAATGCTCTCACAGCTCCACTCCCCATGATGCCAGCTTTCTTGTGCTGTTGCAACATATTTGCAGTATCATAGAATGTTTTAACACAGACGAAGGTCATTCAGCCCATCATTTCTGTGCTGGTTCTTTGAAAGAGCTATCCAAATAGTGCCACTCTCCTGCCCGTTCCCCAACACCATGTAATTTTTTTATTTTTCAAATATTTATCCAGTTCCCTTTTGAAAGTTATTGTTGAATCTGCTTCCACTGCCCTTTCAGGCAGCACATTCCAGTTCACAGCAACTTGCTGCATAAAACAGTTTTTCCTCGTTCCGCCTCTTGCTCTTGTGCTGATTACCTTAAATCTGTGTCCCCTTTTACTGATTCTTCTGCCACTGGAAACAGTTTCTCATTATTTACTCTATCAAAACCCTTCATGAGTTTGAACACCTCTATCAAATCTCCCCGTAACCTTTTCTGCTCTAAGGAGAACAACCCCAGCTTTTGCAGTCTCTTCCCATATCCGAAGTCTCTCAGCCCTGAAACCATTCTAGTAAAACTCATGTGTGTCCTCTCCAAGCCCTTGACATCCCAAAGTCTGGTCCTCCAGCTAAGACCTAACCAGTGTTTTATAAAGGTATGGCATTACTCCCTTGCTTTTCTACTCTATGCTTTGTATGTATACCCTTAGGTCTTTCTGTTCCTACCCTTCCCTCTTTAAAACTGTACCATTTAGTTTATATTGCCTTATCACTTTCACTGTGCTAAATTACATCTGCCTGGTGTCTGCCCATTTCACCAGTCTGTCTAAGTCTTCTTGAAGCCTGTCAGTATTCTAATCATCATTTACTACATTTTTGCGTTTCATGTCATCTGTAAACTTTGAACTTCTGCCCTTTATACCCAAGTCCATTATTTGTCCAGGACAAAGTAACACAGGGCGGCACAGTGGCGCAGTGGTTAGCACCGCAGCCTAACAGCTCCAGCGACCCGGGTTCAGTTCTGGGTACTGCCTGTGTGGAGTTTGCAAGTTCTCCCTGTGTCTGTGTGGGTTTTCGCCGGGTACTCCGGTTTCCTCCCACCACCAAAAGACTTGCAGTTGATAGGTAAATTGGCCATTATAAATTGCCCCGAGTAGAGGTAGGTGGTAGGGGATTATAGGGACAGGTGGGGATGTTGTAGGAATATGGGATTAGTGTAGGATTAGTATAAATGGGCGATTGATGGTTGGCACAGACTCGGTGGGCCGAAGGGCCTGTTTCAGTGTTGTATCTCTAAATAGAAATAAATAAATAAATAAAAATCACATAGAACAGAGTGCAGCTGAGCAATCTCTGCCCTTCTCCATGTTCTGGTTTGTCCCTTGCTCTGCTTTGCCAATTCTTGACAAAATTTCAGTTCTTTTCCCTGATTTCCATATTCTCACTTTGCCTTTTATCCAAGCTCTCCCTCAATGGTTTAGACCTTGACTTTGAATAACAGTGTAAAATGGGTGATATTGAATCATCAGCCCTGTTTCACATCTCCTCTGATTTTTATTGCCATTCACGTTGGGACAGATGTAAACTGGGTTTGCCCATTCCTTCTCACCCAGTTTACACTGTCGGTAAAAGTCTAAACCTACCTCAGTGTCTCTCACTTCCTCACATGGCGAGCTGGTAAGTTAGTTTTTTAGCATCTTATTCTTTAATATCTCCTCTGAGTTTTGGCTGCAAATATTCATATTGTACATTTCCCACCTTTCAGAAATACTATATTTGAAACAGATTTTCTAAATGCACTTCTCTTGCACAGAAATACATCATAGTTTTAATTTTGGATGGAAGATGTTCAGCTGCCTGGAAGTGGTTAGTTATGAGAGGACTGGAGTAGTGCTGGAGAAGCAGTGACAAGACTGATCCCACCGGTTAGTTTGTGAAACTACACTTCCTCATGAGAGAATACAGCTTCCCTAAAACATCCAGAAATTGGACACAGAGTTAGAGTAATGCAAGGTTACTTTCTGTCGTAAATAAGATAATGATTACTGGGAAAAAATGAATTAGTTTAAGGACACGCAGCAGCCATTCACAGGTGAAGGCTTTCATGCATTTTGTTTGGTCTCAGGTCTTTTTAAAACGGCAGCCCTATTGCCAAAAGATTATCTCTGACAACAGTTGAACCAATAACATGATCCATGGAACCACATTGTACATTGGGTAGGGGGGGGGGGGGTGCATTACATTGTTGGAGCTGAGGCCTGTTCAACACTTGTTGCACACAACACCCACCAGTGTGGTTCACAAGTGCCGTCAGTACACAGAGTGTAAATGCACATTATAGACAAGACACATCACAGAGAGATTTACACAGAAACAGACCATTCAACCAAACAGGCTTTTGTTTCACATGAGTATCCTCCTGCCTTACTTCATCTCACCCTATTAATATATCCTGGCTAATTGCATTTCTTATTAGTAAATAAAAGTGAGTAACAGACATAATTGTCGAGCACTGGATCTCAACACTCACATCTGCATGACGTGTGCATGTGAACATCAGCCTTGTGGTGCATTTATTGGTAAAATGGTGAGACAGAAAACAGAGTGAGCAAGTTTGTTTGGTCACAGTGAGAGCTTTAGTTCTGTGGCTCCTGAAAGCTGGTAGACGCCAGTTGCATAAATGCACGCAGGTGAAGCGCGTTTACTTACAATCCATGTGAGGTTTTTCTACTAAAAGTAGCTCATGTGGTTCAGACATTGTAGCCACAGCCACTCATACGGTTGTTCAGCAATTTCTATTGGACAACCCTGTTCCAGGTGTATTGCTGAGATCCTATGCAAATGAAGGGAAAGAGTCACATTGTGCCTGGAGCGCCTCAGAATTACATAAGTTCTTAATGTCCATCTGAAAGGGTCACTTCAGAGAAGATCTGAGTCAGAATGGAAGCACTGTGAAGCTAGGGGTGTCCTCCTTGTCTTAGAGGCCATCCTCCACATTAAAAAGCAAAATGCTGCAGATGCTGAAAATCTGAAACAAAGAACAAAGGACAGTAGAGCACAGGAACAGGCCATTCGGCCCTCCAAGCCTGCGCCGATCTTGATGCCTGCCTAAACTAACACCTTCTGCACTTCCGGGGCCCATATCCCTCTATTCCCTTCCTATTCATATATTTGTCAAGATGTCTCTTAAACGTCGCTGTCGTATCTGCTTCCACCACCTCCCCTGGCAGCAAGTTCCAGGCACTCACCACCCTCTGTGTAAAATACTTGCCTCCCACATCCCCTCTAAACTTTGCCCCTCGCACCTTAAACCTATGTCCCCTAGTAACTGACTCTTCCACCCTGGGAAAAAGCTTCTGACTATCCACTCTGCCCATGCCACTCATAACTTTGTAAACCTCTATCATGTCGCCCCTCCACCTCCGTCGTTCCAGTGAAAACAATCTGAGTTTTTCCAACCTCTCCTCATAGCTAATGCCCTCCAGACCAGGCAACATCCTGGTAAACCTCCTCTGTACCCTCTCCAAAGCCTCCACGTCCTTCTGGTAGTGTGGCGACCAGAATTGCACGCAATATTCTAAGTGTGGCCTAACTAAGGTTCTGTACAGCTGCAACATGACTTGCCAATTTTTATACTCTATGCCCCGACCGATGAAGGCAAGCATGCCGTATGCCTTCTTGACTACCTTATCCACCTGTGTTGCCACTTTCAGTGACCTGTGGACCTGTACACCCAGATCTCTCTGCCTGTCAATACTCCTAAGGGTTCTGCCATTTACTGTCTACCTCCCACCTGCATTAGACCTTCCAAAATGCATTACCTCACATTTGTCCGGATTAAGCTCCATCTGCCATTTTTCTGCCCAAGTCTCCAACCGATCTATATCCTGCTGTATCCTCTGATAATCCTCATCATTATCCGCAACTCCACCAACCTTTGTGTCGTCCACAAACTTACTAATCAGACCAGCTACATTTTCCTCCAAATCATTTATATATAATACAAACAGCAAAGGTCCCAGCACTGATCCCTGCGGAACACCACTAGTCACATCCCTCCATTCAGAAAAACACCCATCCACTGTTACTGTCTTCTGTGACTGAGCCAGTTCTGTATCCATCTTGCCAGCTCACCTCTGATCCCGTGTGACTTCACCTTTTGCACCGGTCTGCCATGCGGGACCTTGTCAAAGGCTTAACTAAAGTCCATATAGACAACATCGACCGCCCTTAACTCATCAATCATTTTCGTCACTTCCTCAAAAAACTCAATCAAATTAGTAAGACACGACCTCCCCTTTACAAAACCATGCTGTCTCTCGCTAATAAGTTCGTTTGTTTCCAAATGGGAGTAAATCCTGTCCCGAAGAATCCTCTCTAATAGTTTCCCTACCACTGACGTAAGGCTCACCGGCCTATAATTTCCTGGATTATCCTTACCACCCTTCTTAAACAAAGGAACAACATTGGCTATTCTCCAGTCCTCTGGGACCTCACCTGTAGCCAATGAGGATGCAAAGATTTCTGTCAAGGCCCCAGCAATTTCTTCCCTTGCCTCCCTCAGTATTCTAGGGTAGATCCCATCAGGCCCTGGGGACTTATCTACCTTAATGCTTTGCAAGACACCCAACACCTCCTCCTTTTTGATAATGAGATGACTGAGACTATCTGCACTCCCTTCCCTAGGCTCATCATCCACCAAGTCCTTCTCCTTGGTGAATACGGATGCAAAGTACTCATTTAGCACCTCACCCATTTCCTCTGGCTCCACGCATAGATTCCCATCTCTGTCCTTGAGTGGGCCAACCCTTTCCCTTGTTACCCTCTTGCTCTTTATATATGTATAAAAAGCCTTGGGATTTTCCTTAATCCTGTTTGCCAATGACTTTTCATGACCCCTTTTAGCCCTCCTAACTCCTTGCTTAAGTTCCTTCCTACTGTCTTTATATTCCTCAAGTGCTTCATCTGTTCCTAGCCTTCCAGCCCTTACAAATGCTTCCTTTTTCTTTTTGACGAGGCTCACAATATCCCGTGTTATCCAAGCTTCCCGAAACTTGCCAAACTTGTCTTTCTTCCTTACAGGAACATGCTGGTCCTGGATTCTAATCAGCTGACGTTTGAAAGACTCCCACATGTCAGATGTTGATTTACCCTCAAACAGCCACCCCCAATCTAAATTCTTCAGTTCCTGCCTAATATTGTTATAATTAGCCTTCCCCCAATTTAGCACCTTCACCCGAGGACTACTCTTATCCTTATCCACAAGTACCTTAAAACTTATGGAATTATGGTCACTGCTCCCGAAATGCTCCCCCACTGAAACTTCGACCACCTGGCCGGGCTCATTCCCCAATACCAGGTCCAGAATGGCCCCATCCCTAGTTGGACTATCTACATACTGTTTCAAGAAGCCCTCCTGGATGCTCCTCACAAATTCTGCCCCATCCAATCCCCTAGCACTAAGTGAGTCCCAGTCAATATTGGGGAAGTTAAAATCACCCACCACTACAACCCTGTTACCTTTACATCTTTCCAAAATCTGTCTACATATCTGCTCCTCTACCTCCCGCTGGCTGTTGGGAGGCCTGTAGTAAACCCCCAACATCGTGACTGCTCCCTTCTTATTCCTGAGCTCCACCCATATTGCCTCGCTGCATGACCTCTCTGAGGTGTCCTCCCGCAGTACAGCTGTGATATTCTCCTTAACCAGTAATGCAACTCCCCCACCCCTTTTACATCCCCCTCTATCCCGCCTGAAGCTTCTAAAGCCTGGAACATTTAGCTGCCAATCCTGCCCTTCCCTCAACCAAGTCTCTGTAATAGCAACAACATCATATTTCCAAGTACTAATCCAAGCTCTAAGTTCATCTGCCTTACCTGTTATACTTCTCGCATTGAAACAAATGCACTTCAGACCACCAGTCCCGCTGTGCTCAGCAACATCTCCCTTCCTGCTCTTCCTCTTAGTCCTACTGGCCTTATTTACTATGTCCTCCTCATTTACTTCACTAGCTGTCCTACTGCTCTGGTTCCCACCCCCCTGCCACACTAGTTTAAACCCTCCCGAGTGACGCTAGCAAACCTTGCAGCCAGGATATTAGTGCCCTTCCAGTTTAGATGCAACCCGTCCTTCTTGTACAGGTCCCATCTGTCCCTGAAGAGAGCCCAATGGTCCAGATATCTGAAATCCTCCCTTCTACACCAGCTGCTCAGCCACGTGTTTAGCTGCACTATCTTCCTATTTCTAGCCTCACTGGCACGTGGCACAGGGAGTAATCCAGAGATTACAACCCCAGAGGTCCTGTTTTTTAACTTACTACCTAACTCCCGAAACTCCCCCTGCAGGACCTCATCACAACAGAAACAGAAAATGCTGGAAATGCTCAGCAGGTCCGGCAGCATCTGTGGAGAGAGAAACAGGAATGTTTCATGTCGATAACCTTTCATCAGAACTGGTCAGTCAGGAAGTTCATCAATCTGAAACAATGGGATGGATTTTCCGACCCATCCCCAATGTCAGGTTGTGTGCCTCCGGGAGGGGGCTGCCATGCATCCTGATGCTGGGAGGGCCCGGCCTGATATTATGGGTGGCGGCAAGGCCTTGTAGTGGTCCCCCCCCGCCACTCGGCGACGGGAACCCAATTTGAATATTTAAATAAATTAAAGTGATTGATTTAGTTAACCTCACGTCACTGCCTGATGTCCTGCTGTGATCTTCGGCCTGTTGGCCAGCACTCCCACGCCTTCGGATTCTCATCTGGGGAAACAAGTCACAACACTGTTGGGGGTGGGGGTGGGGGTTGGTAACTCTATCAGTGAGGGAGGGGGTGACGAGGTCAAATTAACATAATGGGTGTAGGGGATGGTCGGAAGGGCTGAAGTTTAAAGTTTGTGCAGTTTGAGGGGGAAGGTCAGATGGTAAAGGTAAGTGTTTTTTGGGGAAAGGGCAAATAATTAAATTAATTGTTATTGGGGGGTGGGAAAGAGGCAAAAGAGATGTATTTATTTACTTTTCATTCAATTTACCTTTAAATATTTAAACTAGCCGGTAGGACTGACAGTCTTTTAAAAATGGCGTCAGCGCCTGTGCACAAGCAGCTGATGCCATTGCTGGTGATGGACAGCCCAACCCCTCCACATGATAGGGGAGGCTTGGGGGGGGTGGGTGCGGCCCACCCCGAGGAAGCAAATGAGCCTCCACACGGAAGAAGGCAGTGGCTCTATGGCTTGCCGCCGATCTCGGTGACGAGATTATCGAATCCAGCCCAACTAGCTCTGTTTCCCTCTCCACAAATGCTGACAGACCTGCTGAGTATTTCCAATATTTTCTGTTTTTACTTCATATTGAAACTTCTGATAGCATGGCTCCAACATTTGGTCTGTTCTTTCCAAGTAATTAAAAGGAAGGCACACATTTAAAGGCACCAGCAGCCCTTTAACAACTGCTGGAACCTGCCAAGCTACCTAGTGATCTGGGAGTTGGCTGTCAGCTGTTATGTGGTTGGAGAACTGGTTAACTATTTAAATTAGTTACTAATCTTGCAAGACGGAGCCAAAGCCCCACATTCATGGCCAGTACTTGCTGCACAGCAGTCCACTCCCCGGATTTGATTTATTGATAGAGCACTGAAACAGGCCCTTTGGCCCACCGAGTCTTTGCTGACCATTAACCACCCATTTATACTAATCCTACACTAATCCCATATTCCTACCACATCCTCACCTGTCCCTATATTCTCCTACCACCTCCCTATACTAGGGGCAGTTTATAATGGCCAATTTACCTATTAACCTGCAAGTCTTTTGGCTGTGGGAGGAAACCAGAGCACCCGGAGGAAACCCACGCAGTCACAGGGAGAACTTGCAAACTCCACACAGGCAGTACCCAGAATTGAACCCGGGTCGCTGGAGCTGTGAGGCTGCGGTGCTAACCACTGCGCCACTGTGCCGCCCAGATGTTAGCAACAACTTCATCAGCCATTATGTATTTGTGAGTTCATCAATGTTGTGTTAAGATTTCCCTCTGTACATGATTTCAAATGAATTATAAAACAGGTTTAGAAATAATAATCAAAGCAACCAGAGGAAGTCTGTCCCCTCTGATAGCTGGAAATTGTACACTGACCAAAAATCCACGTGAACACATCAAAGAAAGTAATTATATCTTCATTTATGGTGATAGATTTTAGAGGGATAATGGTATGAGTCATAATTATTAGCAGGAAGCCTGGCCGCCAACAATGCCGAATAAAAATTCATGTGTGTAATGCCAACTCGTAGTATTACCTCTGAGAAATAGGAGTGCTGACCTATACAGTGTTCAGTTGAAATCAGAGTTCAGAAAATCTCCAGGGGATCTTTCAAAATTTGTGGAACTTCTACAGCAGCTTGTAATTTGTTCATGCATGCTCCCAGTATGTAAAGCTCGGGCCAGTAGCACAGTTTCATAAAAGCACCCTAGAAAGCACCTTTTAATGTAGCGACTGTATCCAATTTGAGGCAGTGCATTTTAGCAAGGATGCCAAGGTCTTACAAAGGGTGCAGAGAAGATTTATTAGGATGGTACCAAGGATGAGAGACTTCAGTTATGTGGAGAAGCTGGGGCTGTTCTCCTTAGAGAAGTGAAGGTTAAGAGGAAATTTAGAAGTGTTCAAAATTATGAAGGGTTTAGATAGAGTAAATAAGGAGAAACAGCTTCCAACGGCAGAACTTTTTTTTTCAAATTTTTTTATTCACTCATGGGATGTCAGTGCTACTGACTAGGCCAGTATTTATTGCCCATCCCCAATTACCCTTGAGAAGGTGGTGGTGAGCCATCTTCTTGAACCACTGCAATCCACGTGGTGAAGGGAGAGAGTTCCAGGATTTTGACTCAGCGACGCTGAAGGAGAGGTGATATATTTCCAAGTCAGGATGGTGTGCAACTTGGAGGGAAACCTGCAGGTGGTGGTGTTCCCATACTTCTGCCGCCCTTGACCTTCTAGGTGGTAGAAGTCATAGGTTGGGAAACACTGTCAAAAAAAGCCTTGGCGAGTTGCTGCAGTGCATCTTGTATTTAATGCACACTACAGCCATGCTGCAACAGTGGTGGAGGGAGTGAATGTTTAAAGTGGTGGATGGGGTGTCAATCAAGTGCATTGCTTTGTCCTGGATGGTGTTGAGATTGTTGAGTGTTGTTGCAGCTGCACTCATCCAGGCAAGTGGAGAGTATTCCATCACACTCCTCACTTGTACCTTGCAGCTGGTGGAAAGGTCAGTAATCAGAGGACGCAGATTTAAAGTGATTAACAAAGAACTGGAGGGGACGTGAGGAAACGAGTTGTTTTGATCTGGAATGCACTGCCTGAAAGGGTGGTGGAAGCAGATTCAATAATAACTTCCAAAAGGGAATTGGGTAAATATTTGAAGAGGGAAAATTTTACAGGCCATGGGGAAAGAACAGAGGAAAGAGATTAATTATGGTGAACCTTGAAAACACTGTTTTTGGCCTCAACTGGAGTATTGTGTGCAATTCTGGGCCACATACTTTAGGAAGGATGTGAAGACATTGAAGAGGGTGCAGAAAAGATTTATGAGAACCATTCCAGGGTTGAGGGACTTCAGTTATGTGAATAGATTAGAGAAGTTGGGGCTGTTCTCCTTAGAATAGAGAAAGTTGCGAGGATTAGAAAAAAATTGCTGCTCTACGGGGAAAAGGTGGGGGAGCAGGACTAGTTAAGTTGCTTGTACAGAGAGCCAGCATGGACAAGACAGGCCAGATAGCCTCCTTCTGTGCTCTAACCATTCTATGGTCTGTATTAATGACCTAGACTTGGGTGTACAGGGCACAATTTCAAAATTTATAGATGACGCATAACTAGGAAGTATTGTGAATTCTGAGGAGGATAGAGATAGACTTCAAGGGGACATGGACAGTAAAGGCTTGCTACCCGACCCGAACCTGACGGGATCCAATGATATGTGTTGGGTTCGGGTCGGGTCGGGCCCCTCTTCCGGGTCTGGCTTTCAGGCTCGGGTCGGGCCGAATCCGGGTCGGGCTCGGGTCGGGTCGGGTCAGGCTGGACACACATGGTAAGTGCTCTGTCGGTAACTATTAAAAATAAAAAACTTACCTGGGCTGGGAGTTCGGGACGAAACTGAGTCTGTGCAGTGAGCGAGTGACGTCACTGTGACATCATCGCGCATGCACTGCAGCTTCGTGCAGCTCCCCAGTCGAAAGGTAAGTAAAGAGTTGGTCGGGTTGGGTTGAGTCGGGGGCCAGGCTCAGGTTGGGTCGGGCTCGGGGCAAAATTGGAGGGACTCGGGCGGGGTCGGGCTCCGGGTCTGCTGCGGATCAGTCGGGTTCTTTTTCCCGACTTGAGCAGGCCTTTAATAGACAGGTTGATGGAATGGGCAGACACATGACAGATGAAATTTAGTACAGAGAAATGTGAAGTGGTACATTTTTGTACGAAGAACGAGGAGAGGCAATATGAAATAAAGGATACAATTCTAAGGGCAGTGCAGGAGCAGAGGGACCTGGGGGCATATGTGCACAAACCATTGAAGGTTGCAGGCACGTTGAGAAAGCGGTTAATAAGCCATATGGGATTCTGGGCTTCATAAATAGAGGCATAGTGTGCAAAATCAAGGAGGTTAAGATAAAACATTGGTTCAGCCTCAACTGGAATTTTGTGCTCAGTGCATTAGTTGGGCAGGTGGTGGCGAAGTGGTAATGTCACTAGACTAGTAATCCAGAGCCCAGGCTAATGCTGTGAATCCTACCACGGCAGATAGTGAAATTTGAATTCAATTAATAAATCTGGAATTAAAAGCTAGTCTAATGATGACCATGAAACCCATAGTCGATTGTTATAAAAACCCATCTGGTTCACTAATGTCCTTTACGGAAGGACATCTGCTGGCCTTACCTGGTCTGGCCTACATGTGACTCCAGACACACAGCAATGTGGTTGACTCTTAACTGCCCCCTGAAATGGCCCAGCAAGCCACTCAGTTCAAGGGCAATTAGGATGGGCAATAAATGCTGACCTCGCCAGGGACGCCCACATCACACAAAACAAACAAATAAAAAGAAATTAATGACATATGAGCAGCTAGTGTCCTCGAATATTTTTTCCGTACAGTAACGGCATAATAACGGCTTAATGCTGAAGGCAGCAAGGAAATTCAGCACCCATTGTCCTTCTCCAAGTAAAATTATACAACCATCAATCCAGTAATCACCAGTTACTGCAGCAAAAAGGAATCCAGTAACAGATAGATCCATTGCTCTGAGTAATTAAGTGCTTATTAACTGCAAGTTATTAATTTGTGGGCAGTAGTTTGCTCTTTTATGCATTATCAAAATCTTATAAATTCCAAGAATATGTTGATTTGTTATAGTACAAGAAACTAGATTTATAAACAGCCCATTTTTTTTAAATTAGTGGCCATTCGTCAGTGAATAAAGGCTGAAAAAAAAACTGTCAATGTCCAAAATTGTGATACCATCATGTTATTCCTTTATTACATTTAGAATAGGTCAAACATGAGCATGAGACATTATTTTCCCCTGTACCAGCATTCATTTGCAACTTTGCAGCCGTCCTCTGACTAAACCGTTCATTACCAGAAGGAACTTCTGAAGCTCTTTAAGCTTTCCTAATCTGTCGTTTTTAGATTTTCTACGTTTTATTAGTGAAGTGTCAAAGAACGTAGCACTTCAAGGCCCACCTCCTTCAGTCTATGCATCACTGAGTTTCTAACGGTAGCTGCTTAGTGCATCTAACCTGTGCAGATGAAAGTTAGTTGACTGTCAGGTGTTGCATTGTCACAAAATTAATTTATTATGTTTAATGTCCTCACTGACAGCAGTTTAAGAATAAATAATTAGATGGCACCTGAGGGAAGAAAAAAAGTTGTCGCTGCTCTTTGGTTGAAGATTAAACACATGCTGCATGGACTGTTTTAACTTGACCTACCTCGCAGAATCTGGCAGCGGAGTTAAAATATCTGTGGGGAACTTAATGCCCCATTTGTACTCCGTCAACATATGTACTGGGACCATCCCACTGGACAACCCAGATGCCCTCCTGCTTTACTACTCTGTACAAATTAGGATCCTATAGTATATGAAGACCCATATCCAACAGCAAGGGGCAACTATTCAGAGCATGCGGTGGGCACGCACCACTCTGTGGTAAGGGGTGTTGAAGAGGAAGAGGCCCTAAAATGGTAAGAGAAACATTATTTTTGTGGGGCCAAGAAAAGTAGGAGAACTTCTCATTGCCCAACAAGAATAAAGAAAGACTTGCGTTTATACAGCCTTCAGGACATTCCAATGCACTTTACAGCCAATGAAATACTTTTGATGTGTAGTTTTAATGTAAGAAATGTGGCAGCCAATTTGCACACAGCAAGCTCCCACAAACAGCGATGTGATAATGACCAGATAATCCCATTCAGTGATGTTGGTTGAAGGGGATTAATTGGATTGGTTCTTCAAAGCGCTGGCACAGGCACCGTGGGCCAGTGAACCCCTTTTAGCTGTATTATGTTGTAGTTCCATGATGCATCTATTGCCACCAGTGGCTACACTCCACCCCCACCCCCACCCCCACCCCCCACCATCTGCAATTGGATCCCCCCTCCCTTTCCCTCCCCCACCCCAGTCTTAGCTTCTTGCCAGCCACGTCAGCCTCCCAATGCTGCATTCAGGTTGTGCACCTCACCCTTGGAATGGTAATTATACCTGGGCCCTCATAATGTTCAGCCGACAGGTTGCCTGAGAGATAAAACCTACCCTTGTATCTCTTGTCATCTCAGCTCATTCTAAACATCAAACAGTTACAAAGAGTCGCCATTATTTTTCATATTTAATTTGGCAATCTTTTTTTCTTCCAATATTTACATTTAAGATGAGTATGCTGTAGAGATCCTCAGGGGAATTAGTGTGATCGTGTTACTGAATTTGACAGCATGAGAAAGCTGAATTAACAATAGTTGAGATATTGTTTAGCCCACAGTACTGTCGTAATCTCATCCTTTTCATGTTTTGTTCGTGTTCAGTCCTACAGGCTGCAAGGTTCAGCAACTCCACTCAGTCACTTCTGCTGACTATGTTGCCCATCACTGAAATGAATTATATTCAAATATTTATCACAAACAGAAACAAAACAAAAGAAAAAAATACTGTTTGAGGTTGGAATTCACAGCCCATGGTAATGGTAATACTCAGTCAGCTGCAGTTAGTAACACAGTTAATTTGATATTAACCATATTTTTGATGTAATTACTGCAACTTCACATCTGAACACACGATACAATCATAAATAATGAGCACTCACTGGATAGAATACTAGGATTGAATGGAACAGTAGTTCATCCAATTATTTGAGACAATCCGCACTTTGAAAATTAAATACTAACTAGTGGATCCCTTGTGGCATCACTCCAAGTCATCTGGGGCACAGGGGATGTAAGTGTTCTCTATGCTGAGCAGATGTCACCACTTTGCATCTCATTGAAGTTTCACAGCACTGTCTCTGTTTATCCATTTGAGACGGGTTACAACCTGTGAACACTCAAAGGTCGATTTTCTGCTCTGTGAGGCTGAGGTTGGACTGCATTGACTGCTGATGCTTGTGGGATGCATGTTTCTTTCTGGAAACAAATGGGGCTGGAGGAGACTCACTGGGGCTTGTGCTTTCATCTTGAAGGAACTTGTATCCAGAGGTACAGGACACCCTGGAAGAGCTGCTTTGAGGCTTTCGCTATTTCTGTGTTTATTCTCTCCTATTCATTCTGTCACTTTTTTTGTGTCTCTTCTGTGTTTCTTTTCATTTCTTTCTTGCTGCAGTAACACTTGGCATAATGGGAGTTTATATCAGGAACTCAGGGACAGAGAACAGCAGAACACCCTACATGCCTTTTCAATTTATACTATTCAGTGAGCCTCACAGCTCCAGTGACCCGGGTTCAGTTCTGGGTACTGCCTGGGCGGAGTTTGCAAGTTCTCCCTGTGACCGCGTGAGTTTCCACCGGGTGCTCTGGTTTCCTCCCACAGCCAAAGACTTGCAAGTTGATAGGTAAATTGGCCATTGTAAATTGCCCCTAGTGTAGGTAGATGGTAGGAGAATGGTGGGAATGTGGTTGGAATATGGGATTAATGTAAGATTAGTATAAATGGGTGGTTGTTGGTCGGCACAGACTCAGTGGGCCGAAGGGCCTGTTTCAGTGCTGTATCTCTAAATAAAAAAGTTCTTCCCTCTGGCACATCTCTGCTTTCAATTGCTCCACTATTGGCAGCCATGCCTTCAGCTGCTGAGGCTCTGGAATTCCCTCCCTAAATCCCCTTGCCGCTCTACCTCTCCTTCCTCTTTCAAAATTCTCCTTAAAACCTACCTCCTTGATCAAGCATTGGGGACAGAATTTAGTGGGGGGCTCCTGGTGCCAGGCCGAAAAGGCGATAGGAAGCCCACCTCAGCCATTCGGAGCCCCCCCAGTTCTATTTAATGGCGCCTGGGCAATTATCAGCCCAATACCTGGGCAATTACCATCCAGGCGCAGGGATCCCCGTCCTTTTAAAGATGGGGATCCCACCTCCAAGAGCCAATCAGAGGGTCAACAGCTCAGTAGTATTGGCAGCACCACCAGGAGTGATATCCACTGCTGGTATTACAGGAGGCCTTGTACCCAGACCCAGTGCAGGAGCCCAGATATAAGGTAAGTGAGGCGGGGTAGCCAGGCCAGACCAGCAGGCCCTGGCGATGTGGGGGAGAGGGTGAGCGTTGAGTTTAGGGGGTAAGGGGGAGTTCAGGGAGGTGGGTTGTTCGCTGGCAGAAACTCTCCATGGGCCACAGATTGCCAAGGGAGGAGGGCACCCCCCCACCTCCCCACCACCACCCCCCCCTGCCCGCTCCACACAAGACCACTGTGTTGTCAGACTTCTTGTCTGACTTCCAGACCTGGAGAGGCCCTAATTTCCTCCAATTATACATTGGAAACTCCAAAACCATTGAGTGTTTGGCCCCCATACAAACTCTGTTTCTTCACCAATCAATCCTGTCACACTGAATTAGATTGTATGATTGTCTAAAGACCCAAGGCACATATCAGGAGCATAAATATGACTAAAAGTGACACTGAGCCAAAAAAAGAGAGGTTAGGACAGGTGAACAAATGTTTGGTCAAAGAGTTAAGTCTTAAAGAAGGAGTCTTAAAGGAGGAGACTGAGGTGGAGATATGGGGAGGTTTAGGGAGTGAATTCCAGAACATGCCGTAGAGGGAGTGCAGCAGAGGTTCACCAGACTAATCCCTGGGATGGCGGGATTGTCTTATAAGGAGAGATTGCAGACACTGGGCCTGCATTCTCCAGAGTTTTGAAGAATGAGAGGTGATCTCATTGAAACATAAAATTCTTACAGGGTGTGACAGGGTAGGTGTGGAGAGAATGTTTCCTTTTTTTTTATTCATTCAGGGATGTGGACGTCCCTGGCCAGGCCAGCATTTATTGCCCATCCCTAATTGCCCTTGAGAAGGTGGTGGTGAGCTGCCTTCCTGAACCGCTGCAGTCCATGTGGGGTAGGTATACCCACAGTGCTGTTAGGAAGGGAGTTCCAGGATTTTGACCCAGCGACATTGAAGGAACGGCGATATAGTTCCAAGTCAGCATGGTGTGTGACTTGGAGGGGAACTTGCAGGTGGTGGCGTTCCCTTGCATTTGTTGCCCTTGTCCTTCTAGTTGGTAGAGGTTGTGGGTTTGGAAGGTGCTGTCTAAGGAGCCTTGGTGCATTGCTGCAGTGCATCTTGTAGATGGTACACACTGCTGCCACTGTGCGTCGGTGGTGGAGGGAGTGAATGTTTGTAGATGGGGTGCCAATCAAGTAGGCTGCTTTGTCCTGGATGGTGTTGAGCTTCTTGAGTGTTGTTGGAGCTACACCCATCCAGGCAAGTGGAGAGTATTCCATCACACTCCTGACTTGTGCCTTGTAGATGGTGGACAGGCTTTGGGGAGTCAGGAGGTGAGTTACTCGCCGCAGGATTCCTAGCCTCTGACCTGCTCTTGTAGCCATGGTATTTATATGGCTACTCCAGTTCAGTTTCTGGTCAATGGTAGCCCCTAGGATGTTGATAGTGGGGGATTCAGCGATGGTAATGCCATTGAATGTCAAGGGGAGATGGTTAGATTCTCTCTTGTTGGAGATGGTCATTGCCTGGCACATGTGTGGCACGAATGTTACTTGCCACTTATCAGCCCAAGCCTGGATATTGTCCAAGTCTTGCTGCATTTCTACACGGACTGCTTCAGTATCTGAGGAGTCACAAATGGTGCTGAACATTGTGCAATCATCAGCAAACATCCCCACTTCTGACCTTATGATTGAAGGAAGGTCATTGATGAAGCAGCTGAAGATGGTTGGGCCTAGGACACTACCCTGAGGAACTCCTGCAGTGATGTCCTGGAGCTCAGATGACTGATGTCCAACAACCACAACCATCTTCCTTTGCGCGAGGTATGACTCCAACCAGCAGAGGGTTTCCCCCCTGATTACTATTGACTTCAGTTTTGCTAGAACTCCTTGATGCCATACTCGGTCAAATGCTGCCTTGATGTCAAGGGCAGTCACTTTCACCTCTGGAGTTCAGCTCTTTTGTCCATGTTTGAACCAAGGCTGTAATCAGGTCTGGAGCTGAGTGGCCCTGGCGGAACCCAAACTGAGCGTCACTGAGCAGGTTATTGCCAAGCAAGTACTGCTTGATGGCACTGTTGATGACACCTTCCATCACTTTACTGATGATTGAGATTAGGCTGATGGGACGGTAATTGGCCGGGTTGGACTTGTCCTGCTTTTGTGTACAGGACATACCTGGGCAATTTTCCACATTGCAGGGTAGATGCCAGTGTTGTAGCTGTACTGGAACAGCTTGGCTAGGGGCACGGCAAGTTCTGGAGCACAGGTCTTCAGTACTATTGCCGGAATATTGTCAGGACCCATAGCCTTTGCAGCATCCAGTGCCTTCAGTCATTTCTTGATATCATGCAGAGTGAATCGTAATGGCTGAAGTCTGGCATCTGTAATGCTGGGGACTTCAGGAGGAGGCCGAGATGGATCATCAACTCTGCACTTCTGGCTGAAGATTGTTGCAACTGCTTCAGCCTTATCTTTCGCACTGATGTGCTGGGCGCCACCATTATTGAGGATGGGGATATTTGTGGAGCCACCTCCTCCAGTTAGTTGTTTAATTGTCCACCACCATTCACGGCTGGATGTGGCAGGACTGCAGAGCTTAGCTCTGATCCGTTGGTTATGGGATCGCTTAGCTCTATCACATGCTGCTTATGCAGTTTGGCACGCAGATAGTCCTGTATTTTAGCTTCACCAGGTTGACACCTCATTTTGAGGTATGACTGGTGCTGCTCCTGTCATGCCCTCCTGCACTCTTCATTGAACCAGGGTTGGTCTCCTGGCTTAATGGTAATGGTAGAGAGGGGGATATGCCGGGCCATGAGGTTACAGATTGTGGTTGAGTACAATTCTGCTGCTGCTGATGGCCCACAGCGCCTCATGGATGCCCAGTTTTGCATTGCTAGATCTGTTCGAATTCTATCCCATTTAGCACAGTGGTAGTGCCACACAACACGAAGGAGGGTATCCTCAATGTGAAGGCGGGACTTCGTCTCCACGACGACTGTGCGGTGGTCACTCCTACCAATATTGTCATGGATAGATGTATCTGCGGCAGGCAGATTGGTGAGGACGAGGTCGAGTATGTTTTCCCCGCTTGTTGGTTCCCTCACCACCTGCCGCATACCCAGTCTAGCAGCTATGTCCTTTAGGACTCGGCCACATCGGTCAGTAGTGGTGCTACCGAGTCACTCTTGGTGATGGACATTGAAGTCCCCCACCCAGAGTACATTCTGTGCCCTTGCCACCCTCAGTTCTTCCTGCTAGTGGTGTTCAACATGGAGGAGTACTGATTCATCAGCTGAGGGAGGGTGGTAGGTGGTAATCAGCAGGAGGTTTCCTTGTCCATGTTTGACCTGATGCCATGAGAATTCATGGGGTCCAGAGTCGATGTTGAGGACTCCCAGGGCAACTCCCTCCCTACTGTATACCACTGTGCGGCTACCTCTGGTGGGTCTGTCCTGCCGGTGGGACAGGACATACCCGGGGATGGTGATGGCAGACTCAGGGACATTGTCTGTTAGGTATGATTCCGTGAGTACGACTATGTCAGGCTGTTGCTTGACTCGTCTGTGGGACAGCTCTCCCAACTTTGGCACAAGCCCCCAGATGTTAGTAAGGAGGACTTTGCAGGGTCGACAGGGCTGGGTTTGCCATTGTAGTTTCCTGTGCCTAGGTCGATGCCTGGTGGTCCGTCCGGCTTCATTCCTTTTTATTGACTTCGTAGCGATTAGATACAACTGAGTGACTTGCTAGGCCATTTCAGAAGAGTGATAAGAGTCAACTACATTGCTGTGGGTCTGGAGTCACATGTAGGTCAGACCAGGTAAGGACAGCAGATTTCCTTCCCTGAAGGACATTAGTGAACCTGATGGGTTTTTACAACAATCGACAATGGTTTCATGATCATCATTAGACTAGCTTTTTTTTTCAATTCCAGATTTATAATTGAATTCAAATTCCACCTTCTGCTGTGGTGGGATTTGAACCCATGTCCCCAGAGCAACACCCTGGGTCTCTGGGATACTAGTTCAGTGACAATACCACTACGTTACCTCTTCCCCTTCCTCTGGATGGTGAGTCTAGAACCAGGGGACACAGTTTCAGGCCATTTAAAGCTGAGATGAGGAGGAAGTTCTTCACTCAGAGGGTGGTGAATCTATTGAATTCTCTACCCCAGAGGGCTGTGGAGGCTCAGTCATTGAGTATGTTCAAGACAGAAATCGATAGATTTCCAGACACTAATGACATCAAGGGAAAAGGGGATAGTGGGGAAAAATGGCGTAGAGGTAGATATCAGCAATGATCTGTTTGAATGGCAGAGCAGGCTTATTCCTTCTCCTATTTCCGATGATTAGGGCTCAGAGTTGACGACAACAATTGTGGGCGAAGGAAGTGGGGGATGCACAAGAGGACAGAATTGGAGGCCTCAGATACCTCAGAGGGGTGTATGGATGGAGGATTTAAGAGCTAGGGAGGGGCAAGGCCATGGAGGGATTTGACCACGAGGATTAGAATTTTAAAATCAAAGGGTTGGTGCATCAAGAGCCATTGTAGGTCAGCAACGGGGATGGGGGGTGGCTGGGGGTGGGGGGGGGGGGGCGGTGGGGTTGCTGATGAGTGAGCAGGCCTTGGTGAGAGCTAGGATATGATCAGCAGAGTTTGGGATGAGTTCAAGTTTACAGAGGGTGGAAGATTTGAGGCGATCAGTCAAGCATGGAACTAGTCGAGTCTGGAGGTAGCTAAAGCATGAAGATGTTGTGCAAATATGGGTGGCATTGGTACAATGTATTTCCTGTCATTTTACCTTAGTAACCATGGTATCCAGAGTTGAAGATGGCTTTGCACTGCAGGCATTGTGATTGAAAAGGCTGCTTTCGCTATGGTAATCAATCAGTACAGAATCTGGCCTATGTAACAATGGGGCACTATTTTTATTAATTTTAAATTTATCAGGTGGAACAGCAGATCATTTACACGGTGGGAAAATCTCCCCACCTGATACTGACACCTCCCAATGGCACTGCCTGAAATGCAAACGTACCTGAGCCCAAAAAGGTGTGTCAAGATCAGGCTGCGATAACAAGCAGCAGATTTCCTGTCTCAGCGCATTTATCAACAGGAACTCTCACCATATTGTGTCTGTGTCTTTAACTAAGATAGTGATTAAGCCAATCCTGTCACTAATATATGCATCCTGTGGCCTTTGCTTGTAAGTATGTTTGACTGGTAACACTATTTGACTTTCAGATCTATACGCATTTAAATTTTTCTTGTCCTGGTCAAACGTACAAAGCAGTTATATCAAACTTTCTTGTTCTAATTGGGCAGCTCATCTGAAGGCATGAGAGAAATAGAAATCGGCCAGGGAGACTCTGTGGAAAGTCAGCAGTGAAATACCAGCTAGTATTAATATTCAAGGGTTTTGTGCCAGTTGCAGCTAATATTGAAGTTCAGTACAGCAGATTCAACTGTATTTTATTTTCTACCTTCCATGGAGGGATTGTTAAGTCTGTAAATACTGTAAATCTACAGCGTGTCCTTGTTATTGTTGACTCTTTTAATTTACTGTTCAGTAACTCTGTTTGATGGTTTACATCCGAAGCCATCCATTAATAAAGTGCTTATCCGACTTCCTTTCAAAGCTGAGGAAGATCATGTAAAAGCACGTTCTGGTTCATAGGGAACAAAGAGTCACTAGGGTCAACCTGGAAAATATGTGATATGAAACCCCCACAACATTACCGGTGAAAGATAAGCAGATTATCAGTGTGCTCAGGAATTAAGTCAGCCATGCTTGTGAATTCATTGTTCATCTTAACCTTAAGACATTCTTCTTTCTTTCTTCTTCTTTGACTTCCTTGTCTCGAGAGACAATGTGTAAGCGCGTAGAGGTGGCCAGTGGTTTTTGAAACAGCGCCTGGAGGTGGTAAGTGGTTTGTGGAGCAGCGCCTGGAGTGACTATAAAGACCAATTCTAGAGTGACAGACTCTTCCACAGGTGCTGCAGATAAAATTGGTCGTCGGGGCTGTTACACAGTTGGCTCGCCACTTGCACCTCTGTATTTTTTCCTGCCAACAGCTAAGTCTCTTTGACTCGCCACTCTTCAGCCCCGCCTTTATGGCTGCCCGTCAGCTCTGGCGATCACTGGCAAATGACTCCCACAACTTGTGATCAATGTCACAGGACTTCATATCGCATTTGCAGACGTCTTTAAAGTGGAGACATGGATGGCCAGTGGGTCTGATACCAGTGACGAGCTCGCTGTACAATCTGTCTTTGGGGATCCTGCCAGCTTCCATGCGGCTCACATGGCCAAGCCATCTCAAGCGCCGCTGGCTCAGTAGGATGTATATGCTGGGGATGTTGGCCGCCTCGAGGACTTCTGCGTTGGAGATACGGTCCTGCCACCTGAAGCCAAGGATGGAGGCAGCGAAGATGGAATGAATTGAGACATTGCTCTTGGCTGACATACATTGTCCAGGCATCGCTGCCGTAGAGCAAGGTACGGAGGACACAGGCTTGGCACACTCAGACTTTTGTGTTCCGTGTCAGCGTGCCATTTTTACACACTCTGATGGGGTCTGATGAGGCGCCGCTATGCTGAATTGTGCCTTTCATATTGTCATGGAATGAGGTGATGATACTTAGTAGCTTTGGTGGACATCCGATCTTTGCTAGTATTCTGAAAAGACCACATCTGCTGAGGTGAGATCTATTGATTATAGGGAAGCAAGTGAGTGTGGGGCTTTCTGCCAGTAGGCAAGGATATATCAGGAGTTGAGGCTATTGATTTGGTGGCAGGAAGGGGAGGCCAATGGACCAATCGGAAGGTGGGATGGGTATAATAAAGCAGAGGTTTCTGTGTATTATAAAGTTTATTTTAGGACTATACATTTGAGGAATTATTGTAAAAATTGAAAATGGGTTAAAATCGCATCTTGTCAGTCTGCTTGATTCATGATGTCATGTTTCAAGTCTCAGTTAATAAGGGAGGGTATCTCTTATTCCCTAAATAGAAGATGGAGTTGTCTTCATTTTACTATATTCAGCATCTGACAGGATCCTCACACCATCCCATATAATCTTCTGTACTATCGAACTCATTAAATAATCACTGGAGTAGACATGGAGCCCCTAATGGCTAGGAGTGCATGTATAAATACAATAGAATCTCATTTCTATTCAGTGCTGAGGTCAGGCTGGTCAGAGGAGAGGTAGGCTCTGCATTCAAAGTCCCCACCTAATCCAGTGCCATTTTCAAGCAGTCTCATATTCCAGAAATTAGCTAATGTCCGCAATCATTTAATCTACAAGGCAACCGACTTTTGATCTGGAAAATTAAAATAACTAACATCACATCTGAAAGGCCACCATGGAATATGAAAGCTTAACATGCTTAACTACAATGTCTCTCTGTCTCTCTCAGTTATATTATCAGAAGTGTTAGCTCATAGTTAACTGCTCATCTAAAATAAAAGACAACCATATCTTGTGCTGGTATTCCATAGTATCATTTCAGGGCTGATAACTTCTAAATGTTATTGTTTTGGATAAAGAACTGAGATAAACTTGGGGAATGCATTTCGCCTGAATTATTTCAAGCATACAAACTTACAAAAAATGATGAACAAATGAAGAATTACTGGTATATATACACTGTCTCAAACAAGTGTGACATCTTGTGCATCACAATATATACATTCCCCACCCACCCAGCAACCTGGAGCCTCCTGCAAGAGGAGATACATAGATTTGTCTTTCAGTCAATCTGCTTTGTTCATTGCAGTTGTGTGTTTAAATTGGTAGCGGCTGACTGGAATGAGGGAGGTTCCCGAGAATGAAGAATTATCCTCTTCAGAGAAACCATAGGCCTAGAGCCAATTATTTGACATTAACAGAACAGCAACATGGCCATCCTTCTCAACTCAACAGAGATGTACACACTGATGTGTCAACACATGCATATCAGTTTGAAACACAACTCTTTGAATGCCACTTTTGTTTCCTGTAGCTGTGAAACACAGTTTCTATGCTACAGGCTCTTTCCAGACTTTGTGATTTTTTAAAGCATTTCCCAAACCATTGGGTCATAGAATCATAGAAACATACAGCACAGAAGGAGGCCATTTGGCCCTTCATGTCTGAACTGGCTCTTTGAAAGAGCAGTCGTGCTTAGTCCTGCTTTTTCTCTGTAATCCTGTAATCTTCCCATCCTCAAGTACCTGTCCGACTCCCTTTTAAAATTATTTATGGAATCAGCTTCCACTACCCTTGCAGGTGGAGCATCCCAGATCCCAACAACTCTCTGTTACATTCAGGTAGGCAAGAGAAACAGATGCCTTACTGAAGAGGTCTTCTCTAAAACTAGTCACGCAACTTATTCTGTGACATGATTTGAGTTTAAGTGCTGTACTTTGTAAAGATATTGTCCTAGAACTTTGATCATAGGGGGTCTGACATGATGAGTAACATGTGCACACTCATTCCCTAACCCTTATGAGCAGCCACCATATTGGAACGAGATCTTCCATTACTTGCAGATCGGTTGCTAATTTGTTCATTTAGATTGCTGGTTAACTTTTTGACAATTTTGGACCATTTTCTGCCAAATCTACAATTGATTTCTGACTTCTGAGAATAGCTTATTGCAGTACTGGATTGCCTTTGTCTGCTTTGTAAACAGTTTCACTGCAGTCATGGGTAGTTTGGTCTGTCTAACTTGGGGCTGGAGGATAAGGAGGAACATGCAAGACAACAAGAGAGTGTAGGAGCAGCTGGGAGATAATTTGGAGGACCTGCCACTGCAACTACAACTCGAGTCTTGAAGCAAGGGATGGACTGTACTGCCTCTGGCTCTCAAGGCCACCAGGGCCCTTAACATTTATACAACAGACATCTGCGCCATCTTCCACTTTGTCTGGGGAGGGACGATGCGCCATGTCTGCAGGGACAGGATGCATCAGTGTCCAGGTAAAGAGGAAACAATTCATCCCCAACGTTGTCCCTGCCCTGACAGCCATCTCTGTACGTGGCTGCATTGAGCTGTGCTCGGACACTCAGTACACAAATACCAAGTGTCACCACGTGCTAAGATTCCATCTCTTCATGCTGGTGCTAAGATTAAGTTTGGCCACATTGCCACAGACTGTTCCATTCAGTTGGACCATACCATGTGGAAAGTTCCATAATGCAAGACCCTTGTGCTCTTTGCACTTATCCCATATGCTGAGACAAGCGTCAGCTGGTGCTGCGATGTCATCAACTCAATGAAGGATGCTCTCTGGTCTGCCTGAAACCATCTTAACTTCCAGAACAAGGGGATGTCCGTGACTGAGTGCTGCAGACACTAAGATGCAGGACCATGTGCTGAGGGACGCACTAAAACTCGATGCAAATTTCTCTTCATCTCTGTCCTAAGTGGCTTACCCCTTATTTTGAAATTGTCTCCCCTAGTTCTAGACTCCCCAACCAGAGGAAACATCTTAGCTGCATCTACCCTGTCTATCCGTTTAAGTATTTTGTAGGTTTCAATGAGATCACCTCTCATTCTTCGAAACTCTAGAGAATACAGGCCTAGTTTCCCCAATCTCTCTTCTTAGGACAGTCTTGCCATCCCAGGAACAAGTCTGGTGAACCTTTGTTGCACTTCCTGTATGGCAATAATAACTGTTACGACCAGGTGAGAAAGATGTCTAGGGTTCCCTTTCAGCCTTCTTGCTGTAACAGGGTTTAATTTTAAACACACCATGTTTTTAGCTCCCCCTTGGTGAATCTTTGTTCACCACTTTCCAATGATAAGGCAAAGAAACCAGCACAAACAGGCTTTCTTAGGTTTAAAGAAGAAAAGTTAAAATTTAGGAAACTTAAACTCTAATTCAGTTAACACCTACGAATACATGAGGAGCCCCATACTAGTATGCATACATGATACACACATGCAAATAGAGACAGAAAAGAGCAAAAGAAAAATAAAGTGGAAAAGTTTGAGGCAATATCTGAAGAATTTTTTGTTACGGTTCTTCAAGCTCACTGTAGAGTCCTTGATTGTAGGTCGATCTTGCTTTTTGTTTGGGCCCAGTATTCTTCTTAAACCTTGTTTGCTGTTGGAGATTTTTCTCTCTTAGGATTCATGTGTCTTCAGAGGCTTATGAGAAAGAGATGGGAGCAGACAGGAGAGATCTTCTCAGTCCAGGAGCAAACAGAGACTCTCTCTGATATTCCATAGAATGATACAGCACTGAAACAGGCCCTTCGGCTCACCGGGTCTGTGCCAACCAACATCCACCCACTTATACTAATGCTACATTAATCCCATATTCCCTACCACATCCCCACCATTCTCCTACTACCTAATCTAGGGGCAATTTACAATGGCCAATTGACCTAACAACCTGCAAGTCTTTAGCAGGAAACCAGAGCACCCGGCAGAAACCCACGCAGTTACAGGGAGAACTTAAAAACTCCATACAGGCAGTACCTAGAACTGAACCTGGATCGCTGGAGCTGTGAGGCTGCAGTGCTAACTACTGTGCCAGACTGAGTTCAAACTTTCTGTAGTCAGATCAAATGAAAACCCTGGAACAGCCAGGTAGTCATGTGACCAGCTAGTCTAACCAGTCCTGGCCCTTGTGGATTGTATCCTCCTTAGCAGGCCCTGGAATGCGCTTCCACACCTTCGATGTCTGTTAATATGTAAATGTTTTTTCCAGCCATGGCTGATCTGTTTAACAAGTCATTTCCTCGCTTCAACAACAGTTTACAATCAATGTTCATGACAGAGTTGATGTACCTCATTCTTGGCAGGTGGGGGGCCTAGCATGACCAAAACTGCACACAGTACTCCAGGTGTGGTCTAACCAATTTTCTATACAATTGTAGCAAGACTTCACTACTCCTGTACTCAAATCTTCTTGCGATGAAGGTTAACATACCATTAGACTTCTTAATTGCTTGCTGCACCTGCATGTTAGCTTTCAGTGACTTATGAACAAGGACATCCAGGTCCCTTTGTGCATCGACACTTTCTAATCTCTTACCATTTAATAAATAGTCTGCACATCGATTCCTCCTACCAAAGTGGATAACCTCACATTTTTCCACATTATATTCCATTTGCCACGTTCTTGCCCACTCACTAAGTCTGTCCAAATCCCCTTGAAGCCACTTTGCATCTTCCTCACAACATATATTCCCACCTAGTTTTGTGTCATCTGCAAACTTGGAAATACTACATTTGGTCTCCAAATCCAAATCATCGATAGATATTGTGAACAGTTGGGGGCGCAAGCACTGATCCCTGCGGTACCCCACTAGTCACAATGCGAGAATGCCAATGCGAGAATGACCCATTTATTTCTTAATTTCTGATTTCTGCCTGTTAACCAATCCTTAATCCATGCCAATATATTACCTCCTGTCCCATATGCTTTAATTGTTCTAACCAACCTCCTGTGGGGGAGTTATCAAAAGCCTTCTGAAAATCCAAGTATACTACGTCCACCAACTCCCTTTTATCAATTCTGTTAGTAACATCCTCAAAAAAAGTCCAACAGTTTTGTCAAACATGATTTCCCATTCATAAATCCATGTTGACTATGCTCAATCAGATCATTATTATCCAAGTGTACATTTATCACATCCTTTAGAATAGATTCTAGCATTTTCCCAATGACTGGTTAACAGGTCTGTAGTTCCCTGTTTTTTCTCTCCCTCCCTTCTTAAATAGTGGGGTGACATTTGCTACCTTCCAATCTGCAGGAACTGCCCCAGAATCTATAGAATCTCGGAAGATGATCACCAATGCATCCATTATCTCCATAGCTACCTCTTTCAACACTCTGGGATGTAGAATATCAGGTCCTGGGGAGTTATCAACCTTCAGCCCCATTAATTTCTCCAATACAACCTTCTTACTAATACTACTTTCCGTCAATTCCTCATTCTCCCTAATCCCTTGGATCTCTAATTCTGGGAGATTGCTACCGCAAGGAGTGGTTGAACCGAATACTATTGATGCATTTTAAGGGGAAGTTAGATAAGCATGTGAGGGAGAAGAGAATAGAAGGTTATACTGATAGAGCTGGATGAGGAAAGTTGGGAGGAGGCTTGAATGGAACATAAATGCTGGCACGGATGGGCCAAATGGCCTGTTTCTGTGTTCTATATTCTATGGAATCGTATGTAAAGTATTTGCATTTAAAAAACAATTCATTTTGTGGTTAAAATGAGCACTTCATTAGTGTACTATGTTGGAGTGCAGTAACTTTTTTTAGGCATATTTAGCATATGTAAGTTGTACTTTGAGGCAAATTGTTATGACCTGGAGCTATGATTTGCTGGGTATCAATGAACTTTTGCTCAACATGGCACCAAATCAAACATTCTCTGCAAAACATTCAAATTAGTCTTTATATGATGTAGTTACCATTCAAGCTAATAATGAGAATTTATATTACAAATTATACAATTATAATTTCTACAATCATTACTAAGTTCCATTAATAATACATTTGCCTTTAGATGTAAAACAAACAATTAAAAATTATAACGTACACTTTTATTTCCAATTGTCCATTCACTTTAGCGAAGGTATGATGAAGCCAGCACCTTGTTGCGTAATATTTTCACAGCTATTGACCTTGGAGCTATGTCCTTTCAAGTTACTTTTTCTAATGTTAAATACCTTAGACTAATATGTGCCTAGTTTCAGATGATGAGTTCTAAGGAGATAACAAACACTGTGAACTTAAGAAAAGCACTGAAGTGTGTGTGGTCCTGTCTGAAATGGAGCATTGGAAAGATGATTTGAGCCTCATCTTCCTTATGGGTACCTGGGGATATCACTAGATGTCAAACCAGTTTATGTTACTGCTGTGTATTGCACCAGTGAACACGTTGGTTATCTGACAAACAGAATTCATAACTGCAGTGAATTTTATTTGGAAGATCCAACGCTTAGTGTCTGTTACATTATATGGAAAGTAATTACTCTAATCCATAGGACTTCAATCACCAAAGCACTGCTTACGTAAGAATAATCCTCCCTGAACAATTGCTTCTATTGCTACTGACACTCTAATAGTACCATAGAAAACCATAGAACCATAGAAAAGTTATGGCACAGAAGGAGGCCATTCAGCCCATTGTGTCTGTGGCTGCTAAAAAAAACTAGCCGCCCAATCTAATCCCACCTTCCAGCACCTGGTCCATAGCCATGCAGGTTGTAGCTCTTCAGGTGCATGTCCAGGTACCTTTAAATGGGTTGAGCGTTTCTGCCTCCACCACTGATCCGGGAATTTCAGACACCCACCACCCTCTGGGTGTAAAGGTTTTTCCTCATGTCCCCTCTAATCCTTAGAAGTAGAAGGTTAAAACTGCTACAAAGTAAATGTGAAAGATTTTCATTCTGATGAGACCTGACAGAACTTTGGAATTGCTTTCCATGAATTAGAGAAAGTTCCTGAATCAGTACTTATAATTCAGGCACTTTCCTTTGGTGCATATCACCCACCTTCAGCTGGGTGGTAATCGCATGAATCTGATCGCCCCCAATCATAGAATCTCATGAATTTTCATCCTGTTTGATTTTGTGGTGAAAGTGAAAATTAAACCCATAGAGAAAGCATGCAGCTGCAAGAAACCATTGATGGCAATTGCATCTGATAGTGCACATCTCTCCAGGCACTTGACCATCACCAAAAGAGTAAAGGGAAACATTAGCGGCTGTTTTTGTATGTTTCCACAGAGAGCATGGAATTCCCTACTAGAAACACTGGTGAAAGTAAAATTTGCAATAGGTTTTAAAAGGAAAATGGAAAAAAAAATTTGAAAACAAAAATAAATCTAAAACATTTTGGGAAATGGGCAAGACAGTGGGATTCAGTAGATTGCCAGTACAGGTACAATAGGCCAAATGTCCTCCTCCTGCACCCTCTGCACCCTAACATTATGATTTTGGGTTCAATCTTTCAGAATTGCTCTCATATAAAAGCAAAATACTGCTGATGCTGGAAATCTGAAATAAAAACAGAAAGTGCTGGAAATATTCAGCAGGTCTGGCAGCATCTGTGGAGAGAGAAACAGAGTTAACATTTTAGCGGATGCCCTTACATCAGAGCTGTCTCCAAGTATCAGCCATGGCTCAATCGATAGCACGCTTGCCCCTGAGTCAGAAAGTTGTGGATTTAAGTCCCAATCCAGAGACTTGACTGCAAAGGTCAAGGCTGACACTCCAGTGTGGTGTTAAAAGAGCGCTGCACTGTAGGAGATGCCATCTTTTGCATAAGATGTTAAACTGAGGCCGTGTCTGCCCTCTCAAGTGAATGTAAAGGATATTATGACACTATTTTCAAGAAGAATAACGAGTCTCCCCAGTGTCCTGGCCAATATTTATCCCTAATCAACATCACAAAAACAGATTATCTGGTCGTTATCACATTGCCGTTTGTAGGAGCTTGCTGTGCAATAATTAGCTGCTGTGTGCCCTACATTACAACAGTGATTACACTTCAAAAGTGCTTCATTTTTTGTGATGTGCTTTGGGCACCCTGTGGCTTGGAGGGTAACCTGGAGGTGGTGGTGCTCCCAAGTATGAGATAATGGACATCTCTTCACTTGTCCAATTTTAGTTTTACCATCGACTATCATGCCTTCAGCTGCCTGGGTATTAATGTCTGGAATTCCCCCCCTAAACCTCTCTGAATCTCTAACTCTCTTTCCTCCTTGAAGACACTCCTTTAAACCTATCTCTTTGACCAAGCTTTTGGTCATCTGCGCTAATATCTCTTTATGTGACTCGGAGTCAAATTTTGTTTGATAACATTCCTGTAAAATGCTTTGGGACATTTTATGATGTTAAAGTCACTGTATAAATACAAGCTGTTGTTGATGAAATTCTACAACCTCCTTCAGTAAACACCCTTTCAGTAATATTTTCTTATATGCCCACTGAATCTATCTCTTCTCAGCATATACTTATATGCCATTATTCTGTTGTCCTATGTCAATACAAATAGCTCGGACTAGTTTTGCACCTCCCTGAGCTTCATTAATTAGGAAAACCCTTCATGTTGGCCACCCAAAACTCCTCCCCCCCACCCCCACCCAACAGTCTTCTCTCCAATTAGGAGAGTCCCAGTTTTTCAAGCCTATCTTTATAAGTTTATGATACCGCCTTTTTTAAAAAAAAGACTTGCATTTGCATTGCATTTTTCACAACCTTAGGACATCCCAAAACGCTTTACAACCAATTAAGTTCTTTTGACTGTAGTCACTGTTTAATGTAGGAAATACAGCAGCCAATCTGCACACAGTAAGCTCCCACGAACAGCAATGTAACAATAATAGATAGAAATCTACAGCACAAAATGACGCCATTTAGCCCATCAGGTATGTGCTGGTTCTTTGAAAGAGTAGCTATACTAAGTTCCACATCCTGCCTTTTGTCTGTAGCCCTGTAAGTTCCTTATCCTCCAGTCCGTGTCCAATTCCCTTTTAAAATTAGTAATTTCTACATCCTGATAACTCTCTGAGTGAAAAGATTTCACCTCAGCTCACATCTAGAACTTTTTCCAATGGTTTTGAATCTATGACCTCGAGTTATTGACCAACTCACCAGAGACGATGTTATTTCTTGATTTACTCTATCAAAACCGCTCATCATTTTGAAAGTCCGCATCATGACCAGATAAATTATTTCTTTCAGTGATGAGGTGAGGTGAGAGTGATTGCCCTTGACATCAAGGCAGCATTTGACTGAGTATGGCATCAAGTAGCTCCAGCAAAACTGGAGTCAATGGGAATCAGTGGAAAACTCTCCGCTGGTTGGAGTCATACCTAGCGCAAAGGAAGATGGTTGTGGTTGTTGGAGGTCAATCATCTCAGCTCCAGGAGATCACTGTAGGAGTTCCTCACAGTAGTGTCCAAAGCCCAACCATCTTCAGCTGCTTCATCAATGGCCTTCCTTCAATCATTGAGTCAGAAGTGGGGATTTTCGCTGATGATTGCACAATGTTCAGCTCCATTCGCGACTCCTAAAATACTGAAACATTCCGTGTAGAACTGCAGCAAGACCTGGACAATATCCAGGCTTTGGCTGATAAGTGGCAAGTAACATTCGTGCCACACAAGTGCCAGGCAATGACCATCTCCAACAACAATCTAACCACTTCCCTTTGACATTCAATGGCATTACGATCCCCCACTATCAACATCCTGGGATTTACCATTGACCAGAAACTGAACTGGAGTAGGCATATAAATACTGTGGCTACAAGAGCAGGTCAGAGGCTAGGAATCCTGCAGTGGGTAACTCACCTCCTGACTCCCCAAAACCTGTCCACCATCTACAAGGCACAAGTCAGGAGTGTGATGGAATACTCTCCACTTGCCTGGCATTCACTCCCTCCACCACCGATGCACAGAGGCAGCAGTATGTAGCATGTAAAAGATGCACTGCAGCAACTCACCAAGGGTCCTTAAACACACCTTTCAAACCCGCGACCTCTGCCACCGAGAACGACAAGGGCAGCAGCATACATGGGAACACCACCACCTGCAAGTTTCCCTCCAAACCGCACACCATCCTAACTTGGAACTATATTGTCGTTCCTTCACTGTCGCTGGGTCAAAATCCTGGAACTCCCTTCCTAACGGCACTGTGGGTGTACCTACCCCACATGGACTGCAGTGGTTCAAGAAGGCAGCTCACCACCACCTTCTCAAGGGCAATTAGGGATGGGTAATATATGCTGGCCTAGCCAGCAGCACCCACATCCCATGAATGGATTAAAAAAAAAATTGATGTTGGTTTGGAGATAAATATTGGCCAGGACTTCAGGGAGAACTCCCCTGCCCTTCTTCAAAATACTGCCATTGGATCTTTGATGTGCATCTGAGGGGACAGACAGTGCCTTGATTTAATATCTAGTCCAGGAGACAGCACCTACTGACAGTGCAGCACTCCCTCAATACAGCACTGGAGTATTAACCTAGATCTTGTGCTTAAGTATCTAATGTGAGGCTTAAACTCACAGCCTTCTCACTCAGAGGTGAGAGTGCTAACCACTGAGCTACAGCTGACATCAACATTTTTGCTGATTATAGTTCAGCCTCATCCTTTCTGTAATGTGGGTTCTGGAGCTCGAGAAAATACTCCAGTTGGGAATAACCAGAGCTTTTTTATATATGAAGACAGGAATACTTCCTTCGATCCATTCCTTTTCTTCAATTCTCATCTCCTGTTAACTTTTAAGGTTGGATGTGAGCAGAGTGATTTTAACCAATCAGTGGGGAGTAAAATCTGGCTGGGTTCCAAATGGGCAGCTGACCTGATCCCATCAGGTTCCCCTCAGGCAGATTAAGTTAAATGTACCTCCAAATTATTTGCTATGTGTACATTTGTCCATGAACATATATGTTGGTGGGGGAGGACGGGGGTGAGACATGTGTGTGATGAACGTCTGTGAAAGGAAATAAAAGGAAGGACCTTTCACAACTACAAGACATCCCAAAGTTCTTTACAGCCAATGAAGTCCAGTCAATGTCGTAATGTAGGAAATACAGCAGCTAATTATCACACAGCAAGATCTCACAGACAGCAATGTGATAAAATCCAGACTCTCTTTTTCTGATATTGATTGAGAGCTTAATATTGGTCAGGACACCAGAGATAGCTCCTCTGCTCTTCTTCAAAATAGCAGCATGGAATCTTTTACAACTACCTGAGAGGGGAGACATGGTCTCAGTTTAATGTCTGATCCAAAAGGTGGCACCTCTGACAGTGCAGCATCCCCTCAAGTATTGCACTGGACGAACAGCCTAGATTGTTGTACCTCACTCCGGGAATGGGACTGGAACCAACAACAATGTGACTCAGAGACAAAAGTGTTACCAACGAAGCCACTGCTGTCACTTCCTGTAAAGGGCCTCTCTGGGAAGGTGATGGGGATTGCACGAAATACGTGGATTGTCGGCATCCATCTGTGTTTATTCACGGTAACTTGAACACATAAAATCATAGAACGTTTATGGCACAGAAAGAGGCCATATGGCCTATTGTGTCTAAGCAAGCCGGAAAATGAGCCACCCAGCCTAATCCCACCTTCCAGCATGTGGCCCTTAGCCTGGCAGCTAACAGCACTTCAGGTGCACATCCAGCCACCTTTTCAATGAGTTGAGGGTTTCTGCTTCTACTACCCTTTCAGGCAGTGAGTTCCAGACCCCCACCAACCTCTAAGTGAAAAAATATTTCCTCATCTCCCTTCTAAACTTTCTAACAATCACTTTAAATCTATGCCATCTAGTCACTGACCTCTCTGCTAAGGTAAATAGGCTCTTTACATCCACTCTATCCAGGCCCCTCATAATGTTGTACATTTCAATCAAATCTCCTCCCAGCCTTCTCTGTTCCAAGGAGAACAATCCCAGCCTATCCAATCTTTCCTAATAGCTGCATTTTTTGAGTCCTGGCAACATCCTCGTAAATTTACTCTGTACCCTCTCGAGTGCAATTACATCCTTTCTGTAATGAGGTACCAGAACTGCACACAGTACTCAAGTTGTGGCCTAACTAATGATTTATACAGTTCCAGCATAACCTCCCTGCATTTATATTCAATAAATAAATAAAGGAAAGGATTTCATATGCCTTCTTAACCACCTTATCGACCTGTCCTGCCACCTTCAGGGATCTGTGAGCATTCACTGCAAGGTGCCTCACTTCCTCTACACCTCTCAGTATTCTCCCATTAATTGTGTATTCCTTTGCCTTGTTTGACCTCCCCAAATGCATCACCTCACACTTCTCTGGATTGAATTCCATTTGCCACTTTTCTGCCCATCTGACCAGACCATCAATATCTTCCTGCAGCCTACAGCTATCCTCCTCACTATCTACCACACCCCCAATTTTTGTGTCGTCTGCAAACTTCTTGATCATGCCTCCTACATTTACATCCAAATTGTTAATATACACCACAAAAAGCAGGGGATCTAGTACAAAGTGTATTCGCATAACGTGCATCATGATAAACGTTAGCAAAAATATTTTATTTTACATTTTTGACCGTAAAATGATAAAGTCTGGATATAATAATTTTAAAAAATTGTAGAAGGTTAGCAAAAAGGAGAGCTTTCACTTTTTTTCTGAATAATCTTTCTGGAAAACAGAGAACGAGGTAAAATATCACGTTTCTTCATGTGTGTAACAGTTCTTCTGAGAAACTGTAGAATATTCTGAAAAACGCATCATATATGATAATGGTACCCTACAGATTCAGGCTGTAAATTTCTGCTCATCTGAGGCTAGTTTATAAAGTTGTTAATTTACTCATTAATCATCTAAGCTGCTGTAACTATCGACTGTTAAATAACTGGAATAGGTTGTCTCACTGCAACACACCAGGAGCACATTCTGCAGAATGCTGGTGGGCAGACATCAACTACATAATTAGTAGTTGCCTTCCAGACAATTAAAATAACTAATTGGCCATTAACTGTACATGCTGTGTCCTGCTTTGCAATTTACATCTCCAACAGATTAATTAAGGTGGTGGGAGCGGGGCAGGAAATACAATATCCTTTTAAAGTTTGGTTCAGTGCTGCAGGTTACCCAATGTCAGTAAAATCTTACATCTGACATTATGTTTGGCACAGGTGATGTACACTTTAATGTACAATTCATGTAATTCTTTTTGCTGGCTGTTAGTTATGCCTGACTGCCCTTCACATTCTGCCCCGATACCTTATTACTTGTGAAGCAGTAGAGCATCTCTTAATGTTCATAGTTAATGGCTTGGGGGTCACACGAGATGAATACTGTGCTTGTGTTGTGCATGAATTCAAACTGGCATGCAAGATTATTCTCTACTTAAAGAAAGGGCAGCATAATGACTGATTAAAACTCAACAATGTAAGGTGCTATGATAAATAAATTGCTTATATTTCTGTAGAGCTCTTCATGTCCATCTCAAAGCACAATCGAGAACTCCTGTTCAATATCCCCAATTGGGAGGCAATGAAAAGTGAGCTGCCTTGAGAGCATGATGAGGTGAAAAAGAGCAACTCTACACAAGAGCAGGGAGGATATGCTGGAACTGCATAACTCACTGGTTCGGGCACAACTAGAGTACTGTGTGCAGTTCTGGTCACCTCATTACAGAAGGGATGTAATTGCACTAGAGAGGGTGCAGAGGAGATTTACGAGGATGTTGCCAGGACTGGAAAAATGCAGCTATTAGGAAATATTGGATAGGCTGGGGTTGTTCTCCTTGGAACAGAGAAGGCTGAGGGGAGATCTGATTGAAATGTATAAAATTTTGAGGGGCCTGGATAGAGTGGATGTGAAGGGTCTATTCACCTTAGCAGAGAAGTCGATGACAAGGGGGCATAGATGTAAAGTGCTTGGTAGAAAAATTAGAGGGATGATGATGAAAAACGTTTTCACCCAGAGGTTGGTGATGGTCTGGAACTCACTGCCTGAGAGGGTAGTTGAGGCAGAAACCCTCAACTCATTCAAAATGATTCTGGATATGCACCTCAAGTGCCTTAAGCTGCAGGGCTACAGACCAAATGCTGGAAGGTAGGATTAGAATAGGTGGGTCGTTTTTCAGCTGGCACAGACATGATGGGCCAAGTGGCCTCTTTCTGTGCCTTAAATTTTCTATGATACACACATTCCAAAATTGTTGGAAGGTAATTTCCCTTTTGGATATTAACTCAGGACAAGTAAATCCTAAATGAACCAAATATATACAGATTCCTAGATCCCATCTATATTTTACTGGGGGAGCTTTTCTCAACTATGTTGGTAAGGGGTGTGGAACATCCCAAGCAAAGATAGATACTTAACCAACAAAGCAACAGCAACAAACATTTATTTTTAAAACAAAAAAGTGTATCAACAATATAATTTAATGCTCAGATTAATTTATGATGTGAGCTGATTGTACAAGATGAATAGCTTTCCTTTTAAGAGGCTAGTAATGGAGATGTGAGTTCAAATCTGACCAAGGCACTTGGGAAATTTAAATTCAGTTAATTAAATAAATCTGGAATAAAAAGCAACTATCAGTAATGGTGATCGTGAAATTATTGGATTGTCATAAAAACACACCTGGTTCACTAATGTCCTTCAGGGAAGGAAATCTGCCATCCTTACTTGGTCTGGCCAACATGTGACTCCAGAACCACGGTACTGTGGTTGACTTTTAACTGCCCTCTGAAGTAGCCTAGCAAGCCATTCAGTTCTTAAGAAGGCAGCTCAAGGGCAATTAGGGATAGGCAATAATTGCTGGTATTGCCAATGACACCTACATCTTGTGAGTGAATAATAAAAAAGATAGCTGTTTAATGCAGTGTTTGTATAAAATGCTCTATAGCAGCGAGGCCTGGACAACGTATGTCAGCCAAGAGCGATGTCTCAATTCATTCCATCTTCGCTGCCTCCGGAGAAGACTTGGCATCAGGTGGCAGGACCGTATCTCCAACACAGAAGTCCTCGTGGCGGCCAACATCCCCAGCTTATACACACTACTGAGTCAGAGTCGCTTGAGATGGCTTGGCCATGTGAGCCGCATGGAAGATGGCAGGATCCCCAAAGACACATTGTACAGCGAGCTCGTCACTGGTATCAGACCCACCGGCCGTCCATGTCTCCGCTTTAAAGACGTCTGCAAACGCGACATGAAGTCCTGTGACGTTGATCACAAGTCGTGGGAGTCAGTTGCCAGCGTTCGCCAGAGCTGACGGGCAGCCATAAAGGCGGGGCTAAAGTGTGGCGAGTCGAAGAGACTTAGCAGTTGGCAGGAAAAAAGACAAAAGCGCAAGGGGAGAGCCAACTGTGTAACAGCCCCGACAAACACATTTTTCTGCAGCACCTGTGGAAGAGACTGTCACTTTAGAATTGGCCTTTATAGCCACTCCAGGCGCTGCTCCACACACCACTGACCACCTCCAGGCGCTTACCCATTGTCTCTCGAGATAAGGCGGCCAAAGTAGAAGAAAGAAGTATATAATGTATGATTAGAGACCTGTTCATGAACTGTGTAAAGCAACCTCTATATGAATCCTTACTTTTGTAAACATTAGGTACTAACTTATTTCAAAAATCCATCAGTAACTATTTAAAAAAATAAAATTCCATTTATATTTCTGTTAATGTTGATATTTTTTCTTTAAATAGCGAGTGCTGTCGGCATTATCAGTGGGTAGGGCGGGCAACTGACTTAGGGGAGTTACTGAATGTGGCAGTGATGAGATTTTTTTCGTCATTAATCTGTGAAGCTAAATTATTACCATTGACAATAAGGTCATTAACAGAGGGTGCCTCAGTAACTGTGTCATTTCAGCTGCGCTAACTAATTCATCTCTCTCACAGCAGTAGCATCAGTGACTCCTCCAAACCTATTCCACCAGGATCTCATCAGCATTCATTGTTTGAAGAAAATTATTCAAATGACTTTTACAAATAAACAGAAAGGAAAACAAAATAGAATGTTATTGTTAGTCAGAATTCTCTAAAGTTGTATCTTCAAAGGGGTTTGATGGTGCAATTCCCTTAAGGTCTATAAAGTACAGCTTGAATGAGGAATGAAAGGGCTTGCCAGTTTTTTGCACATCATTTTGTATGGAATATTATATATGACATTTTATAGAATATACTACAAAACCAAGCAAACCTTTAGTTTTCTGTAAAAAAAAACTTACTGGAGCAGCAGTAATGCCACTTGTTAGGATAATCCTAAGGAGAAGGCAGCTGAATGTTTGGTCAAGAAGGTAGGTTTTAAGGAGGGTCATAGAGGTTAAGAAAGTGATGACAAGGCAGAGAGGTTTGGGGAAGCAATTCCAGAGCTTGGAGCCTAAAAGTCTGAAGGCACAGCTTCCGATAGTGAGGCAAAGGGATCGGAGGATGCACAAGAGGCTATAGTTGCAGAAGAGGCAGCCTCCTTGGAAGGTTATAAGGCTGGAAGGGGTTATAAAGATTGTAATATTACTTGTTCCTTTGATATGTGAACTGGAGGTCCCTAGCAAAACGAGAAAGCCAGGTTGTGGCAGCTGCTGGTACTGCAAGCTGCAGCTGGCTGCAGAGTAAAAAAAATTCTCAGTTAAGAAAAATTAGCTCACAGTTTAAAAAACAACAGACAAGCTGTGTAAACAAAGAACTGCTCTCTCTGTTATAAAAAAACAGTTGCAGTCTCACTGTTAAAGGGGCAGCCCTGCAGAACAGTAATCTGTCTGAACAAGAAGTGTGCCTGTTAAAAAGAAAACATGGGTTTTTATTGAAACCTAACTAGAAAATATATGTACAAACAGTTACTGCACAAGCCACATCTACACACATCTCATTCTGCCAGGCTACACCCATAACTCCCTGGTCACGGGTGGCACGAAATCACGTCCTCCAGTGACCTTCACTTACATCTTCTTAAGATGGTCCTCTCTTAAGATCGTCCCACAGCAGAGATTAGAGAGGGGCAACACCAAGGAGGGACTTGAATACAAAGATTTAGAATTTGAAGTGTATGCGGTCTAGAAGCCAATGTTGGTCAGTAAGCAGGCTAGATATTAAGGATTGCATTTTAAGACTCAGTCGCCAAAGTAGGCGGCGGGCATAAAAATATGCGGCTTGTACGCACGGGGACCATGTCATGGAGTCTCTGCAATTTCAAACCCAAAGGCTAATATGCATGGCTGCGGCGCCTGTACCCTGTGATGACATGGAGGGGGCAGGCGAGCTCTCACCGGCAATGGTGTCCGGTGTCAATGCACAGGCACTGGCGCCATTTTTAAAGGGCTTACAGCCCTCAACGTGCATTTTAAATTTAAAGGACCAATTAAAGTAAAGTTCAAAAATAATGAATAAACCGATCTTTCAATGCACCCCTCCAATAGCATATCACAACATTCCTGCCCTTTTCACCCCCGGGATACATGCCTTGCAAATGTGACCTCCTGCCGCCACCCCCAAAAGTTCAGAACCTTTGTCCTTTACCCATTCCCATCAACCACCGCCCCCCCCCGACCAATCTGCAGCATTGTAACCCCTCTCCCCCCTCCTGTACAGAGAAATTCACCTCCTCCCCCCTCCCTACAGGTGTCTCACCACGTTTCCCCTCACTGGGATTCAAAGATGCAGCATTTTCGGCCGCCAGAATAAAGATTGGAAAGGGTTGGCTGAATCGCTGCATCCTGCATGGTAAGTAGGCATTCACATTGTTTAATACGGGTCCCGCCACCGAATGGTGGGGCGGCCACCATGAGGACTTGCCGCCGCCGCCAAGTTCGGTTCTGGGCCTGCCGCCATTAGGGTCGTTGGCGGGCCTCCGCCGTACCGATCTTCATTGCCACCCCCCCGCCACCGTTCCTGGCAGCGGAGGGGCTTTAAAATCCAGCCCGATGAATTTGTGCACACAACAGGCAGAATTCCATGTCTGGAGCATAAATTTATAAAATGTATCTTTCTGTTTAATTTACATTCATTTAAGTTTCCAGCTGCCATTACATACTATACTTAATCCTCATTCATATACATTTCCTATTTACTTGAAGTAAATTTTTTATCCCTCTTCATCAACTAAATTATTATTAATGCAGGCTGATTAAAAATCCAATCTAGCTATTAAAGGGATAATTATAGATGGATTGTGCTGCATTATTTGATTATATCCCACCTATTGCTCAAATATGGCACCCGATAAATTATTTCTTCATCCTTGCCCATTTCAGCCCTCATTGGAATGCAAGCCTTTCATTGTTTGAGTTTTTTTTTTCAGATGAAACCTCAGAAGATTGCACAGAGAGTTCATTGATCCACTTAACATTTTGATCAATCTCCCCTTGACTTTGTTTCATCTTATTGTATTACTGAAATCAGGCAAGGCAATATTGGAGTTTCATATCAATGAGGGCAATATCAACTGAATAGGAGAAAGGACAAAGAGAAATTCAGATGGCACATAAATTCAAGAAATACGTCACTTCAATATTTATTCACTGAAAGAATGATAAATGAATGAGAGAGCATGCATTTACCAATTTCCAATTCAGCAGAAGCTTGTTTTCTATTTGGTGAATCTCTGTACAGACAGAATTAGCAACATCCCAGGATCCTTGAGGATGGGGAAAGGGTTTGTTCATATTCTTCAGCTGGTATTATTGAATATTTTATCAATAAGGAAAAGAAAGTTTGAAAGCTACCACAGTAGCTTCATTCTGGTAGTTGACAATTAATCTGAATATTGGTATAGCAAGTTTAATGCTTAGAAAGTTTAATCGTTAGAAATTCAGATGTGCAAAAGAAGCAAGATAAAATTTGTAAAGGGCTGGAACAGTTGTGGATGAAACTAAATTATTTAATGTGCAGAAATAGCTAAGGATAATGTTGAAAAATACCTGTGTTTATAGATTTGCACTTATGTGCTTCGTCAGTGTAGAGCAATACCAAAGCAAATAGAATGCAGAATTATATTGTTCATTCGGCCAAGTATAAATCGACTTGTATAGAGCTCCATCCAAACCACAACATCAGTGCTTTGATGAGTTTTGGTCATTGAACCACAAGAGAAGAACCATATAAAAAGGGCTTGTATTTCTCTTGTGCCTTCTTTGAACTCAGGATGTCCCAAAACAGTTCACAGCCAGTGATGTACTTTTTGAAGTGTCGTCACTGTTATAATATAAAAAAATGTGTCCGACAATTTGCCCAAAACAAGTCCCACAAAATAGCAATGAGATAACGATCATCAGTTTTTTAGGGATGTTGGTCGAATGATAAATATTGGCCAGGACACTGGGGAGAACTCCCTTTCTCTTTTCCAAACAATGCTGTGGGATCCTTTACATCCACCTAAGGGAGAAAAGGTGTCCTGCTTTAACATCACATCCAAAAGAAAGCAGCCCTCGCAGTAAAGCACTCCCTTAATACTGCACTGAAGTGTCGGCGTGCATGATGTACTCAAATCTTTGGATTGGGACTTGAACCCACAACCTTTGGAATCAGAGGTGAAAGGGAGATACCCACTATGTCACATTGAACTGAATTTTAAATTCCTGCTGGCGATTTCGGTGGTTGACAAAAACTATGGCAGCTCTCCCGCTGCGCGGGCCACATGTCGCAGAGCCGCCATGGCCTTAAAGGGGGCAGCTCATTTAAATAGCTGGGGTGGCCCGCCCCCGATCACATGGAGGGGCTGGGCTGTCCGTCCCTGGCAATGGCATCAGCCGCCTGTGTGCAGGCGCTGACACCATTTGTGAAGGGCTTTGAAACCTAGCGTTAAATTTAAATATTTAAAGCTGCAGCAAATAAAAAAAGTGAAATACATTTATTTTGCCCCTCTCCCATCCCCCCAATAACCATAAAATTAATCACTTGCCCTCGCTCCCCCCAAAACACTTACCTTGTCCACTTGACCTCCCCCCCCCCAACCAAAGTGCATCAACTTTAACCTCAAACCTTTCCCACCATCCCCTACACCAATGATGTTACTTTGACCCTGTTGCCCCCCCACCCCGCACTGAAAAACTTACCTCCTCCACCGTCACTGCAGGTGTTCCAACGGGGATCCGAAGGTGTGGGAGTGCCAGCCAACGGCAGGAAGATCGCACCAGGACGGAAGGCGGTGACGTAAGTATAATTAATGCATTCATTTAAATTTATTTGATTATGTAAATTTGGGTCCCGTCGCTGAGCGGCGGGGAGTCACCACGAGGCCTTGCCGTCGCCGACAATATCGGGCCTGGCCCTCCTGGGTGCGTGGCAGCCCTCTCTTGAAGGCATTTTCTGCCCCCCCCCCCCATCCCCATCCCCCACCATGAACTCCAATGTCAGGCGGTCTGTAGAATTCAGCCCATTGTCTTTCTACAAATTTCAAATATATTGCTTCTGTGTCTCACTAAGGAAAGCAATTGGCCAAGAATACATGATTGTACAGATATTCTAAGCCTTTGAAGTAAAGGGAGGCTTGGTAGAATTTTCCTGCAAGAGATCAAAGTGGTAACTTTACCAAAGTTTTTCTCCCTGTATGTCACCTCCTGGGCATTTGGACAAGGGTTCCCATGATTTTTCACCCATTAAATGGATAGAAAATGGCAGGTTCCATGTGCCCAGATTCCTGACATTCCCTTTGTGTGAGACTGCACAATTTCAGAAAATGACCCTTAACTAGCCTGAGTCGACAATGAAGCAGGTTTTGAATGATCTGTAGAAGGAGCAGGCTAACTGGATTAAATGAAGGCTGTCTCATTCCATGCTTTTTAATATTCTGACATAATATCTGATTTGAAGTAAATTATGCTCCTGGTGAGCAGGGCTCCCTGTCAGGTGCATACATTCATGGACTAAAAACAAGTTAGGCAACAGCAGAGTGAACTGAAGAGGTTTTGCTGTTTGTCATTATATCGGGCAGGAATTTCTTTTCCTGTTCTCCTGATGGGCAACTCTTTGCACCACCGATGGAAGATAGGCGGAAATCCTTCATTGATGCATAAGTCAGATTTCTGCCAAAGGTACAGCAAACAATTTGGAGGGGCTCTGAGGAAATTCCCGCTGATTCTTCCCATTTGTTTCTACGCATTAAATTGTTGAAAGAAGTCTTTTAGGAATATAATCATTTTTAGCTGCAGTTATTAAAGGATGAAAGGACACTTTATTCTATAACCTGTAACATTATCCATAGCCACATTAAAAAGCCTGAGAAAATGTTGCTCATTGAAAGTGCCAAAAAGATGATGGGACCTATTACCTCTATAAAATAGATTATTTTCCAAATGAGTCATCCGCAGATCTGTCCAGTAATTTTTTTAAAATATGTGTGCCTGCTTTACTTTATTACAACATGAATAATGCAGCGAGGTTCAAATCAGTAATGGGAGAAAACTATAGTTCTGATAAGAGAACATTCAGTGAAAGCAGAGTTGTTGCTTCATTGAAGCAATAATGAGCAGTCTTTAGGTGGCTTGCTGTGCACTGCACTGATGTATTAGCATGGCTGGGTGTAGTGGGCATTGGAAACGTGTACTTTATACATCTTTTAACATCACCTTAAATTTTATTTATTTCAACAGAGGTAACAAACATCTGTACCTGATAAGATATTCCACAATATAATTGCAATGCTGTTTGTTCATTGGGGTTAAATTTACGTGTCAGATTTCCCATTTTCTGTACGCAGGTAACATTTCTGCCAGCAGAGCAAACTTGTAAAAATTATCCCATTATTTCCCCTTAGTAAAGAGTCATACAAAATTATTTCAAAAATTCCACCTTAAGAATTCTTTTATTTATGTTAGGGCACTCTACTTACATCTTAATAGTTTTCTTGTCCCTGGTAGAATTAAGTGACTCAAAGTCAAAATTGTTCCTTCTAGTTTTAAATTGCCGTGTGTTTTCCCATTCATGTTGGAAGGCGTAGGACCTTGCCATATTAAAACATTCAGTGATTCTCTAAAAAACTAACTCAGGCATTTCATTTTGGAAACAGAGTTCAAAGTCATTTCTTGCACACTTAAGTTTATTTCTGGAATAAGTGATTTTTTTCTTAGAATTCAACGCAAGTAAAAGCTCAGCAACATTACCTGGAGTGAAGTGCAAGTCCATTTTTGAGTATTGCATGGGGCTCTGCAATTGGTCACACAAATCACATGTTAGTGATTCTTCTTTCAAAGCTTGATCAAATAAAGAGCCAGAAGCAACATTTGGAGTTTTATTTTCCACATCTGTAGAGGGGGTTATTTTATTGCGTGTCATTCCTAATTAATTGGAGTTTATTTTTGGCAGGGAGTTTCATCTTTTAAACTTTAAGGCATAGTAATCTTAACTGTACAGCAGATTTCAGATAAGGCTTGTGAAAAGGCAGCATCAAAGGTTTGTTCAGGCTTTTTGTTCCTGAATCAACGAATTCCAAGATGAAATACTGCGGATGCTGGAAATCTAAAATAATTCCAATACGATGACCCTTAGTTTCCGGTTGCTTATGATTTTAATTCTCTGCTCCACTCCCACTCTGACCTTGGCCTCCTACACCTTTCCGGTTAAGTTCAATGGAAACGTGAGGAACAGCACCTTGTCTTTCGCTTAGGCACTTTACAGCCTATTGAACTCAACACCAAGTTCAACAATTTCAGATCATAACTATTTTTTCAAACAGCAGATGTTGGTCATGATTCTGCTGGTCATCTACTGTGTCCTACCTTGCACCCTATCACAGACACTTTCTTTCATTCTTTCCTTCCCTCCCTTCTTTTCCAGCCTTTGTACTTGTTGGAAACCTATTACATTTCTAATCTTTCCCAGTTCTGATGAAAGGTCATTGACCTGAAACATTAACTCTGTTTCTGTCTCTCAGATGCTGCCAGACCTGCTGAGGATTTCCAGCACTTTTTGTTTATATAATTGAAGATTTAAGGGTTTGAGTATATTTCAGTCCCGTGCTGGTAGGTGACAACAGACTAAGAGGGGACAGGTCATCCAGCATCTCTCCTTTTTTAATTTGTTCTTGGGATATTTTTGCTCATTCCTAATTGCCCTCTGAGTGGTTTGCTAGGCCATTTCAGAGGGCAGTTAAGAGTCAACCACATTACAGTGGGTCTGGAGTCATGTGTACGGCAGACTAGGTGAGGTCTGCAGATTCTCTCCCCTGAAGGGGATCAGTGAACTAGACAGATTTTTACGACAATCCAGTAGTTTTATGGTTTATCATTACTGATACTAGCTTTTTATTCCAGATTTTTATCAGTTGAATTCAAATTCCACCAGCTGCTGTGGTGAGATTTGAACTCATGCGTCTGGAACATTAGTCGAGGCCTCTGCATTCCTAGCCCTGTAACACTACGACTATATTACTGTCCACTATTCCTGTGTGTTGTCCAGTAAGCAACACTGGGTATTGCCTGAAGTGTGAATGAAAGCCTGGCTACCTGACCTGAACCCGACTACACCCTCTTACATGTGTCGGGTTCGGGTGGGGTCGGGTCTATATTCTCTGTCCAGCATTCGACTTGGATCGGGTCTGGCTGGACTGTATTGGCTCCGTGTTTTATAAATGAATGCGTTAAATAACATGTTTGATATTATTAAATTCATTGCAATATTCGGGTTAGGTCGGGCATGAAAAAAATTAAAGGACTCAGGCTCGGGTTGGGTTCGGTTTGGGTCCGAGTCAGGTTTTAATTTTATACCCAAGCAGGCCTTTAGTGTGAATGTCAAGGAGAAACAGTATGACCTTGGTTATGATGAACTCCCTAGTCAAATAAATCCTGTCACTCATTATTTAGGCTTACACATGGCGCACACTAAATTAAATGCACCAAGTGACTTCCAGCAGTGGGAAAAACAGAATCCCAGTTTTTGTTTTGTGCTTTCAGGAGGGAAAAATGAGATTTTGTTTGAATGTATCTATTATAATACTTCAATCCACAGCATGATCAGTCACAGATCTTTCAGAGCTTTCGTTTCTAGATTAGGTCCAAATTTATATTAATTAACGGCAGTTACATTTAAGACCAAGGGTTACTAGCATTTATTTAACTTGGGAGACCACTAAAGTAACTTATCCTTCCTCACAATATGAAACAACATACATCAAGGCGGAAACTGTGTTTTCAAAAAATCTTTGATGAAAAATTCTTTTGATCTTCAACCTTGAAAGAACTGTTTAATGTGAGCTGCATATGCGGCTTTGGAGACCTGTATAAAATTTTGAGAAATTATCTTCCAGATTATTTATTCAGTGAGTACTACTGCGGAGAGAAAACTGAAGCAGCAATAGCAAAGTTTTCAATTAGACTACTGGATCGTGCATTTTTAAAGGGTGCTTCCCCTTAACTTAAACACTTCTTTAGGAAACTGGTATTATAGTCAGGCTAGTAATAAATATCTTGGGGTAGAATTTCCACATGGGTTCTCCCTGATTTAGCTTCAATGGAAGCCCAGCAGAAACAGTGTAAACAGACATATTTCCCCAGAGTTTCCACTAATTTTCTGTTGAAGTCATAGTGCAGGTTCTGGAGAAGCTCTGGGGAATATCCAGCTGCTTATTTCCAAGGGTATAGATGAAGATAAAATTATTTTAACCAGCGATATATTTAACAGTATCTTAGGCTCTATTATTCTCACTGTGATATGGTATATATTAATTTCAAAGGATGGAAATCAGACAGGTTCCACAATGGATGTAGTACATCCGTCCATACACACAAACATACGAATTAGAGTCATAGAGTAATAGAGTTATACAGCACAGAAAAAGGCCCTTCGGCCCATCGTGTCTGTGCTGGCCATCGAGCATCCAACTATTCTAATCCCATATTCCTGTACTTGGCCTGTAGCCTTGTGTGCTCTGGCATTTCAAGTGCTCATCTAAATACTTCTTAAATGTTGTGAGGGTTCCTGCCTCCACCACCTCTTCAGGCAGTGCGTTCCAGATTCCAACCACCGGGCTGGGTGAATTTTTTTTCCTCAAATCCCCTCTAAACCTCCTACCCCTTACCCTCAATCTATGCCCCCTGGTTCTTGACCCCTCCGCTAAGAGAAAAAGTTTCTTCCTATCTAACCTATCAATGCCCCTCATAATCTTGTACACCTCAATCATGTCCCCCCTCAGCCTTCTCTGCTCCAAGGAAAACAACCGTAGCCTTTTCAGTCTCTCTTCATAGCTGAAATGCTCCAGCCCAGGCAACATCCTGGTGAATCTCCTCTGCACCCTCTCCAGTACAATCACATCCTTCCTATAGTGTGGTGCCCAGAACTGTACACAGTACTCCAGCTGTGGCCTAATTAGCGTTTTATACAGCTCCAGCATAACCTCCCTGCTCTTATATTCTATGCCACAGCTAATAAAGGTAAGTATCCCATATGCCTTTCTAACCACCTTATCTACCTGTGCTGCTGCCTTCAGTGATCTATGGACAAGTACATCAAGGACCCTCTGACCTCCTGTACTTCCTAGGGCCCTACCATTCATTGTATATTCTCTTGCCTTGTTAGTCCTCCCAAAATGCATTACCTCACACTTCTCAGGATTAAATTCCATTTGCCACTGCTCCACCCATCTTACCAGCCCATCTATATCTCCCTGTAATCTAAGGATTTCGTGTCATCTGCGAACTTACTGATCATACCTCCTATATTCATGTCTAAATTATTAATGTACACTACAAACAGAAAGGGTCCCAGCACCGATCCCTGTGGTACACCACTGGTCACAGGCTTCCAATCGCAAAAACAGCCCTTGACCATTACTCTCTCCCTCCTGCCACAGAGCCAATTTTGGATCCAATTTGCCAAATTGCCCTTACCTTCTTAACCAATCTCCCATGCGGGATCTTATCAAAAGCCTTACTGAAGTCCATGTAGACTACATCTACTGCTTTACCCACATCTACGCATCTAGTCACCGACTCGAAAAATTCAATCAAGTGAGTTAGACACGATCTCCTCCTGACAAAGCCATGCTGACTATCCCTGATTAATCCCTGCCTCTGCAAATCGTGATTAATCCTGTCCCTCAGAATTTTTTCCAATATTTTCCCAACCACTGACCGGCCTGTAATTACCTGGTTTATCCCTGCTACGCTTCTTGAATAATGGTATCACATTCGCTGTCCTCCAATCCTTTGGTACCTCCCCTGTAGCCAGAGAGGATTTGAAAATTTGTGTCAAAGCCCCTGCTAACTCCTCCCTTGCCTCACATAACAGCCTGGGATACATCCCATCTGGGTCTGGGGATTTATCCACTTTTAAGCCCGCTAAATCAGCTAATACTTCCTCCCTTTCAATGCTAATATGTTCAAGTATATCACAATTCCCCTCCCTGATCTCTACACCTACATCGTCCTTCTCCATAATGAACACCGATGAAAAATAATCATTTAAAACCTCACCTATGTCCTCCGGCTCCACACAAAGATTGCCGCATTGGTCCCTAATAGGACCTACTCTTTCCCTGGTTGTCCTCTTACCCTTAATATACTTATAAAATGCCTTAGGATTTTCCTTTATCTTGCCTGCCAGTGCTTTTTCATGTCCCCTCTTCACTCTCCTGATTACTTTTTTAAGTGCCACCCTACACTTTCTATACTGCTCTAGTGTCTCCTCTGTTTTCAGCACTTAGGATCTACCATAAGCCTCCTTTTTTTTCCTGATCCAATCCTCTCTATCCCTTGACATCCAGGGTTCCCTGGACCTGTTGGTCCTACCCTACACCTTAATGGGTACATGTTGGCTCTGAACTCTCACAATTTCCTCTTTGAATGGCTCCCACTGATGTGATGTAGACTTTCCTACAAGTAGCTGCTCCCAGTCCACTTTGGCCAGATTCTGTTTTATCATATTGAAATCGGCCTTCCCCCAATTCATTACCTTTATTTCCGGCCCATCTTTATCCTTTTCCATAACTACCTTAAATCTTACAGAGTTATGGTCACTATCCCCGAAATGCTGCCCCACTGACACTTCTACCATTTGTCCAGCTCATTCCCAAGGATTAGGTCCAGTTCTGCCCCTTCTCTTGTATGACTTTCTATGTACTGGCTCAAAAAGCTCTCCTGTATGTATTTTAAGAATTCTGCCCCCTTTAAGCCTTTTGCACTAAGACTAGAGGTAGGCCCCTCGAGCCTGCTCCACCATTCAATAAGATCATGGCTGATCTGTTTGTGTTCAGATTTCCACACTCACATCGACCCCCGATAACCTTTGATTCCCTTGCCAACGGGAATCTATCTATCTCCACCTTAAAAATATTCAATGACCCCGCCTCCACCACCTTTTAAGGCAGAGAGTTCCAAAGTCACACAACCCTCTGGGAGAAAAAAAATTCTCCTCGTCTCTGTCCGAAAAGGGCGACCCCTAAGTTTAAAACTGTGCCCCCTAGTTCCGGACTCAACCACAGGAGGAAACATCCTTTCCACATCCACCTTGTCAATATCGTTCAGGATCTTATATACTTCAATCAAGTGTCTGGGAGTCAAAGTTAAAAATGATCGAATAGTACTTTAGAATCAAACGTGACTTACAAACTTTTGTTTCATCAAAGGGACATCCTTACGCTATGAAAACCTAGCAATTTTAGATTTTATTTCCTATCCTGACCTTTCTGTATTTGTGGAACAAGATGTTAATATGTCCAAAATCAGAAAACAAAACACAAATTAGCTCAAGATCTCCCATGGAAGTTTGAAAAATACTGACAGTGGAAGGTCACAATCTCGAAAGGAAGACTTTCATTTATGTAGCACCTTTTAATAAGTTTAGAACATTTCAAAGTGCTTTGCAACCAATGAAGGACATTTGAATTGCCAGCACTGTTGTAATGTAGGCAAAGCAGCAGCCAATTTGTGCACAGCAAGCTCCCACAGGCAATGATAACTAGGCCATGTGTTTTTCAGTGAACTTCCCTGTTCTTCTTCAAGATATGTCCACCTGAGAGGGCAAATGATTTAATGTCTCACCTGAAAGGTGCAACTTCTGACAATGCAGTATGCCTTCAGTATTGCACTGGAGTGTTAGCCAAGATTCTCTGGTCAAGTCTCTAGAGTAGGACTTGCACTAATAACTTTCTGATGCAGAAACAAGAGAACCTCCCATTGTGCCATGGCATGGGGACATTGTAATCCAATTGATATTACAGGCAAGACTTTCTGCTTTGCACACAATCAGCGATCCGAGTGGAAATTACGCTCAAAATTGTGCAAGTTTTGAAAAGCGTTTTCTTTCCTCGAGTTTCCACTCAAACTCATTTGCATATCACTGAATGTAAAATCTTCCATGAACCAGTGCAACTGGGCAGTCTTTTACAATGTAATTTAAAACAACAATTTTGTGTTTAAAATATTTTTTGGTGTAGTTAAAAGTTGAAACCCCTGGTGCAGCTTCATTAACTCCGTGGAAAATAATTAATCACAAAGAATTAAGCATTTTAAATCAGAGTATCTTGTCCACCCCCCTGAGTGCAACCCAATTTTAAATGACTGAAAATGACTTTAAGGAACTACACAGAACCATTTATTAGTTACATTGGTGTATAGTAGTCAGTTTCTTGGTAAATTATAAATAATATTTGAAAGCTTTTAAAAGGCGCCCTTGTGGCTAATAATATCTTAATTTTTCAAGGCTTGTCATCGGCCTGCAAATGGCCAGAATTAGTGGAAACTTGCCTTGGTGATTATTTTGATCTGGGACAGTTTCATGGGCTGTGCTGTCTACCAGCAGTGTATCAACCTGTGCTAAAGACCGTGGAAACTGAATTTGTGCCAGATATGATTTGCACTTAAAATTCCTTGATCTTTTGTGCTAGTTTGGCTGATTTTGGACAAATTGAGTTGGAAAGGCCTGCTGTACATGCTATTATCTAGAGCCATTGACTTAATATATCCTCCCTATGCTGCTGTGGCACTGAATATCCCTCCCTGAACTTACTGCACTATACACAGGATTCTGCAGGTACTTTTTCATGAATTGTTGTTCAGTCACCTCATATATCATTCTTGTACTGAGGAGCTGATAATGCCCCAATGGCTGAACTTTGATTCACTGAGAAGGGAAAAGAAGCTGTTAATTAAATTATTTATTATGTAAATTATTCACCAGATATGTGAGAGGCTGTCACTGCACCTAAAAGTGTAAGAACATCAAATAGAGATTTCTTATCAAGTTACATTCTATGATGTACAGGGGGGTTGCCATCTGCTGTGCTTCTAGCCAGTCTGGTTTTTGAACAAGCTGAAATTCATAGCAATATTAAATGGCAGCAAATGTCCACATTTTTATGGATTTTTATCTTTTCATCCATCTGTTGGTGAATTGTTTTGGAGATTTATTGTAACAAATATCAGAAATAGACTGATTGTATCTCTTCCTGGGGCCTCACAATGGAGTGCAGCTCCTCGAGCAAGCATAGCAAAATCTGCAACATCTACACAAAGAACTGACTACAGGCAAGAACTAATAAATCCTGTAAGACAGAGCGAGAGAGACTCATAAGTGCAGACACACAGGAAGGAAGAATGCACGGAAATCAATTTATCCCCTGCAGCTGTTGAATGCTACAGTTGCATCAGTTAAGATAATTTGCCGAAAGTCATTCTAAAGTTTCTTTTCTGAGCCACACCATCTGTCCAGGTTTGGATGGCAAATGTAGCCCACAAATGGAAACCATGCCTGATTAGCAAACAGTTAAAATGATGCTGGCTGAACCTGATGTGTCTGTGCAGTAACTCTCTTCCACAACAGCAACAATGACTTGCATTTATATAGCACCTTTAATGTAGTAAAGCATCCCAAGGTGCTTCATAGGAGCGTAATCAAAAGAAATTGGACATATGAGGAGATATCGGGGAAGGTGATCAAAAGCTTGGTCAAAGAGGTAGGTTTTAAGGAACATCTTAAAGGAGGAGAGAGAGGTGGAGAGGTTGAGGGAAGGAATTCCAGAGCTTAGGGCCCAGGCAGCTGAAGGCACAGCCACTAATGGTGGAGTGATTAAAATAGGGATGCTCAAGAGGACAGAATTGGAGGAGTGTAGATAACTTGGAGGGTTGTAGGGCTGAAGGAAATTACAGTGATATGGAGAGTTGAGGCCATGGAGCTATTTGAAAACAAATATGAGAATTTTAAAATTAAGATATTGTCAGATGAGGAGCCAATGTAGGTCAGTGAGGACAGTAGTAATGGGTGAACAGGAATTGCTGTATGTTATGATATGGGCAGCAGAGTTTTGGATGACCCTCAAATTTATAGAGGGAGGAAAACAATAAACAGATCCCATTTACTTTTAATGGGTTAACACCAAGAGTCCGTGAAACTACTTACCTGGTTCTTCCAACCAAAGCCAGTTCATCACAATGGGCATGAGGCCAAATCTGACATTACCTACATGATCAGGTGGGGTTCATTGCTATATCAGCCTTTGTATCTGTGCAGTAACAATCTCCCATGTGCAATTTGCTGATTTTAACTCAATAGTTCTAGAACAAAAGAACAAAGAAAATTACAGCACAGGAACAGGCCCTTCGGCCCTCCAAGCCTGCGCCGATCCAGATCCTCTATCTAAACATGTCGCCTATTTTCTAAGGGTCTGTATCTCTTTTCTTCCTGCCCATTCATGTATCTGTCTAGATACATCTTAAAAGACGCCATCGTGCCCGCATCTACCACCTCCGCTGGCAACGCGTTCCAGGCACCCACCACCCTCTGCGTAAAGAACTTTCCACGCATATCCCCCCTAAACTTTTCCCCTTTCACTTTGAACTCGTGTCCTCTAGTAATTGAATCCCCCACTCTGGGAAAAAGCCTCTTGCTATCAACCCTGTCTATACCTCTCATGATTTTATACACCTCAATCAGGTCCCCCCTCAACCTCCGTCTTTCTAATGAAAATAATCCTAATCTACTCAACCTCTCTTCATAGCTAGCGCCCTCCATACCATGCAACATCCTGGTGAACCTCCTCTGCACCCTCTCCAAAGCATCCACATCCTTTTGGTAATGTGGCGACCAGAACTGCACGCAGTATTCCAAATGTGGCCGAACCAAAGTCCTATACAACTGTAACATGACCTGCCAACTCTTGTACTCAATACCCCGTCCGATGAAGGAAAGCATGCCGTATGCCTTCTTGACCACTCTATTTACCTGCGTTGCCACCTTCAGGGAACAGTGGACCTGAACACCCAAATCTCTCTGGACATAAATTTTCCCCAGGACTTTTCCATTTACTGTATAGTTCACTCTTGAATTGGATCTTCCAAAATGCATCACCTCGCATTTGCCCTGATTGAACTCCATCTGCCATTTCTCTGCCCAACTCTCCAATCTATCTATATTCTGCTGTATTCTCTGACAGTCCCCTTCACTATCTGCTACTCCACCAATCTTAGTGTCGTCTGCAAACTTGCTAATCAGACCACCTATACTTTCCTCCAAATCATTTATGTATATCACAAACAACAGTGGTCCCAGCACGGATCCCTGTGGAACACCACTGGTCACACGTCTCCATTTTGAGAAACTCCTTTCTACTGCTACTCTCTGTCTCCTGTTGCCCAGCCAGTTCTTTATCCATCTAGCGAGCATCTAATGAAACATGATGAGTATCAAAGTTTATACAGAAGCCTGAAATTAAAACCCAAGTTCAGTGGTTGAACCTGCAAAGTCAAGTGATTAACTTTTCAGGCACTTGCATGTATGTATTGAACTGTGACGAACAAGCAGAGAAACTGAATCTAGAGCCAACAACAGACCTGCCTTTGCGTACAATTTGAGCCCTTAATGAAATAAAGCCTATCCAATTGATGTACTTTAAATAAAAACAAGAAATGCTGGAAATACTCAGCAGGTCTAGCAGCATCAGGGGAGAGAGAAGCAGAGTTAATGTTTCAGGTCAGTGACCTTTCATCAGAACTGACAAATATTAGAAATGTGAAAGACTTTAAGCAAGTGAAGTGGGGTGGGGCAAGAGATAACAAAAGAGAAGGTGTTGATAGGACAGGGTCACAGAGAATAACTAACCAGCAGGTCATGGAGCAAAGGCAAACGGTATGTTAGTGGTGTGCTGAAAGACAAAGCCTTAGTACAGAGAGGGTGTGAATTGACTGTAAAATGAACAGCCCTGGCTCCAAGTACAAACATTAAAAATAAACAGTGGGTAGGCACAATAGAAACAAACTAAAATAAAATAAACAAAGAAAAAATAACTAAAAATAGAAAGGAGGGCCCGTCATGCTCTGAAATTATTGAACTCAATGTGCCCTAATTGGTAAATGAGATGCTGTTCCTCGAGCTTGCGTTGATGTTCACTGGAACAGTGCAGCAATCCCAGGACAGAGATGTGAGCATGAGAGCAGGGGGGAGTGTTGAAATGGCAAGCAACCGGAAGCTCGGGGTCCTGCTTGCGGACTGAGCGGAGGTGTTCCGCAAAGCGGTCACCCAGTCTGCATTTGGTCTCCCCGATGTAGAGGAGACCACATTGTGAGCAGTGAATACAGTACACTAAATTGAAAGAAGTACAAGTAAATCGCTGCTTCACCTGAAAGGAGTGTTTAGGGCCTTAGATAGTGAGGAGAGAGGAGGTAAATGGGCAGGTATTACACCTCCTGCGGTTGCAGGGGAAGGTGCCATGGGAAGGGGACGAAGTGGTGGGGGTAATGGAGGAGTGGACAAGGGTGTCGCGGAGGGAACGATCCCTTTGGAATGCTGACAGGGAAAGGGAGGGGAAGATGCATTTGGTAGTGGCATCACACTGGAGGTGGCGGAAATGTCAGAGGATGATCATTTGGACATGGAGGCTGGTGGGGTGGGGTATACTTTAAACCAACACCGATTGACTGATTCAATTCTATGGGACACCAAGGCACTTGTACTGGGATAGGAATTGCTCTGGTACGTCATGACGTCGAAAATGTGCTCATGAAGATTTGCTTTGGCTAGATATATATTCACTACAATATATAAATAAACATATTCACTACAAACAATTCATATTTGAGTAGTAACAATAACCTACTAATGTCCAGCCTCTCAAATGTCACGAGCATATATTATAACTTCTCATTGTGGTAACATGCAAATAGCACCCTCCAACAGAATATGATTTATGCACTAACTTTTCCTCTAATTTGACTCTTTGAGTACGCTCCTGAATATTGGACACCAGCTCAGATAAACTTGGAGGTAAGTTGTCAGGGCCAATTAAGACATATTGTTGGACAATCCTTTCCATCAGCACTGCTCCCATGTATTATTGTTAAACTGCTCTGCATAGATTACAGGATGAGCAGCATTGCCAACGCTGCCAATAAGGGCAAAAGGTAGAAAATTGAAAGGGACAGCAGACGGCATAGAAACCCACAGCCCTAAGCATCAGACAACCATCCACTACCTCAGGCCTACTTCCGGATTTACTAAGGATGTAATGCCCGTGATTATCCAGGGAAGTGGTCATGTTTTTAGCTTTCCACTTGGAACCAAGGTGAAGGGATAATTTGCAGCGAGCATAGCTCTTAAAGTGACCACTCCTCGATTTCCTTTGTGCTTCGAGCTCTTTCTAAGCTGCCACAAACGATTTGCGAGGCATAACCTGTTTCCCATTGCAGTGATCACAGAGACTATACCAAAACACACAACCCTAATACACAGACAGTACCAAAAACACCCCCCCAACATAAAGACTGTACCAAAACACACCCCCAACACAGAGACTGTAACAAAACACACCCCCAACACAGAGACTGTAACAAAACACACACCCCAACACAGAGACTGTACCAAAACACATCCCCCAACACAGAGACTGTACCAAAACACATCCCCCAACACAGAGACTGTAACAAAACACACACCCCAACACAGAGACTGTACCAAAACACACCCCCCAACACAGAAACTGTACCAAAACACACCCCCCAACACAGAAATTGTACCAAAACACACCCTCAACACAGAGACTGTACCAAAACACACCCCCAACACAGAAACTGTACCAAAACATCCCCCCAACACAGAAATTGTACCAAAACAAATGCCCAACACAGAGACTGTACCAAAACACACCCCCAACACAGAGACTGTACCAAAACACACCCCCAACACAGAAAATGTACCAAAAAACACCCAACACAGAAATTGTACCAAAACACACCCCAACCCAGAGACTGGAACAAAACGCACGCCCAACACAGAGACTGTACCAAAACATTCCTCCAACACAGAGACTGTACCAAAACATCCCCCAACACAGAGACTGTACCAAAACACACCCCCAACATAGAGAATGTACCAAAACACACCCCCAACACAGAGAATGTACCAAAACACACCCCCAACACAGAGACTATAGCAAAACACACCCCCAACACAGAGACTGTCCCAAAACACACACCCAACACAGAGACTGTACCAAAACATCCCTCCAACACAGAGACTGTACCAAAACACACCCCCAACACAGAAACTGTACCAAAACATCCCCCCAACACAGAAATTGTACCAAAACAAATGCCCAACACAGAGACTGTACCAAAACACACCCCCAACACAGAGACTGTACCAAAACACACCCCCAACACTGAGAATATACCAAAACACACCCCCAACACAGAAAATGTACCAAAAAACACCCAACACAGAAATTGTACCAAAACACACCCCAACCCAGAGACTGGAACAAAACACACGCCCAACACAGAGACTGTACCAAAACATTCCTCCAACACAGAGACTGTACCAAAACATCCCCCCAACACAGAGACTGTACCAAAACATCCCCCCAACACAGAGACTGTACCAAAACACACCCCCAACATAGAGAATGTACCAAAACACACCCCCAACACAGAGAATGTACCAAAACACACCCCCAACACAGAGACTGTAGCAAAACACACCCCCAACACAGAGACTGTCCCAAAACACACGCCCAACACAGAGACTGTACCAAAACATCCCTCCAACACAGAGACTGTACCAAAACACACCCCCAACACAGAGACTGTACCAAAACACATCCCCAACACAGAGACTGTACCAAAACACACCCCCAACACACAGAGTGTACCAAAACACACCCCCAACAGAGAGAATGTACCAAAACAACCCCCCAACACAGAGACTGTACCAAAACACACCCCCAACACAGAAAATGTACCAAAACACACCCCCCAACACAGAAATTGTACCAAAACACCCCCCCCAACACAGAGACTGTACCAAAACATCCCTCCAACACAGAGAATGTACCAAAACACACCCAACACAGAGACTGTACCAAAACACACCCCCCAACACAGAAATTGTACCAAAACACACCCCCAACACAGAGACTGTACCAAAACATCCCTCCAACACAGAGAATGTACCAAAACACACCCCCAACACAGAAACTGTACCAAAACACCCCCCCCCCCCAACACAGAGATTGTACCAAAACACACCCCCGACACAGAGACTGTACCAAAACACACCCCCGACACAGAGACTGTACCAAAACACACCCCCAACACAGAGAATGTACCAAAACACACCCCCAACACAGAGACTGTACGAAAACACACCCCCAACACAGAGAATGTATCAAAACACACACCCCAACACAGAGAATGTACCAAAACACCCTCCCCAACACAGAGACTGTACCAAAACACACCCCCAACACAGAAAATGTACCAAAACACACCCCCAACACAGAGACTGTACCAAAGCACACCCCCAACATAGAAACTGTACCAAAACACACACCCAACATAGAGACTGTACCAAAACATCCCCCCAACACAGAAATTGTACCAAAACATCCCCCCAACACAGAGACTGTACCAAAACACCCCCCCCCCAATGTGTTCACTTTAGAATGAGTCAATACAGAAAGGCTTTTTTGATTGTGACATTTTCCTGCAGAGTATCACTGATTGTCTCTGTGCTTTTTTGGGCTTTATCAGGTCTAGCTCCACCCTATAAAAATAAAAAGGCTAGGACTGATTTCACATACAAATAGTCTGCACTGTCAACCTGATTATTACCACCCACACTAATACCAGACATCTTCGAATTTGTCATGACACTTACACATCTATGACCAAAATACAAGGCTTCCAAAGCTGAATGGATGACTACTGAGGGACTTTATAATCTTTTTCAACTTTGGTCGCCAACATCATGGATCCTGAAAATCAGCACACCTAAAGGCACTCTGCAAGGAGATCCACTTCAAACCAAAGGTGCATATTGAGCAATGCTTCAAAGCCTTGAAATGTTTGTTCTGTGGCTGGGTCACTTGGGATTATGTTACAGTATCTCCCAGAAAAAACACTACGAGTTAAAAAAGGTGTGCTGCATTTTCCATAATATAATGGAGTGAGGGATTAGCAGGCAGGGTATGGAGAAGCTACAAACTTCCAGAATAAGCAGGACACTGGGGTTGGGGATGAGACAAGATTGTTGTTTCTTTTTAAAAAAATTATTTGTTTTCAGGGTCACAGGGGAGGGCGATGCTGTTGATATGAACTTGTTGAGTTGCTGTAGTGCATCCTGTAGATAGTTTATACTGCAGCCAGAGTGTGCCAGTGGTGGAGTGGGTGAGTATTGAGTATTGAGCCAGTGGTAGCAGCATCATTCATTGTAGAATATCCAACCTCTGCTCTGCATTTGTGGCACAGTGTGAATATAGCTGGTCCACTTCACCTCTGGGTCAGTGGTGACTCTCAAGATGGCGATGGTGGGGGATTCTGTGAGGATGGTAAAGGTGAAAGGCAGATGCCTGGGTTTTCTCTTGTTCCAGACAATCATTGTCTAATTCTTGATGTGAAATCCATGTTAACTGCCAGTTACCAGCCAAAGCCTGGATGTTGTCCATGTCTAGCTGTAGACTGGTATATGTTGCTCCATTGTCTGAGGAATGATACATGGAGCTGAATACCGTGGAACCATTAGTTAACAGCCCTTTATCCAAAGCTAATGAAGAAACGAAGGTCATTGATGAAGCAGGTGCAGATGGTTGATCTTTGCTGAGGAACTCCATCAACGATGATCTGGGCTGTCTTGGATAGTTTTTGACAACCACAGCAATCTTCCTTTACTTCTGTCCAAGTCAACCTGTCCACTCACTCAGTCTTGAGATTAATAGATATTTGGCCTCTAAGGGAATCAAGAGATATTGGGATAGAACGGAGAAGTGAAATTGAGGTTGAAGATCAGCCATTATCTCATTGAATGGTGCAGCAGGCTCAAGGGGCCATATGGTCTACTCCTGCTCCTATTTCTTATGTTGTTTTGTTGCTCTGTGGATTTTCACCAGCAAGAGTAGCCCTAGTGGCATTCTGTGCTTATTCATTGCCCTACAAACCAGAGGATAAGGGCACAGACAGTGGTCCAGGCCTACGTCATTAACAACATTTTTATCTCCAGCCTTCCTCAGGCTCTTTAGTTCTTCCCCCAAATTGCTGAAACTCTGACAGCTTTCCAACATCCAATATATCCAGAGTAGCTGTGTGTGCCGATGCTACATTAGCATATCCTGTAACTAGAGATTCAGGATGAAATCTGAACCATGTCACCATATCTCTAGGAGACCCCCTGCTTATGATTGTGGCCAGTCAGCCAATTTTCTTTTAAAAAACGACAAATAAATTACATATACAATAGCATTTTCTGCACCAGTGTGTCAGCCAAAGGAACTCCAGATAATGGCACCCTGTGTGTACCCATGCTCCAAAGTCCAGTGTATTTGTTATGATTAAGAGGAAAATCAGACATTTGCAGAGCATGCCAGGACTTGTTTGTTCGTCCCACTCCTCCTGTGCCTGAAAAATTACTGGGAATGAGAATGTCAAAGGAAATCATTTTTATGACCAGTGAAAATAAGAGGAATGTATCCATTTATTTTCATTCTTGTAAAGAAGTGCCACATATGAGAAAAAGCAGGATCTTTCAGAGGTAAATTTGAAAGAAAGAACAATCTGTATTTTACATGAGCTGATCTCATACGGCTATATAGAGCTTAACACAGATACAACAGAGGAGGAGACTGGCAAGTGGGAAATTATTTATGTTATAATTTAGTTCAAATCTGGCAGGAAAACAATATGATAAATGGTGGCACATTCCAGAAATATTCTTGGATTATTCATGTTTAGAGCAAGGCTCTGAATACAATTAGACAAGTTCAAGCAAAAACCTTTTGGCAATGCTAAGAGCTGCTGCAGAGATGTTTGGCAATGAACTATAGGTGCAAATTAGTGCTATATTTCTTGACATCCATTATAATAACTTAGGTTCTAAGCACAAGCATGGTAAAAAGATGCTCCCGTTATTGCATGGAGAGATCTGCTTCTTTGTCCAAGTGTGTAATTCACCTATAGCATTTTAATATTGGACTTGCCATAAGAAATCTTTCCATAGGAATTTTGAATAGACTGCAGTTACAGATGCCATAAGAACATAAGAAATAGGAGCTGGAGTAGCCATTTGGCCCTTTGCGATTTCTCTGCCATTTAATACGATTATCGCTAATCTCCTACCTCAACTCCACTTTCCTGCACTATCCCCAAATCCCTTAATTCGCTTAATACCCAAAAATCTATCGATCTCAGTCTTGAATATACTCAATAAATAAGCATCCACAGCCCCTGAGGGTAGAAAAATCCAAAGACTCATAACTCTCGGTGTGAAGAAAATTCTCCTCATCTGAATCTTAAATGGTCGTCCCCTTTTCTTGAGACTGTGGCCCCTAGTTCTGGACTCTTTAGTCAGGGGATACATCTCCCAGTGGCTCCCTGTCAGACCTTCTGGGAATTTTATATGTTTCAATGAGATCACCTCTCATTCGTCACAATGCTCGGAAATATAGCCCTAGTCTACACAATTGCTCCACATAGGAAAATTCCCTCATCCCAGAAATCAGTCCAGTAAAATTGTCAAAATTAATGTATAGCACTTTAAATATTATTTTAACTTATATCCACAATATTAAGTTTTATGCATCCACACTCAATTATCATACATAAATAAACATCAATTCAAATTATGTAGCATACTTTTGTAAATTAATTTACCAAAAATTTTAAAATTGTGCTCTTATATTACTATCATAAAATAAACATGTTTGTTCTTTATTAATTTGTATATATAGACATTCACCAAAATCTGTTTTCCCTATAGCAATTTACATAGCAGGAGTGCTCCTCCTAGTTCCACGATACTCCTCACGATTGTGGTCAAAATCCACCCACTCATCTTCTCTCTCCCAGGCCTTACCAGATGTCCTCTGCCGGGAAGGCAGTGGTCCAAAATTGGACACTGCAATCAGGTAAGCTGGCTCTGGTTACGTGACAGGCACTGGCACCTCACACCTATTATTAAAATGGAGCCCATGGCCCAATTTGGAGGAAGGGGAGGATCTCAGGTTTCTCTCCCAGCGCTTTGAGCCTGAAAACGGGCTGAGAACAATTTCTATGCCCCTTAGCTCTTTGCTGCAATGGTGAATTTGTTCACAACTTTAAAACCCATTTCTTTATATTTTCTAACATTGAGAAGATGGCTTCATTCACATATTGGTACAAACAAACCAAAGACGGATGTTTCCATTATGTCCGATAATGCAGCATACCCTGTGCATTTCTGTTTACTTACCAAAGCTTTCTTAACCCCACCATTTCTTTTTCTTGGACCTCTTCTTTCCTGTTCATTCACTCATTCTCTTCCCGCCTCATTAAAACAAGAAATGGGTGGGTTCGGGGCAGGATGGGCTCTGGTTTGAGATACTTTATATTTTTACTTCCCACTGAACCCAAACCCAATCATTTTGGAGGGTGAAAATTCAACCCAGTTATTCTGAAATAATGTGGTCAGTGTATCTCACTTCTCTGCTTCTTTATTTTATTTGCACTACAAATTCTCTGCTCTGTGCAATTCCTTTATTGGAAACAACCACATTTATATTAATGATGTGAACTGGCCAAGGTGCTGAAGAGATACCAAACAACCTATCTAGCTATCAGCTAGTATTTTCTGCTAGCAAGAATAATATGGAGAGCTATTTTTGTAGCCAGTTAAAGGCCAGATCCACATCACGATGGTGCCAGGGGCACTGCTTTTTATTATTAATAATAGCATGGATGGTCACAGCCTTTCAAAGTGGAGAATTTAGCCCCTAGTGTCAGCATCTTAGATCTAATCTAACCATGATTTCGGAAAACTGTATGTATGAATTATCATTGCACTGTTTTGGACTCTGCTCCACTGTGATAAACTTGAAGGTGAAATAACTTGGAAAAGAAAGATAGACTTGCCTTTCATGACGTTAGGATGCTCCAAAGTACTCCACAAACAATGTTTTCACTGTTATATTGTAGGAAACGTGGCTGCCAATTTGTGCAGAGCAAGCTCCCACAAACAACAATTTGATATCACCAGATAATCTGTTTTTGTGATTGAAGAATTCATTCTGGCTAGGACACTGGGGAGAACTCCCCTGATCTTCTTCAAAATCATGCCTTGGGATCTTTTACATCCAGCTGAGAGACCAGACAAGGCCTAGGTTGGGTACCTCATCAAAATGAAAGCACCTCTAACTGTGCAGCACTAGAGTGTCAGCTTAGATTTTTGTATTCAAGTTCCTGGAGTGGGACTTGAACCCCTCAACCTTCTGGCTAAAAAACAGGAATACAACCCACTGAGCCATGGCTAGACAGTTACATCCAGTTGTATGCTGAACCTTGAGAGGATCCAACTGCCCAGTGACAAACTGCTAACCCTGATATTTCCCTCTGTGGTTTAGTTGTAATACATTAGTAAATATATGCACAAACTAATTTACAGACTCATCAAATGCCAGGCACAAATAAAAATATCAGGGAAATTGTGCTAGATTTTACACACAATATCACAAATATTTTGGATAAGAAGATTAATCGAGGCAAGTCATTTCTTTCCAGTCCAGGGACCTCATAAAATTGAATGCCATTATTGTAAGGGCCAATTTGCAAACTGCCATTGCCAAACATAGTCACAGACCGGCATTTTACCGGCCTCGGGGCAACAGGCTGGGAAATGGGGAGCCGCTAAAATGCCAGGGAGCCAAGTCGGGATGGCTGCCCGACACAGCCATGCAGCTGGTGTAATTTCCCAGCAGCAGGCTAAGTGTTGCAATGGCAGCCCACCGAATAGAGGTGGCAACCAATTTGAATAATTAATAGCCCAATTAAGGGCTATTTGCCTGGGTCGCCAGTATCTTGCCAGCGGCAGAGCAGCCCCCTTGCTAGGCTTGTGGCTGCCAACCACATATGGTCCCGACATCGGGATTTCCTGTGAAAGAATCCGGCCATAATGAGGTGTTATAAGGTTAAAAGAATTATTTTCCTATGAATGAAGGATTAAGAAAATTTTTAAAAAGGATTCATCACCCTGAAAGGTTAGAACAAATTCATTTCTATAATACTAAAAGCCTCTATGTTAAAAAGCCTCATCTGAGATCCATAATGGCAGCTTCTGATAAGAAGGATTCGCTCCCAAAAGTCATGAACCTCACTACACGGTAAAACATTGATAACATAGTTTTGCAAACTGTCACAAAATTTGTCACAGTGAAATAGTTGATAAGATTGTTTTATGCTGATAGCCCTAAAACAATGCTGACTGACTATTAAGCAAACCCAAAAACTTGGTTATAATCTTGAAACACAGTTACATGACCACTGAGAAAATGACTGTCACAAGGCTCATAGCTTACCTTTCTTAGGAATCAGAGGTTGGACTTTACCTAGAAATTAACAGTTATACAGCCTTATTTGGGAAATAAAGGAGGACAAACTTACTTGCAATCAAGGTAACAGCACCATACATAAGAAATTAGCTACGCAACTTGGAAGACAGTATAAATATTAGAAGCACTCATTGGATTTTTAGATTCGTTGGACTCGCTCCAACTTCTGGTAAAAGTACGACTATTGGAGTGAAATGATGATAATTCTCCCCTTAACTGGGACAAAGGTATCTTGCTAGCTCTATAGTCTTCTACTCGGGAATTTAAGATAAATGTTACTTTAATAATTGATGGATAGTTGACTTAAATATCTTATAACAATATTCAGATTTAAAAATTGGATTCTCTAGTAGAAAAAATATTGTACTTTTGTTTATTTTCCTAAAAGTATTAATGGTGCGATTGACAGTTTCAAGAACTATTTGGTTCTTTAAAAACCTTTTATATAATTTAGAGATTACATTGTCTCACATAGTCTTCTGTGTTGTTACCTCATGAACTAACCTCTGTACCCTCTTTGGTGGGGAGGTACATTACTGAGGAGAGATTCCTGGATGCTCACAATATCCAGATTATTATAATCTGGCCAAAACTTGTTAAAAAGGCTATCTGGAGGACAGCTGCTTCCTTTTCTTTAGGGAGTGTTAGATCAGTCCTTCAGACCAATTCAAGTGTCTTTGGGATCTGTCTTTCTCAACTTTAAGTTGAAGTGATCATTTGAGAAGTGTGCCTGATCCAGGATAGCCATAACTAACAGGAATGCACATGCAGGAAAAGCACCTTGGAAAACTGCAGGTATAAATTACTAAGATGCTTCCCACAGGGAAAACTGGATTGTGAAATTACCAATACAGAGCTATATTTTCCATTGTTTGCTAATTCTGGTGAAATAATTAGTATGAGTATGAAGTCCCACAGAGTCTTAATAACTATAATGTTGATACATACGTTCTTTAATTGGTTTAATATAATATTCGCATGCCAAATAGGTTACAATCTTCAGTCGGTCAATGGATTATGCAATGATATTAAATGTCAAAAGCTCACTGCCGAAAAGATCAGCCTCTATTCGTATGTTTATGGCCAAGGGTAAGAAGAATCTTATTAATTGAAAAACTGTCAAAAGAGTATAAATTCTCCTGCTGGGATAATTCTGCAACATAGCAGGGGCTAATTGTTTGTGTCTAACTCCACTGTATCCTGAATGTAGATGATGAGATCGTCTAGGCCAGCAATTCAATGCATCAAAAATAAAATCAGAGGAGTAAAAAATAATAGACACTGAAGTTTCTTAAAGGAAAAATTGTACAGGGAAGCCTTTGTGTGTTGCTTTACTCTTTATTAATGAAATGTGTAGCTAAAATTTCCTTGCAAACTTCACTGATGGCTCAGTTGACACTGCACAGTGTGAAGCTAAGCCTTGCAAGCAGTGAAGGTCCCAGGTTTGATTACTGGTCTAGGCTGAGTTATACAATCACTAGCAGGACAGTGGCATTACAATTATCTTCAGCACCTTTGAATTAGGATCAGTCATGACTTCCACTCGGATTCTCAAAATAGGGTCTGGAACCTGATACCCGGATATTTTCCAGGTCCCGGCCCCACACCTTAACTGCACTCCTCACGTGATACTATGTTGAAATACAAATGCCCTAATTTGGCTGGTGGTGAGCCCGGTGGCCAGTTAGTGGCTCTGAGCATCTCTGGGAGATGGGAGCTGCCTGCCGAGCACGAGTGGCAAAGGCAGACGGCAGCCAACATGGGGCCTGCCGCTGCTTTGTTGAAGAGAGCAGGCAGCACCTGGGAGGGTCAGCAGCGTAAAACAATAAGATGTAGTTCAACCATCCATAACCGAGGTAATGCACATGATCCAGCGCAAGATCGCCAAAGGCCCCGTAATTTACATGCTCAAAAGACAAAGTTTCTCTTCACCCCACCTTGAACCTGACAGCTGTGCACTAATGCGCAACAGTCTGCTTGAATTCACTGGAATCCAAATTGAAAATTGCAGTCCCGACCTCCCCGGCCCATTAGCAAGCTCCTCTATGAGCTGAATGGGCTGCTAACTGGAGGTGAGCAGGTTCCCAGCGGCATCAGGATCCAGAGACACCTTCCGGGACCACAAATTTTAAATCGTGTCCACACCTAATCCCGTTCCCTGCCAGCATTTGATCACTACCTAGTGACCCTAACTGGAAAGTGATTGTCATTATAAACAAGTGACCTTCACTGTACACCTACAGTCGTGGCTTCACTTACACTGAAAGAACATTTTGGAGAACCATTACACTAGAGCTGGTGTGCTTATTAGAATGGCCTCGTACTGGAGGGTCCCCAGCACCCAAATAATTGTCACAGCTTTCAGAGGGAGTAGATTGGAGGTGAATGCAGCATCATGTGTGGTTGTGAAGCGTCATAAGAACAGAAGAAATAGAAGCAGGAGTAGGCTACTCGGCCCCTGGAACCTGCTCCATCGTTCAACAAGATCACTGCTGAACTTTTACATCAGCTTCACTTTCCTACCCCTATTCCTACTCCATTACAATACAATGTTTCCCTTATTGATCGCAGTGCTGATTATCCTAAATGACTGAGCATCCACAGCCCTCTGGGGTAGGGAATTCCAAAGATTCACAGCTGTCCAAATAAAGACATTTCTCCTCATCTCACTCAGTCCTAAACGGCTGTTCACTTAGCTTGAGACCGAGATGCCTATTTCTAGACTTTCCAGCCAGGAGGAAACAATCTTTCAGCTACCTTGTCAAGTGCTCTAAGAATTTTATACATTTAAATTCCAGAGAATATAGACCTATTCTTTTCAATTTCTACGGCAATAACCAATTGACATTTTTTTTTAGTTTTAGTGATGAGAAAGGATGAGGTATAGGCAGATTTCTAGCAGTTATAGAACTGCATGCCAGCAAAAATCTAATAAATCCCTTCATCTGGTTTAAAGGTTCTAGCCTTTATTCTGGGTATCAATGGCAGACAACTTGGATGCTGTTCCACTAGATGTGGTACACCTTTATTAAACCACCAAGCAATAGTACGACAATACCGGTTGCTTAGCAGTCCTGTGAGCCAGAGTCCATCTCGGTGGTCAATCCACTGATGAATCTTCCGTGCGTGACTTCCGGATGGCCAATCACAGCACCCTAACCGTTGCAGCAAAGATGTTCATGTGGGCTCTTCATACATTTTTTTGCTGTGGTCCTGTTCCATATAAGGTAAAATCTGTCTTTAACTGCTTCAGTTGGTCTGCAATTACCTCACTGTTCTTTTCAAAACAAAACAATTATTTCTCCAGGCAGTGGCCAACTTGGGCCTTATGAAGGAATTTCAAGGCCCACTGCTTCAGATAACAAGACAGTTTAGCTCTGCTTTGTTATCTCTAGTATTGTTATCAACCTCCAGCCTGGTATGGACAGACCTGTTTATTAGCTCTTAAAGAGCAAGGCCGGTGTCTTCCAGGCTGCTCGCACTTTTGCAGTTTAATTGGTTTTGCAGACCTTGCTAATTCTGGCAAGACTCTGTCATGACCAAATTGACCATCCTGCCTTGCACCTTCAGGCCCACAATACAGTTCATTAGATGTCTTCAGTCGGGGTACTTCGATGCTCCATGTTGCTACCATGAGACAGACTCCACACACTCAGGACACTACCACAACCCATCTACATTCATTAATACAAAAGAAAATAAAGGAACAGTTATATTATTAAAAGTGATTGTACGTTAAAAGGTAAGTAATATGTTGGGTTACAAATGTAAGAGAAGAAAATTGGTGGTAAAATAATAAAAAAGTACCTTGCTTCAATATTGGAGATACTTCACTTGCTAATGGATATAAAAGTCATAGAAAGTCAAAGTATCTGACTAACTAAATCATGGAAACAAACAGGAAGATATAACTGCAACTAGGCTACTTACTGTGTTTGCAGTGGTGTCAGGGTGTAAGCGGTGGTCATGGATTGTATTTATCTTTGAATTAAAGCAATAGCCACAGGCTGAAGAGCAATTAATATTGTATGCTTTTCCTCCTTTGCTCCTGTGTTTTTAGAACCTGCGTTGGTCTGAGAGTAACTTCTCAGAACCAATATTTCCACTCATGCCTGTTCTGAACAATATCTTCAGATCAGGCCAAGTCAATACATTAGAGATAAGCTGCAATATTCTTGTGCATGTACTCAGAGCCATGGTGGGAAATCATTGCAGTGAATTGTTCTACGATGTGTTATCTTGCTTTTCTACTCATTATAATGCTATTAGATTGTTTCTTAACACTTGAGATGCAATTGCAGTGCAGAGCATTTTATTATGTGGCTAAGATTGATGAACATTGTGCTTCTGAACTACTTAATGTCGTCGCAGAATGCATGTCTCAGCACTCAAAAGCCATTACGGAATCATAGGATTATTAGCTGTGAAAGGTTACTAAAGTCACCATCAATTGATTCACATACATAATATTCTTGTGAGGAACCATAATCTTCGAGGCAGGCAGTACAATCGAGATTAATACATTTCAGTATTCTAGGAACCCGGGACTCAGGTGTCAACGATTAGGGACTTCTTCAAAAAATACTTCAATATATGATTTGTCGTTGCACAAGAGTGGCGATTGAATAACTTGCAAATATCAAAAGACGTGTGCATATCACATAGGCATTATCAGCAATTGTGCAGCAAGGCTGCCCAGTAGCTTATCTTATTTGCAATACTTGAATGCAACATTGTAAGATTTTTAAAACAGTTTTTCTTGTTGTGGTATCATTTTAATAGAAACCAATTAAGTAACAGTCAGTCAAAAGCCCCTATTAGGTCATTGAGAGCTGTTTCTCACCATTTTTCAGAATTTCACTGACTACCATCTTGAAAACCCATCAGGGTTTAATGTTAGTCAGGATAACTATCCATCAGAAGTTAGAACATAAGAAATAGAAGCAGGAGTAGGCTATTCGGCCCCTCAAACCTGCCCCGCCATTCAAAAAGATCATGGCTGATCTGATCGTGGCTTCAACTCCACTTTCCTGCCTACCTCCATAACCCTTGACTCCCTTATAGATCAAAAATCTATCTAACTCAGCCTTGAATATATTCAATGACCCAGCCTCCACTGCTCTCTGGGATAGAGAATTCCAAAGATTAATGACCCTCTGAGAGAAGAAATTCCTCCTCCTCTCCGTCTTAAATGGGAGACCCCTTATTCTGAAACTGTGTTCCCTAGTTCTGGATTCCCCACGAGAGGAAACATCCTCCCAACATCTACCTTGTCAAGCCCCCTCAGAATCTTACACGTTTCAATAAGATCACCTCTCATTTTCCTAAACTCCAATGAGTATAGGCCCAACCTGCTCAATCTTTCCTCAAAAGACATGCCCCCTCATCCCGGGAATCAATCTAGTGATCCTTCTCATAAGTGCCTCCAATGTACGTATATTCCTCCTTAAACGAGGAGACCAAAACTGTACACAGTTTGGTGTGGTCTCACCAGTGCCCTGTATAGTTGTAGCAATTTCATACTGGAAATTCACAAATGTAATATGCACAATTTTCCGACTATTTAAATTATTGGTGAAATACATTGTACGTGGTGCATTCCCAAGTCTTTTGATTTGTGCTCCCAAAGGATGATGCTCCTCAACGGAAGGGCAAAGTCAGAAAATTACCCCTTCCAAAATCAGAACCATTGAAGTTTACAACACCAGAGGTGCTTTCCAATTAATACACTTACCCTGCCCCTTTCCCCAAATCTTTTTAAATGTTTCTTGTTCAAATATATATTCACTTTCCTGTTAAAAGTCAATATAAAGAAAGACTTGTATTTATATAGCGTCTTTCATGACCTCAGGACGTCTCATCGCACTTTATAGCCAATGATGTACTTTTCGAAGTGTGGTCACTGTTGCCATGTAAGAAATATGAATTCTGCTTCCACCACTATTTCTGGTAGAAGATTTCATTCGCCAACAACCTCGGCATTATAACTGACCATTCTTTTAATTTTTAAACTGATGTCCTCTAGGTATTAGCTTAGCCAGCTGTGTGAATATTATACAGCTGCTTCCAACATTTTTAGTGGAATCACCCGAGTGCGTAAATCATTGTATCTGTTGGAGCATTTTAATAAGATTCAAATCATTGTCATTTTAATCAAATTTAATTTAAAAAACACTCAAGGATCATTAACCTTGCACCATACTGAAAGACACTTGCCTATAATGAAAGATTTAAGTTTTGGAGGAGCCAGAAAAAGTGCGATGTGTGGTTGAAAACAGGCACGTTGATAACACACAGCACACTCAATTTCTTCTTGCAACCACTAGGTGAAAGACAGCCTGGATTTTCCAATTTCTTGTTGATCTGGTGGGCAGGTACTTCTGACCACTGACCTCAAACTAATTTCCAGGGCTGTTTAATTTGAATATATAAGGGTGAGCATCCACTGCAGCCATGCCGCTGATTGGTATTCTGCACCAGGAGAATAGAAAATCTTGTGAAGCTGCTCAAGAATTCCAGCAGTGGGAAGGGTAGTTAAAGGAAATTTAAAACCTGGAAGTTACAGGAAAGTAGAAGGAAAAAACAAAGCCCGTTTGGATCGGCTGGGAGAAGGCCAACCTAAGTAGCAGTGGCAGCCTTGTGGAGGTTAGTGGCTTTGGCTATAAATGTCTCCTCGGGTATTTGCTGGAGCACTATGCAATGTTGAGAGAAGTTTAACAACCTTGCAAGTCAAAAGAAGAAGGTGGGCCTTCTCAGCCAAGAGCTAACTCGGTAGACAGACCACTAATTTCCCAATAGATTATTTAGATGCAGCAATTTGCCAAGGCTTCTTTGACAGCACCTTCTAAACCCACAAACTTTACCACCTAGAAGGACACGGGCAGCAGATACATGGGAACACCACCACCTGCAAGTTCCTCTCCGATTCACACACCATTTAACTTGGAAATGTATCGGCCGTTCCTTTGTGATTGCTGGGTCCAAATCCTGGAACTCTCTACCTCACAGCACAATTAGGAATTGGCAATAAATTCTGGCTTTGCCAATAAAGCCGACATCCTGGGAATGAATAAATAAAATCTAGATCTACCTCACTAACTCCAAGCACTCAGGGAGTATCAAGATAGGAGTATCTAGAAGACTGGCCCACCAGATCAACACGAAGCTGGGGCGGCACAGTGGCGCAGTGGTTAGCACCGCAGCCTCACAGCTCCAGTGACCCGGGTTCAATTCTGGGTACTGCCTGTGTGGAGTTTGCAAGTTCTCCCTGTGTCTGCGTGGGTTTTCGCCGGGTGCTCCGGTTTCCTCCCACAGCCAAAGACTTGCAGGTTGATAGGTAAATTGGCCATTGTAAATTGCCCCTAGTGTAGGTAGGTGGTAGGGGAATTGAGGGGATGTGGTAGGAATATGGGATTAATGTAGAATTAGTATAAATGGGTGGTTGTTGGTCAGCACAGACTCAGTGGGCCGAAGGGCATGTTTCAGTGCTGTATCTCTAAATAAAAATAAAACTACATAGAGACACCAAGGGTAAGCAATGTGGTGAAATTGGATGACGATATATAATGCTTGAAGTGGATATAATACAGCATGTTGCTTTCCACACACACAAGATATTACATCTTTTGACAGGCCTTGCTACTCCAGGTGGCTGAATACCGTCAAATATGGATCTTTCTTGGCTACTATGAATTTGAATGGTGGCTTCTGTTGTTTTAGATGGACAGGCAGTGTGATAATGGTGATTCTGTGCTTCAGGGAGTGACAGATGCTGTTTATGAGAAAGCGTTTCTAATAATCTCGCTCCTGATGTGTTTCACTACAAGAAAGAAGGTATTTTTATTTCTATCCGGAGCCTTCTAAGTGGTCAACATCATCTCCTCCCAGCTCCATTAGAAGAAGAGAGTCATCCCAATGGAGAAATTATGAAGGACATGGAACGGCACAATTATTCGGGAGACTTGAACAGGTGCTCTCAGGCTGTTTCGGCACCTGAATCTTGATTTCTGAATGTCAACACTATTTTCTATGATGACCTTCATTGAAGCAGGTGCCCTATCTCAATGCTCTTCTGCAGAGCTCCTGGAAAAGCAACTGTGCATCAGAGATGCAGATAAAGTGGGTATCCTCGGTGGTCAGGGATGCCGTCACATACACTCCTGTGTCCATGGCAGCTGCTTGGATACCAGGTACTGATATGCATGAGTGTGATTGTAGACTAACTACACGTTTAAAGGAACCCCTTGTAAGTCATATAGGAATGCAGCTTTACAAATGGCCCACATATAGCACCTTGTGTGCTGTAAATGCCCCCTAACACACTGGAGGAACAAGCTATTCAGTAGAATCTTATTTGGTCTTTATTGTTGGGAGAAAACATCCATGGAAGAGTGATGAAGGTATTAGCTTTTGTTATCTCAATGCAGCAATGAACAGCTGATTGTCAGATGTTACCAATATTCCCTTGTGTCTGGCTGGAATGGCCTCAGATGCTAAGAAATGTAGGATTGTGGTTACATGAAATGAAGATTAATGGAGCAGTTTTGAGTTCTGGAGAAAGACTGGAGTTCCCTTTGAAATATCTCACACAACTACTGAACATTTTCCTTTGGGGAAGCACTGCCTCTTTCAACACAGTTCCTATTTAAAGTCAAGGTATCTCTGTGTGATTTGTCACCCCCCCCCACCCCCCCCCCCCTAGATCAGGGTAACGGTGGCTGGGAAAGAGCAGGAGCTTCTTGAGCCTGATGTCAATAATACTGGAAAACTGAGCAACTGCAGAAATGGATGGAAAGGTGAAAGAACACAATCCCAAGTCTTTTTTTTTTCCATTCTTCCTCACCACAATTGCACAAAACAACTGGCAAACATCCAATAGGAAAGTAGTGCTCATGGCTGCAATGTTAACAATTTTGGATCATGGAATTTTCTTGACCTATGTTCCATAAGCATTGCAGAATGATCAGCATTTCAACTCTATGATATGCTTTCATTTCTGGTATCTTGAGAGAGAAGCAAAATGGTTTGTTAACTCATTTATTTCAAATCTTAACCCTTTTTTAAAGTATCTTAGTGCCACATCTGTTTGTGGACTGTATTGGAGCAGGGGACAGTTCCAAACACTGTCTGTTAATATGCAAAATGTCTTTCCAGCCAGGGGCCTGGCAACCCCTTGTCACAGGCCTTCTCTTCTTCCCAGCAACAATTTGAAATTTAACGTCCATGTGGTGAAATTAATGTGCCTCATTCTTGGCAGGTTGGGGTCTGCGTGACAGTGTGATGACCCAGAAGAGTGTGACAGCTCCAAACTTCACATTTGATCTCCATATCAATTGTCCAATCACCGCAACAAATCAGCAAAGCACTGTGCAAGGCACGCTAACCAGCAAAATTTGCCCCAGTATGTTCCAGCCCTGCTACACCGACCAAAATGCTGTGTTTTTTGACAGAAAATGATGTGCATATTTCTCATAAAGGCTTATTTTAGACTCATTTCTTACCTTGTCCCAGAAAACACCTCAGATTGGTAAAGCACTGGCTTGAAACTGCTGTTCTCCCAATCATTGAGACATAGGTAAAGCATTAACCTTACAAATCGGCGTGTAAGATAGACTTTTTCTCGAAATGACAATAAGGCACAGAACTTCAAAATTTAACCTTGAATGCTTTCTTCATCACTTAAGCAAAACTGCCACACCTACATATCTGCAGATGTTGTAGGATGGTGGACTCACCTTACATTTGCTGTCATCTCTGATTAAAGGTTTTATTGTTCTGTGTTTTCCACAGCAGCCTACATTCCCTACACAATGAGATAACCAGTGAAGTGCGTGACTGGGTCAACAGCTCACTTGCATAATGCATACTTCTATTTTTCAGCTTTATTCTTATGTTTTGGAGAATATCACTATTGATTTATTTTTGACTGGCACAATAAAGCTTGGAGAAATGTACTTCAAAGCTTCACTGCCTGTGAATGCACATTCAAGAGAACCTAGGTTATAGAAAGTGGAGACCATTTCTTGGAGTATTGCAGAATTATTTTGTTATGATATTACATATAGTACAAAAGTTTTTTGATGTTCTTTTCAGTTTGCTGTAAGAAACTTTATGAATTCTCCCATTAGTTCGATTTACTTTATTTATGTTCGAAATGCATTGGCTGCTTTAAAACACAGTGGCGCAGTGGTTAGCACTGCAGCCTCACAGCTGCAGGGACCCGGGTTCGATTCTGGGTACTGCCTGTGTGGAGTTTGCAAGTTCTCCCTGTGTCTGCGTGGGTTTTCTCCGGGTGCTCCGGTTTCCTCCCACAAGCCAAAGACTTGCAGGTTGGTAGGTAAATTGGCCATTATAAATTGTCACTAGTATAGGTAGGTGGTAAGGAAATATAGGGACAGGTGGGGATGTTTGGTAGGAATATGGGATTAGTGTAGGATTAGTATAAATGGGTGGTTGATGGTCGGCACAGATTTGGTGGGCCGAAGGGCCTGTTTCAGTGCTGTATCTCTAATCTAATCTAATCTAAAGAAGTGCCTCAGGTGATGTCAGTCTAGAGTCATCTTTAGCTCTGGAATTTCCTTGTTAATCCTCTCTACCTCTCTACCTCTCTCTCTCTCCGTCTCTTCCTTTAAGGCAGTCCTTAAATCCTAGCCCTTTGACCAAGCTCCCACTGGCAGCACCAAGTCAAACAATTACCTCTGTTAATTTCCGATTTATTTTCCAGGTTTGCACTGGAGACCTGTTTGCCAAGGGAACTTGTCGGAAACAGCTAATTTATGTTCCCCGTGGTACACAACACTTGTACGGAGGGCAGGAGTTTGGACTCAGCTCTTGCTTTCTGATCATTATTTTAAGTGGGTAGAAAATTGATGGTTGGAGCACCGTTGAAATGTGCACTCTGCACCCTTGGTGGACAAGGCTTCCTCACACCCTGTTTGCTGTAAGGACTCCATCCCATTCTCCCAGTTCCTCCATCTCTGATGCATCTGTTCTAATGATTCCACCTTCCACAACAACGCTTCTGACATGTCTTTCTTTTTTCTCAACCAAGGATTCCCCCTCACCCATCACCATTGTGGTTAACAGGGCCCTCAACTGTGTCCAACCCATTTCCTGCACTTCTGCCCTCACCCTTTCCCCTCCTTCCCAGAACTGCGACAGGGTTCCCCTTGTCCTCACTTTCCAAAAGGATGCTCAGTAAGCAGCACCTGATCTTTTGATTAGGCACTCTCCAGCCTTGCGGACTGAACATTTTGAGTTCAATAACTTCAGAGCATGACTGGCCTTTTTTTATACCTTTATATTTTTTATTTTATTTTATTTAATTTTTTAACTCGGTGCCTGTTTTTCATGTAGACAGAGCTGCTTATTATTCTGCTATTAACACTCTCTCTGGACTAATGCTTTGTTTTTCACCACAAGCATTGGGCTTAATTTTACGATGGGCGGACGGGAGCTAGCCACCGACATAAAAATCAGTGACGAACCTGCATCCGCCCAGCCCGGGGATCCGACCCGCATTTTATAGATCCCTGGGCTTTAACTGTTCAGAGGCGGGATTTCCACCCACTTGAGGGAGGAAGTCCCACCTCATTGAGCTGTCGGCCAATCATCGAGCTCTCAGTTCCAGCAGTGCTATCGGGAACGGTGACCACTGCTGGGACTGTATCCCAGCCAAGGACACGGAGCCAGGACCAAGGTAAATTTGGTTTGCCTCGCTGGGCAGATCAGTCACCGCCTGGCGTGGCAAGGGTGGTCGTTTGGGGGGATGGGGGGTGGGGTGGGGTGTCTCGAGTCCTGGGGGTGGTTGGGGAATTGGGGGCGGCCCTGAATCAGACACCTTGTGCCCGAGGTCTCCTCCCCCACCCCCCCCCCCCGGTGCCCTGGAAGGCCGCCAGGTATTACAGGGCGGCCTTTCACGTCTACCGGACGCCCACTTGCCACAGGTAAAATACCCATGGAGCTGGGCGAAGGCCTTTAAGTGGCCACTTAAGGGCCTCGATTGGCCTGGGGCGGGCGGCCCGTTTCTGGCCCCCCTCGCGGCCCAAGTAAAGTGGAGCGGAGACGGGAGTGGGTCGGGAAGGCCTCCCAGAGCCTTTGTTATTTAATCTCTCTTGCCCTCTGCCCTGTCACACACCTTCCCTTTTGTTCTCTTCCCCACCAACGCACCCCCCCCACCATCCCGATTCCCTTCATTTGTTTAGAGTTTAGAGATAAAGCACTGAAACAGGCCCTTCGGCCCACCGAGTCTGTGCCAACCATCAACCACCCATTTATACTAATCCTACACTAATTCCATATTCCTACCACATCCCCACCTGTTCCTATATTTCCCTACCACCTACCTACACTAGGGGCAATTTATAGTGGCCAATTAACCTATCAACCAGCAAGTCTTTTGGCATGTGGGAGGAAACCAGAGCACCCGGAGGAAACCCACGCAGACTCCACACAGGCAGTACCCAGAATTGAACCCGGGTCGCTGGAGCTGTGAGGCTGCGGTGCTAACCACTGCGCCACTGTGCCGCCCACTGTGCTTAAAACCTAATTCTTGTCTATCCTCTGCCAGTTCTGATGAAAGGTCGCAGACCTGAAACTTTAACGCTGCTTCTCTCTCCACAGTTGCTGCCAGACCTGCTGAGTATTTCCAACACTTTCTTATTTTATTTGAGGCTTCTCACTGGCCATCCAAACGTCAGAAAATGACCCTTTATAACCAATCCTCTCGCAGCCTCGAAACCACCTATGATTTATCTGTACTCACAAATAATACTTTGCCTTTTCCATATCTTCATACTGCAGTAAAGCATTAACATAGTGCTTGAGGTGTGAAGATTAAAACTGGTTGGAAAATAAGATAAAAAAATAGATGAATTTTGCTTGGTCAAGCTGGATAAACATGAACACTGATTGCTGTAAATATATAGCTGCTGGCTATTAGCTTTTTGCAATATACCTTTCATTTGCCATTCACTGGCTGTGAGTGTCACTGGCAAGGCTAGCATTTATTGCCCATCCTTCTATAACTGAGTGGCTTGCTAGACCATTTCAGAGGGCAGTTAAGAGTCAACCACATTGCTGTGGGTCTGGAGTCACATATAGGCCAGACCAGGCAAGAACAGCAGGCTTCCTTCTCTGAAGGACATTAGTTACCCAAATAGGTTTTAACAACAGTTAGTAGTTTCATGATTACTATTACTGGTACTAACTTTTTATTCCAGATTTTGTTAATTAACTGCATTTTAATTCATGAACTGCTATGGTGTGATTTGAACACACCTCTCCAGATTATTATAAAATCAAATTTCTGCAGATGCTGGAAATCTGAAATAAAAACAGGAAGTGCTGGAAATACTCAGCAGGTCAGGCAGCATCTGTGGAGAGAGAAGCAGAGTTAACGTTTCAGGTCTGTGACCTTTCATCATCACAGACCTGAACTGTTAAATCTGCTTCTCTCTCCACAGATGCTGCCTGACCTGCTGAGTATTTCCAGCACTTTCTGTTTTTATCTCCAGATTATTAGTCCAGACCTCTGGATTATTAGTTTCATAGTGTAACCATTATGTTATCATATCCCAGGTACTTATCAATTTATGCCCTTAATCCTGGCATGTCTGCAATTTTTATTATTCTCCATGAGCTATGTCTACTTATAATGCTTAATGTTAATAGCTGGAGTTTTGATCTTTTCTGTTTGTCAGCTCAAGATTTCCCTCCCATTCACAGCTAAAAACTTCAGATGGGCTTTTATGAAATACTGACATATTTTACTTGAGGAATGAGTTTGAAACCAGCTCAAACTGATTTATTTCTTTAAGTGTAGTTCAGGCAGTCTGAATATAGTTCCGAAGAGGACTGAGTGCATATATTGGTACTCCATAATGTTGGCTGTGTTTGATTCCGAATTGATAGATTGAGAAAGAACACAAGGATGGCTGGTGTACAAATACACATCTTATATAAGGTTCGACAGATCAAACTACTGAGAAACTTAGACCTGTATACATAGAGCAGTGGTTGACAAACATTTTTGGTTGAAAGACCCCTTTTCAAATGAGTTAGTAATCATGGAACGCCCCTCAAACCTAAATTATAATACCCATAATGGCTGGGAGAACTTGTATTTTGGCACATTTTCTTTGAGTTTCAGTAGTTGTTTTTTAAACGTCCCTCTCTTGAACAAAGTTGAACTCACCTAGTGCCCAGCACCAGCTCTGGTAGCTGCAGCTTTACCTGGAAATCTCAGTGCTCTTCCATGCTCACTCCCCTCCAAGTGAGGCAGCCAGCCCACTCCCCACTGCAAATGTGGTGGCCACACTCTGCTGCCACCTTCTATCAAGCTTGCGTCCGACCACTGCTCACTTGCATACTGCTTGATCCCTGAAAAGTCTCTACGTACCCCCAGGGGTCAGCAGACCCTAGTTTGAGAAACACTGACATCTAGTACATTCTGTCTCCATAGCGATGCACTCCATTTGACTGAGCCCAGTAATCTTAGGCACAGATTGGCAGAGCAAACTCCTAAGAGACCCTCTTCTCCTCCTCCATCCCCACTCGAATTTAGCTGACTAAAGTTCAGCAGCTTACCAATACAGAGCATTGGGAAGCTTCCTGTTGCCTGTCCAATTAAGACCAGCCTCCCCATTGGGGCTTTGGTTTGCAAGGTTATCTGGAGCAGTGTGGGAAGAGTTTTAAACCCCAGTGACATGTCTCCCCCTTCGGGATTCAGTAGTGGTCAAGACTGATTACTTAATCATCAGCAGTGGCTTAGAGTACAGCAGATCTTTTTGGCTTAGCAATTTGATTTCCAGATTCTCCACAGAGATTGCATTCCCACCCACCCATCTTGCACATGAGATATTAAACCAGCTCCCTGTCCACTCCCTCAGGTGACTGCAAAAGATCCCATGGCACTATTTTGAAGAGGAGCAGGGGAGTTCTCCCCGGAGTCCTGGCCAATATTTCCCTCTCAATCAACATCACAAATACATATTATTTGGTCATGATCACATTGCTGTTTGTGGGATCTTACTGTGTGCAAATTGCCTGTTGCATTTCCTACATTACAATAGTGACTGCATTAGTGCAGTAAAGCACTTTGGAACATCCTAAGATCATGAAAGGCACTATGGAAATGCCAGTCTTTCTTTTTTACATGTCCCCCCTGACCCATAATGAGCAGACATCGAGCCCCACCCTCTCGAACATGTGTAGAAACAAATGGCCTCACCACCAGCCCCCCCAATCGGACCTGAAAACAAATAGTGGCACAGCTCCCCCAGACCAGACATAAAGACCCCTCCCCCATTGAGCAGATATCGCAGCAGCAATTGGCTACAGTCACCCCATTCCACCAACCCCTGCATCCCACTCACTCCCCCACAGCTGAGATCAAGGAACCATTAGTCGATTATCCCCTGCCCCCTGCCCCCACCCCTGAGGCATCTGACATCTCAACCAATAAACAGTAAGCTCACAACCCACACAAAGATTGCAAATGCCCCCACATAATCCCGCCACATAACAATATTCCAATATTAAGCACCATGGAAAGTTTTACTACATTAAAGGTGCTATATAAATGCAAGATGTTGTTATTGCTGGTATTAACACACCAAAACCTTTAACAACAACAATCATTAACAAATGTTTTGTCTTTTACTACAACTATTACCACTCCCTTTGCCTTTTATTCCATGACATCTTTGCCATTTAATCTCTTTGCCCTCAACCCTATCACAGACCTTCCCATTGTTCTTACTCCCCCAGCTCCTTTCAACGGCATAAAACCCATCATATTTCTAGTTTCCTTCCGTTCTGAAGAAGAGTCATATCCGACTCGAAATGTTAACTCTGTTTCTCCCTCCACAGATGCTGCCAGGCCTGCTGAATATTTCCAGCACTTTCTGTTTTTAGTCCCAATGCTGTGCACAAGATCAAACCTGATTGGGGGGATTCAAACCTGGAGTTCATTTTACAGAATTTCAGCCAAACCCCCCCTTCCCCACATCACCATCATCTCTGACTGAGATTGACCTGACCATACCTCCATCCACACTGCAAACGAAGATGGCCCCTTCCCCTGGCCCCCGCCTACACCCCCACCCTCCACTGAGCACAATCTCAGTCTTACCCTTCCCTCAACAACAAATCACAACTGTCTGCTAAGCTAATACTTGCCTTCCCACTCTCAATTAGCAAAATTTTGGGTGTAATCCTACTCACCATGACCAGTAACACAGGCCACATTCAGTGAGATGTTTGTTTCTCAGCATCTGTAGAGAGGACAAATTATCGTTAGCCCCCTCATTCAGAAGCAACTCAACACCACCCATCAGAATGAGTTAAAAACCATTTCTGCCTCTACTTGCCCTCATTCCTCACAGAGCCAGGAGGATAGAATTAAGCAAAGGCTGGGTGCAGCAACCCCTCTCACTGAGAAAGAGCTTGTCTGTGGCCCAGTGCTACCCAAACGTCTCCATCCATCACTGCTTCCGTCTTCCTGCATCCTTTCCTCCTCCTCTTCCTCTCATCTTCTTCCCTCCTTCTCTCCTTTTACTTCTTCCTGCCCTTTCCCCATCCAGCCTCCTCCACTTTATCCCCCTCCCTGTCTCCCTCTCAGTATGAACAAATGGGCCTTGGATTAGGGCCACCCAAATTGTCCTTCATGGCGACATCTCCTTTTGCGTTGACTATTATTTGTACATTTAACAGATAACTTCCTGTCTGTCAGTAAAGGTCTCAACATCCATTAAATATCAAGACTGCGGGCTAAAGCATTTAATTAAAGCAAGGCAGTAATTTATCGTCACGGATAAATCACAGTTATTACAGATTGTATTTTATTTCAGTAGATACCGCCAATAATGAAGAAGCAGCATTATCTGTCCTGGATTATCTTTTGTTAGTGAATATCCCTTGGGGAGCTTTTTAGTGATTCTTCGGCCTATTAAAATATGGAAATAGTTTTAAAAGTGACTCCTTTCTCTTTGGACATTTTGCAAATATGAAACAGGATTCTATTATAGATTTATTTTGGCTCCAAAGAGCTTCTCTGCCGAGAGGATCACTGAGCCATACTGAGCCCAAAGTTTCAGGATTGATCCTGGTCTTTGGCTGATCGCAGCTGCTGCATTGTTAATAAGTCAAAGTATCTTGTCTTCAAGAGCATAAAATCAACAGTCGTTACTGCTTGCAGGCACCATCCAGCAACTCCTGCTCATAAATGAAAAGGCTGGAAGAAAGGCCTGCTTTTATATAGCACCTTGCATGACTTAGGACAACCCAAAGCACTTTACAGCCAATTTTATGCACAGCAAGCTCCCAAAAATTTAATGATGAGCAGACAAACTATTTTTTAGAGATATTGGTTGAGTGATAAATATTGGTCAGTCACTGAGGAGAACTCCCCTGCTCTTCTTTGAAATGATGTCATGGGACCTTTTACATAGACATGAGAGAGTTTAGGTTTAATATCTCATCCAAACAATAGCACCTCAAACAATACAGTGATTCTTTAATACTGCACTGGGCATCAACCTGGATTTTATGCCCTAGTCTCTGGAATGGGACTTAAACTCAGAGACAGAAGTGCTACCAACAGAGCCACAGCATCACTTATAGAAATATACTCATGAACTCACCTGTGATTTCCCCACACAATGGGCGGCACAGTGGCGCAGTGGTTAGCACCGCAGCCTCACAGCTCTAGCGACCCGGGTTCAATTCTGGGTACTGCCTGTGTGGAGTTTCCAAGTTCTCCCTGTGTCTGCGTGGGTTTTCTCCGGGTGCTCCGGTTTCCTCCCACATGCCAAAGACTTGCAGGTTGATAGGTAAATTGGCCATTATAAATTTCCCCTAGTATAGGTAGGTGGTAGGGAAATATAGGGACTGGTGGGGATGTGGTAGGAATATGGAATTAGTGTAGGATTAGTATAAATGGGTGGTTGAAGGTCGGCACAGACTCGGTGGGCCGAAGGGCCTGTTTTAGTGCTGTATCTCTAAAACTAAAACTAAAAATCGAATATCTTGGCGATAATATATGTTGACACGTCAGTATAAATTCACTGATCCCACAATCCCAGTGGAGAACTGTGCAAGAAAGGAGTGCAACTCCGCTTCTGCCTCAGCTCGTCTACTGCTGAAACCCTTATCTATGTCTTTGTTACCTCGAGACATGAGTGTGCCAACGCATTCCTGGCTCGTTTCCCATGTTCTACCCTCTGTAAACTTGAGGTCATCAAAATCTTTGCTGCCTGCATCCTAACTCGCATCAAGTCCTGTTCAAACATCACCCCTGTGCTCACTGAGCTACATTGGCTCCAAGTTAAGCAATACCTTGATTTTAAAATTATCACCTTGTTTTCAAATCCTTCCATGGCCTCACCCCTCCCGATCTCTGTAAACTCATCCAGCCCTACAATGCTTCGAGATATCTCCTCCAATTCTGGCTTCTTGAGCATCTGCAATTTTAATCGCTCCATCATTGGTCGCTGTGCCTTCAGTTGCCCAGGCTCTAAGGTGTGGAATTCTCTCCCGAAATCTCTCCGCCTCTCTACTTCTATTTCCTCCTTTAAGACACTCCTTAAAACCTACCTCTTTGAATGAGCTTTTCACTATTGGCCCTAACATCTCCTTACATGGCTCAGTGTCTGTTTGATTAGATAACTCTCCTGTGAAGCACTTTGGGACATTTTACTACATTAAAGGCGCTAGATAAATGCAAATTGCTGCTGTTGTTAAAGCCTTAACTTTGATTCAGACTCACGTCAAATGGCTTCTCTATAGGAGCATGGCATTGTGAACTTCCCTGTAAAAAATAGTCACACTGTCAGTAGCCATGGAAATATATCTTAGAATGAGCCAACATTTTCCAGGGAGGAGGGGAGAAAACTCAAGGGGGCAAAGAAACATTTTGCTGCTTTTTTTTTGTCTCTGGTTAGTTTAGTTTTACTTGTAGCCTGTGATTTCCCCTTGATGATACATGTTTAAATCACGTAATTGATGGTTTGTTATAAACAATTAATAATCAGATATAACAGATTGGCTGCCATGTCAGAGAATATTATTATTCACACCAATGCATCTCTATATTATTAATAATTATCGTGTGGAACATAATATTGCCACTCATATTAAAGTTAGGAGATCTGTTGAAAGAAGATTGACAGAAAATTGGATCAATGCAGTGAATACAATTCTCTAGAACTTCAACCAGCTATTAAAGAAAAATACAGCAATGTTTAGTAGATCGATAATAGAGAGAAGGGATGCTGAACAATATTAGTGGAAATCACAGTTAAGGGGATTGCTATTTGCTTAAGCATGACCACAAAGGCTTTGCATAATCTTTGTTGATTTAATGTGTTGGGGGATCGATATTGCCTTTCCCAAATTGTCTGAGCTAATAGTACAAGGTTAAATAGAATAAGACACCAAAGGGGGACCAAAATGTCATGGAATCAAATTAGCCCAAAATGCAAATAGGTAGTTTAGGAAGCCTTTTTCTTAGGACCTTATATTATCTCCTTTACATTAGTCAACTCGATTAAATTCCTAACCACTCTGTGAAAGATTAAATGTCACTTTTAATCTAGCTGCTCAACAACTTGCTGCCTTCCCGCAGAGCAGAATTTTAACTTGTGCTTTTGACCAGGTGAATGCTCTTTCAGGCCCCACGAGTAATACTTCAGCCTTCTGCCCTGCGAGCTTGTCCACCCTGAACCCGAACACGATACCCTGCCGACCTCCAACCCTCCCTCCCATTTACCATCTACCAATTGCCAGGGACCATTGTGATTGGATGCCCAATGGTGAGATCCTACCACCTGAATTCCTGATCCCACCTGCTGTCCAGTGGACGCTTCCCACCTGGTTTGGCTGAGAGAAGAGGGCCCATCAGTTAAAATCTCCCTGTCCTCATGTTGCGGAGGGCTAGACTGTTTCCCATTACCTTGCCCTTTCCACCTGCACCACTCCCTGTGGAAGTTAAAATCCAGGAAACATCCATGACACGAACATCTCCAGGATATTTGTATTATCATGACCTTCAGCAAGGGATTAAGAGAACTACATACAACTTTTCTGACTATTCTCATTTGGCATTTACAGTCCAGATCAGCCATTGCAGTAGTTATAGATTGTACATGTGTCATAAATCCTCTTGCTCTTTCACATACAGGACATTATTTCCAGACTTTGCACTGTCAGGAAGGCAGTATGAGAGTATGCCATAGACTGTTTTGTAACCAATATTATAAAAATTTGGAGAAAGCATACAATGCAATGCCTGGATTTCCAATGTTTGGTCTGGGTATGCAGAGCATCCCATGATAGTATGAGTTTGGAAAGTTTACTCCTAGGTACTCATGCTTTGGTACATCAGCTCTTCCACTCACTATCGATATATTGTTACGAGGATTTCCATTTTTTTGTATGAAAACTTGGAATTCTATATTTTTAAAAACTGAAAAAGATTTCAGTGGATATTGAGACATCTGGAGATAGCTGAACTTTATGGATGCTTTTCTAATGAAGGCAGGGTCAATGAGAGCTTCCTGGTTTTGACCAGTAAACAAATACTGGAAACCAGGTAATTTCAAGGAAAGCAGCAGGGGGTTTGTCCTCAGAGTTGCCCCTTGTGTGACAAGAGAGAATTTATGACTTGGCATGTGACTTGTTTCTGGAAGGTTTTGCTTTCATTTTATGAACTGTTTAAAAGCCACTGGTTTTGGACTAAAGCAGGCAATTGGAATTTGTTCTGGATCTGCCAGGAGATCAGAGGTAGAACTGTAAAAGTATTACCTTTCTGTACAGAATCCTTGCTCTTGAAAAGCAAAAGCTTGTGTGAAGTGGTACTGTTACCTCCCGCATTTTTGAAGAAACCTTGAATTTGCAGATATCTTGCATCTTTAAAAAAGGACTTTTGCATCAAATGTGAGAACTGACATCTGTTGCTACACCCCCGATGGAAGACCTATGTGAAGCCTTCTACAGGTGAATTTCTTTGAATGCCTACCCATCACAGACTGTTCATCAACCTCGCTTGGAAAGACCTTGAGTGGCATCCAACTATTCCACTTTGGAACACCTCGCCAAACCAAAGAACTTCCTTCCAGATCATTGCAATCTAAATTTTTATTATTCCTTTCATTCCTTTGAAACAGCTGTAAACCAAAAATCCCTTTTTATCCCAGTTAACCAGTTTTTGGATGTATGTGCATGTGTATGAGGGCGAGGGAAAAAATAAGGAGCTTTAATATCTCAATTCGTATATAGATTTACTTCATTATTGGTTAAGATGTGGTTTTATAATAAGCGGTTAATTTTGTTGTTTATTAAAGAAACATGGTTGGTGTGCTTTATTCTGGAGATAAATAGAGTATCTAATTGGCTGTTTCAGTAAGTGGGAAAATGTATTGATATGCTGTGACCTGTGGAGAAGTGGGACTGAATTAACAGTACACTCCTCCTGCCTGGTTGTAACAATATCCCCAAATCTGCAGTACTGCAGGGGCAAAATTAATGAATTGATGGATCCAGTTAAAATGCCACATTCCTGAACTCCCAACTTAGCTTAAACTTTATCCATAGCACAGCATCCTCACCAGGCCCAAACTTAGTGCTCACTACAACTTCTGGTTTTCTAGTGTCCTCTCATTTCACTTTTCAATCTTTAACATCTGAACAAGCTCAACACCCTGACACCACTTAGATGAGGCAGGTAGCATAGATCAATTTAATAGGAAGCTAGATAAGCACATGGGGGAGAAAGAAATGGGAGGGTTTACTGACAGGGTTAGGCTAAGAGGGGTGGGAGGCAGTTCAGGTGGAGCATAAATGCCAGCACAGCCCAGTTGGGCTGAATGGCCAGTTTCTGTGCTGTAAAACTATGGCTAGAATTTAATGCCTCCCCCCAGGAGAAGTTGGGACGTGGCAGGGGATGGGGTGTAAAATCATGTGGGAGGCAAGGGGTGCCGTGCCCATCACACATCCACCCCCACTGTTATTTTATCAGTGGTGGGGGAGGTGGCAAATGGCATGACTGCCCCAGGCCAATTAATAGCCACTTAAGGGCCTCCTCCTGCCGCCACTAGTATTTTACTAGCAGCAAACGGGCACTTCAGCACATGAGGAGGCCACCCAATAATACCTTGTGGGTGAGGGGGGTGGGGGAGCCCTGTGGCTTGGGGGTGGGAGGGAGCCCTCCTGATCAGGCACCCTGTGTCCTACAGAGGGCCGACCCAGCAACACAGGCCACCCAAGATCAAACTACCCCCCCCACTCCACTCTTCAACCCACACACGCCTCGCCGGGGCCTAGCCGATTGTCGTCGGCAAGGCCGCATCCTCAGTTACCTGCTCCAGAGTCCAGCATCCATCATGGTTCCTCCTGCTGGGTGCAGTTCCAGCAGTGGCCACTGCTCTCTGAGACAAGACTTCCTGCATCAGAGGGGCGGAAGTCCCGACTGAGGCCAATTAAGGGCCTGGGCCATGCAAAATAGTAGCGTGGCTTCCAGGCCTGGCGGAGGCAGGCCCTCCACTGACCTTTCAGCCGGTGGGTGGTGTCACCGCCTCCTCATTAAATCCTGGCCTACGTCATTCTATTCTAAGTGATCTGACTATTTTACTCGATAGTTGAAAGCCATTAACCTGTGTTTTTCAGTAACAGGCACTCCACATGACACTATGATATAAAGAAGGCCAATCTGTACCTCATAACTTCTGAGATCCAACTGGTCATGATTTCACGTGTAAAAGATCTGCTGTCAGAGTTTCAGAAAAATGTGTGACTTCTTTCTTTAACAGGCCAACATAAAGCAGCAGTGCTGTGGTAAATGTAACAAATCTAGAGCAGTGCTCAGGGCTCAAGAGGGTTGCTCAACAGCAGCAGTAACAGTGCCGATTAAAGTAAGTAGCAATGGCTGTTGTGTTCTTTATGCTCTGCTGATAGCAGTATCAGCAGGAATACTTCATTCTGTCAATCAAGAATTCCCGATGAGAGGGGCTGAGCTATTGTTTGGCAGAGGTTCCCTCTGGGAGAATCACAACTCACTAAGAACAAGGAAGGGACAGCTAACAGGACAGTGGCACAGGTCAAGTCCAGCGAGGAACCGACGATAGGAATGTTTGGCATCAGGAATAATGAAAAGATGCCTGATTCTAAAAAGTGGAAGTGAGGCAAAAATCACTGACCTTACTCAGCCCTGGTAAAGAGCATTAAAATATAAGAAATAGGACTAGGCCATTCGGCCCCTCAAGCCTACTCTGCCATTCAATAACATCATGGCAGATCTTCCGTATCAACTCCACCTTTCTACACTATCCCGATATCTTAATTCCCTTGGTGCCCAAAAATCTATCGACCGCTGTCTTAAATATGCTCAATAACTGAGCATCCACAGCTCTCTGGGATAGAGAATTCCAACGATTCACAACCCTCTGAGTGAAGACATTTCTCCTCATCTCAGCCCTAAATAGTTGACCCTTATCCTGAGACAGTGGCTGCATGTTCTAGACTTCCCAGACAGGGGAGTCTTAATCAACAACACTAAATCAAATGAAATGGCCATTAACACATTGATGCTGTGGGAGCTTGCTGTGTGCAAGTTGGCGCTCACTTTTCCTACTGTAGAATAATGACTACACTTCAAAAATACTTCATTGGGCCTCAGGCACTTTGAGATTTCCCAAGCTCTTGAAAGGTATTACAAAAATGCAAGTCTTTCTTATTTTCGTGTTTCGCATGTGATTTTTCAAATACAGAATTCAAAAAGTTTTCTTGAAATCTTACAGATCTTTTGTAAACATTCAATTAAATTTCATTGAAAGAAAAACATTAAAATAGCACGTAGTAAGACATGTTTATAAAAAGGTAAAATCACCGTGAATTTCCACTTGATTCCAGACTCGTGCTGGCACATTCTGGGCTGTAAAAATGTACATAATTTAACTCCACAGCACCTTAAGAGACAGAGTATATTTTCGCAAAGTTATTTTTTCATAAATGTATAATATTCACAGGAGCTGTTAACATATCCCCACTGTAAGCATGAATGATTGAATATTGCATCAGCTAAGTTTACAATTATCAGAATAGCTGTAATTCAGCAGTTGCCAGTGCTGAATCCTCTGTTTGATGATTTGAATTTCCAGCTGCTGCTGCCAAAATAAGATGGGAAAGAATGAGATGCACATGGATGTGTGACTAAAGGCAAGGCTGGATGGGAAAGATTTATAAAAAACACAAGCACCAGTCAAGAACAGAAAACTTGTTACTCTTCCTTTAAATGATGGCATGCGAACTCACGGATAAAATATGGTGCATTTTGGTTTAGACCTCTGGCCTTTCTCCTGCCGCATTTCCGACATTACAACAGTGTGATGGAAATCACACCTGCCAAATGGAAATATATTAATTTCATCATATGGGACACTGCTTGAAACGTTTTTACTGGACATTGCAAATAACTTGTTTAAAAAAGCAGAGCTGAGCGGCTGAAAACATGGTTGCACATTTGCATTCTGAGAGGACAGGGGCTGGCTGAGATTCATGAATGGAGAGACAATAGGGGTGCTCCTTGATTCAATTTGCAAGATTTGTCTGAGCAATAGTGGTGATTAACATCTTTTGACTGTGTAAGAGCCAAAACTTCACCTCTCACCGAGTGTATCTGGAAAACTTTTAAATCAACAACCCTCCAAGAAGCTGCTGTCACATGACCTATCTGCTGGCCAGACTGTGGCTTTTTGAATTGAGTCTCGCAGAAAGGAAATAGTCTGCAACTGGACTGGCAGAAGAAAAGTCTCTGTCTCTGTCTCTCTCTATCCAGTAAAATCCTATGGAACCCACAAAGGCAGCTTAAACTTCAAGACTACAGATAAAACATCTTTTTGGTGCACCTGTCCCCAACGAGAACTCCAAGCCCTTCACCTCAATCAAGGACACTACTGCAAGGACACTAAGAAACGTAACTGTATTCCATTTATTACAAATTCTACTTCAACTCCCCCCCCCGCCCCACCCACCACAATTCTTTCTTCCCCTCTGTATCTATGGGCTGAATTTTACACCGTCCCAGCAGGTCGGATGGTGGTGTGGGGGAGAATGGGGGCGGTGTAAAATTGAGCGGGAGGCTCCAGGAGGCCTACCTGCCCCGGTCCCACCTCTAGTCAACTTTACGGCAGCTGGGCAGAGGGGGAGGGGGTGAAATGGTCTTCCGGCCTGAGGCCAATCAAGGCCCTTAAGGGCCCTCACCCGCCTGCACGGATATTTTACCCGTGGCAAGTGGGTGTGCTGGGGACGTGAAAGGCCACCCAGCGATAGCTGCCAGCCTTTCCGCGCGCCAAGGAAGGGGAGCCATGGCAGTCGGGCACAGAGTGCCCGATTGAGGGCTGTTCCCCACCTCCCAACCCACCCCCGGGCTCCAAGACACCACCCCCTCCCCCCAAATGACCACTCTAGCCTCACCAGAGCATGACCAATCTCACTGGTGAGGCATGCCTAACTTACCCTCCCTCCTGGCTCCATGGCGTCGGCTGGGCTGCAGTCCCAGCTGTGGCCACCACTCCCGGTGGTGCTGCTAGGACTAAGAGCTGCCAGCCCAATGATTGGCCGGCAGCTCACTGAGGTGGAACTTCCTCTCTCAAGCGGGTGGAAGTCCCGCCTCGGGACAGTTAAAGCCCATAAAATGCGGGATGGATCCCCGGGCTAGGCGGAAGCGGGTTCACCACCAACTTTTACGTTGGTGGAGAATTCCCGTCCGCCTAAGGTAAAATCCAGCCCTATTTGTGTGTGTGTGTCTCTCGTATGCATGTGAGCGTGGTTGCGTCGCATATTTTGGTAACCGGGTTAGAGTGATAAGGCTAATAAACTTACGTCATTCTCGTTTGAACATGAGAAAATCTGTCCTATTGGTTCTTTTGCAATTGTAAAGAGAGTGCAGTGAGCAAGGGCTCACTGAGATGGTAAACTAAAATCATTATGTTTTCAAAAATAAACCCTGTTACGGCAAATCAGAGAAGGGGCAAGAGAGGAGCCTGAGATCCCTTCCTCACCCAGTCGTAACAACAGTAAGTACACTTCACAAAGTGCTTCATTTGAGACATCCAGTGGTTGTGAAAAGTGCTTTATCAATGCAAGCCCGCTTTCCTTTCTGGTTTACCAACCAACTTGAGGTGAACGGAGTTGGAAATATTCTCCAGGACACACTATACCTCATCACTGCCTCTGCCTCTGAATCTAGAGGGCAATCCTGGCAGCACAATGTTTAATAATCTCCATTTGGGGGAAGCAGATCATATCCATATTTCACTAACATAATGAATGGGAAAGGTAAATCATCAGTGTCATAAACATCACCATCATTATCACATAAACGTTGGCTCAGCATATACCAAAAAAACTACCTTAAAGGTCCTGCATAATTGATTTATTTCAGATACTCACAAGCCCTAAATAAGTGAATATTTTTTGTTCAAATTAATTACCTAAAATTATTGTGAGAGCTTATTTAGCTCCTGTTATTATATTTGTGTGTCAGTTCCTTGCAACAAATGCCGAGGAGTAACAATGGCAGCAGAGCAAATGAAGCCAGAGAGAATTATAATTCTGAATATAACTAATCACATGGTGACACTGGAAGCTTTACTTATTTCGTGGCTCAGCTTAAACAAGCTACTGAGTGGAGTAAGAAACTGCATCACAGACAAAATTGTCGGGATTTTAACTGTAAGTGAATGAGTTTTGAGTGAGTTAAAGTCAGACCCTTGTCAGGCAAACCCCCCACCTGCCAAGACTGAGGCACACATAATTTCACCACATGAACATTAAAACTTAAAATTGCAAGCCCCTGACTGTAACAATGGGGACCCAGTCATTGCTTCCCTAATACACAGAAGAAGTGATCAGACCAGTTTTGGCTACATGATTGACTGACAGTTGGAGGCTTTGAATTTGAACTTTCAACAGAAGAGTTGAACTCAGAAAGCTCCTGGCTCTTGGTTTGAGAACATCTCTCTCTTGTCTGCTCTCATCTCACTCACACCAGCATCGGACACCTTGTAAAAACACATGAACCTCAAAGAGAGAAAAGTCTCCTACATGAACAAGGTTTAAGAAGAACACTGTCCCCAACGAACAGTAAGACTACCTTCAATCAAGTGAGCTTGAAACACAGTAAACAAGAAACTCTTCTGATATTGCCTCAAACCCCTCTCCACTATATTTTCCTCTCCTCTTTTCTGTCTCTACTTGCATGTGTGTGTTGCATGTGCATGTAAGCATGGGCGCATCGTATATCCGTAGGCATTAACCATATTAGAGTTTAAGTCTAAGTTTTAATAAATTTCACTTTTCTCCTTGAAACCTGAGAAAACCTGATGTGTTGGTTTCTTTGCCTTATAATTGGAAAGCTGTTAACAAGGATTCACAAAAGGGGGAGCTCAAAACACAGTGTGTTTAAAAATAAAACCCTGTTACAGTAAGACCAGGTGAAGATAGTAACAGACCCCGAGACACCTTTCGAACCTGGTTGTAACACCCTAAAGAGTAGTTCCCTTTTGGCTCATTTTCGTAAAGCAAAATAGATAATACACAATTTCAATTTTTATTACAGAGTTTAACAAGACTTAGTCACTAAGTTTACGAAAAATTCAGTAGTCAAATACGTGCAACCTTGGCTAAGGCCATCCTATACCCAGAATCAAGAAGCAATTAGCTCCTTCGATCTCTGTAGTTTCCCCTAAGCACATCTGCATTCTTCTTCCTTGTCTCTACTGTCAGCTAGCTATCTACGTAGGACCAAAGAGTCTCCTTTAATCTACTGTCACTGCTTGTTTCTTGGTTTCCCTCTGTTGTTGAATGTGCCAATCCAATCTGTCTCTGGTTTTGTGTTCTCTTGTAATTGGTGACACAGCTATGCGCATCCAATGAGTTCAATACTTTCTTTCGATACTTTCTTTCAATACTTAACATCCTTTAAGTCTATTCCTTTCTTCAACACATTTTTCCTTATCAGTCTATCTTGCTGGTTCAGCACTTCACACCTTTGCAGCATCATTGTCTTTAACACATTACATAGTTTATTCCTTTGCTTTTCTGTCTGATATTAAGCTTCCTCAGGATATCTCAAAGATAAGGTTACTGTTGAATTTACAAACAATGTCTCTTGCTCAACATGGGTGAGTACAACATGGTCAAGTGATGCACCAACACACCGTCTGTCAAGACAGTCAACACGCCTATTTGCCTCTCTGTAACACCACCTGACTCAGCTCATCTGTTGCCGAAACTTTCATCCATGTCTTCGTCACCTCCAGACTTGAATATTCCAATGCACTCTTGACTGGCCTCCCGCATTCTACCCTCCGTAAACTTGAGTTCATCCAAAACTCTGGTGCCCTTGACCTTACTCACGCAAGTCCAATTCACCTACGACTGCTGTGCTCACTGATCTGCATTGGCTCCCAGTGAATCAACATCTTGATTTAAAAATGTCATTCTTGTTTTCAAATCCCTCCATTGCCTTGGCCCTCCCTATCTCTGTAATCTCCTCCGGCCCTACAACCGGCACAGTGGCGCAGTGGTTAGCACTGCAGCCTTACAGCTCCAGGGACCCGGGTTCGATTCTGGGTACTGCCTGTGTGGAGTTTGCAAGTTCTCCCTGTGTCTGCGTGGGTTTTCCCCGGGTGCTCCGGTTTCCTCCCACAAGCCAAAAGACTTGCAGGTTGGTAGGTAAATTGGCCATTATAAATTGTCACTAGTATAGGTAGGTGGTAGGGAAATATAGGGACAGGTGGGGATGTTTGGTAGGAATATGGGATTAGTGTAGGATTAGTATAAATGGGTGGTTGATGGTCGGCACAGACTCGGTGGGCCGAAGGGCCTGTTTCAGTGCTGTATCTCTAATCTAAAAACCCTCTCCTCTAATTCTGGTCTCTTGTGCACCCCCAATTTTAATTGCCACCATTAACGGCCATGTCTCAGCTGCCAGTGCTCTAAGCTCTAGAAGTCCCTCTCTAAACATCTCCGCCTCTCAACCTCCCTTTCCTTCTTTAAGACACTCCTTGAAACCTACCTCTTTGAACAAGCTTTTGACCATCTGTCCCAATATTACCTTATGTGGCTTGGTGTAAAATGTTGCTTTATAATGCTCCTGTGAAGTGCCTTGGGATGTTTTATTACATTAAAGGTGCTATATAAATACAAGTTGTTGTTGCTGGTTATTTTTGATCATGGTTTTATTTCATTCATTAAAGACTAATTTATGCCCTGAACTCAAACAGTTGCTTTTAGCCAATACAAACTACACTTCAGTACTGGGATCAGTGCAGATTGCCAATTGAAAAGCGTAGGATCTTGCACAGCGTGCAAATAAGATTGGGCTGGGTGAACTCAAGCAATCAGCATGAATTGAGGTCTCTAAAGCAAGTGAAGTTCTTCAGCATTTTGTTTGACGGTGATATTTAATAGCTTTTAATAAGGCTTGTTGTGGTGAGAGATTTACCATTCTCTTTGGCCTCCTTGTCTTGAGACACAATGGGTAAGCTCCTGGTGGTGGTCAGTGGTTTGTGAAGCAGCGTCTGGAGTAGCTATAAAGGCCAATTCTAGAGTGACAGACTCTTCCACAGGTGCTGCAGATAAAATTGGTTGTCGGGGCTGTTACACAGTTGGCTCTCCCCTTGCGCTTCTGTCTTTTTTCCTGCCAACTGCTAAGTCTCTTCGACTCGCCACACTTCAGCCCTGCCTTTATGGCTGCCTGCCGGCTCTGGCGATTACGGGCAACTGACTCCCACGACTTGTGGTCAATGTCACAGGGCTTCATGTCGCATTTGCAGAAGTCTTTAAAGTGGAGACAAGGACGGCCGATGGGTCTGATAACAGTGACGAGCTCGCTGTATAATGTGTCTTTGGGGATCCTGCCATCTTCCATGCAGCTCACATGGCCAAGCCATCTCAAGCGCCGCTGGCTCAGTAGTGTGTATATGCTGGAGATGTTGGCCGCCTCGAGGACTTCTGTGTTGGAGATACGGTCCTGCCACCTGATGCCAAGGATTCTCCGGAGGCAGCGAAGATGGAATGAATTGAGACGTCACTCTTGGCTGACATACGTTGTCCAGGCTTCGCTGCCGTAGAGCAAGGTACTGAGGACACAGGCTTGATACACTCGGACTTTTGTATTCCGTGTCAGTGCGTCATTTTCCCACACTCTCTTGGCCAGTCTGGACATAGCAGTGGAAGCCTTTCCCATGCGCTTGTTGATTTCTGCATCGAGAGACAGGTTACTGGTGATAGTTGAGCCTAGGTAGGTGAACTCTTGAACCACTTCCAGAGCGTGGTCGCCGATATTGACGGATTGAGCATTTCTGACATCCTGTCCCATGATGTTCATTTTCTTGAGGCTGATGGTTAGGCCAAATTCGTTGCAGGCAGCCGCAACCCTGTTGATGAGTCTCTGCAGACACTCTTCAGTGTGAGATGTTAATGCAGCATCGTCAGCAAAGAGGACCATTACAGACTGGCAATATAATGGAAATACCATTGGCGGTGGAGCACACAGTACTGTTGCCATTAACAACTATTTCTAGAAAGCACTTAAGAAACCCAAAACCAATTGAAACTTGAGGCGCTTTGGTTTAGTTTAGTTTAGTTTAGAGATACAGCACTGAAACAGGCCCTTCGGCCCACCGAGTCTGTGCCGACCATCAACCACCCATTTATACTAATCCTACACTAATCCCATGTTCCCTACCACATCCCCACCTGTCCCTATATTTCCTAACCACCTACCTATACTAGGGGCAATTTATAATGGCCAATTTACCTATCAACCTGCAAGTCTTTTGGCTTGGTATTATAAATTAAACCAGTTAAGCTTCATTTACTTATGTAAATTAGCATAAATTAAAATAATAATATCCTCAACTGATTTGTCATTATATTGTGAGCAACCCGTGATGTACTGTTGTATGGAAATTAAAAGCACACACAGCTGGGCTTTGCTCCAGAGCCCATTGAGCTGTGAACCTAGCATTCACATGTACCACCAGATAAATATTCCTAATATTAGTTAATTAACACACAGCACATTTAAACATTCATTTAGAAAGAATTACCCACTCATCTCATCAAATAACTGTGCTTGAAATTTTACACTTTGGTATCATTGACTTTGAATACTAAATAATGGGTGGCACAGTGGTTAGCACTGCAGCCTCACAGCTCCAGTGACCCAGGTTCAGTTCTGGGTGCTGTCTGTGTAGAGTTTGCAAGTTCTCCCTGTGACTGTGTGGGTTTCTGCCGGGTGCTCTGGTTTCCTCCCACAGCCAAAGACTTGCAGGTTGATAGGTAAATTGGCCATTGTAAATTGCCCCTAGTGTAGATAGGTGATAGGAGAATTGTAGGGGACATGGGATTAATGTCGGATTAGTATATAGTTGATGGTTGACACAGACTCAGTGGGCCAAAGGGGCCTGTTTCAGTGCTGCATCACTCTATGACTCTAATGTCCTTCTTGAGTGACTGTAGTATCCTTCACTGTTGCACAGCCACACTCATTACTCAGTACAGACCAAGATCAGGCTTCCTAACTTGGATAGCTTGGTCCAAGAATTGCACTGCACTCAACTGCAAAGATATTAAGTGAATATTATTTTGACAACTTTAATCCATTAAGTCAGTAGCATTTCAGAGAATTATGTAAGAATTTACAGCACAGAAACAGTCCATTCGGCCCAACAAATGTATGTCAGCATTTGTGCTCCATTCAATCCTTCCTCACCTAACTCCATCAGCATAATTCTCTATTTAATTCTCCCTCATATGCATCTAGCTTCCCCTTAAATGCATCTATACGATTTGCCTCAACTACTCCCTGTGGCAGTGAGTTCCACATTCACATCACTCTGGGTGAAGACGTTTCTCCTGAATTCAATTTGATTTCTTAGTGATGATCTTTCATTGATGGCCTCTAATTTTGCTCTTCCCCACAAGTAGAAACACTCCCTCTGTGTGTACTCTGCCAAAATCTTTCATAATTTTAAAGACTGCTATTAGGTCACCCCTCAGCCTTTTATTTCAAGAGAAAAGAGGTCCAGCCTGCTCATCCTTTCCTGATAAGTCTAACCTCATAGTTCTGGTATTATCCTTGAAAGTTTTTTTGCACCCTCTCCAGTGCCTCCATATCCTTTTTTAAAATATGACAACCATAACCATACACAGTTAAGGAAAAAGACCAGCTCTGTCTACATTACTTAGCAGAAAAAGCCTACTCCTGTCAACTATATATAAATTACTTGTGAAGCTCAGTCCCAAGCACCATGATCTCCTGACTAAAGCTGAAAGGTTTGATGTAGAGTGACTGCAAAAAGAGGAAATGGAACAAAATCAAGAAATTAAGAAGGACAATGCTTTATTTGAAAAAAAAAAAGAACATTTAGCTTTCAAATATAATTCATAGAGCTGGATGCACTGAGTGGGCGCATCAGTTTTAGGTTCAGAAACATGCCTAACACAGACACTATTATGTTCCGAAGAAGTGTCACTGACCCGAAACGTTAACTCTTCTTCTCTTTCCACAGATGCTGCCAGACCTGCTGAGTGATTCCAGCATTTCTTGTTTTTGTGTCACTATTATGTCACAATCGGCCTAAGCTACTATAATTCACTTTGCTCAGAGCAGCTGAAATATTCTCCCCCTGCTTAGTGAAAATAGTAATAAGATATATTATTTACTAATCTATATCTTTCAATTAGTTATGCCTGTTAAATAGATGGAAAGGAGATATGACTGATAATTAAAATGGGCAGAAAAAAGAAAGACTTGCATTTCTAGAGCACTTTTCACAACCACTGGACGTCTCATAGGGCTTTACAGACAATGAAGTACTTTTGAAGTGTAGTCACTGTTGTAACGTAGAAAACTCAGAAGCCAATTTGCACACAGCAAGATCCCACAAACAGCAATGTGATACTGACCAGACAATCTGTCAGTTTGTGATGTTGATTGAAGAATAGATATTGGTCAGGACAATATTTCTTCTTCAAAATTATGCCACGGGAACTTTTGCATCCCAAGCAGGCAGATGAGGCCTCTGTTTAACCTCTCATCTCAAAGATAGCACCTCTAACAGTGCAGCACTCCCTCAGTGCTCACTGGAGTGCCAGCCTTGATTTTTGTGCTCAAATACTGAAGTTGTACTTGAACACAAAACCTTGCAATTCAGAGACAATAGTGCTATCACATGAGCCACAGCTGACCCTATGCATTATGTCAGGTGGCTCATTTAACAAGTCACACAATTCTTTGGTCAGGTTCTGTTCTGGCATCAGAAGTGTCCACCAGTTTGCTGTCGATAATAGGCCCAATTACATCATTTTCACGCTCAGACAACTTGCACTTACTCATCTATTTGTCCTAATAAAATGGGTGTCCAGTGGTGCTAAAGTGTACTACTTGTCTTTTGCAAGGAGAATGGAACATAAAAGTAGTGAAGTTTAACTGCAGTTGTATAGGGCCATGGTGAGACCACATCTGGAGTACTGTGTACAGTTTTGGTCTCCTTATTTGAAAAAGGATATAATTGCATTGGAGGCAGTTCAGAGAAGGTTCACTTGACTCATTCCTGGGATGAAGGACTTAGCATATGAAGGAAGGTTGAACAGGTTGGGCCTTTACCAAATGGAGTTTAGCAGCATGAGAGGTGATCTTATTGAATCATACAAGATACTGAGGGGACCTGATAAGGTGGATACCGGGAAGATGTTTCCTCTTGTGGGGAAGACTAGAATGAGGGGTCACAGTTTAAGAATAAGAGGTCTCCCTTTTAAGACAGAGATTAGGAGAAATTTTTATCTCTCAGAGAGTCGTTAGTCTGTGGATGTCTCTTCCCCAGAAAACAGTGGAGGCCAGCTCTTGAACTTATTCAAGGCTTGTAATGAGTGCTTTTTGTTGTCTGATGCAACATAAGTGAGATGTATGGAGTCCAGTTGGTTGAAGATCTCAAACAGGTTTATTACAGCTAAATATTATATACAGTACAGGGATAACTATTTACAGGACCTGCCTCTAGGTTTTACAGTTACAGAGTGACTCAGGCTTGCAGTCACATGACTGCATCCTGGTACTTACGACTTGCCGTAGCTGCACTACATTGTTAATATGCCACTGCAAGTGATGGGTGACCCATTGCATGCAGATAACTTGTCAGTTGTCAATTGTATCATTGATTTCCAGTGACTCCGGTATATATCCTTCAGGATTTGGACTGGTAGGATATTTGTACTAGCGGTGGTGTCAATATTAACCCTGAGTGTATGTCTGCCAGCTTTCTTTGGGCACATGATGTTTATAGTGGCGAAAGCTTCCAGTTGTTTGACTGCATCAACATAATGTGTCAGGTATACAATGTGGAACGCTTGCTTGTCTCCTTGCTGAGAATTACTTCTCTCTGAGTCTTGTCTCAGGTCTGTTTCATCATGGATTTTGTGTATCGGCTTGCATTTATGCCGGTCTTTGGAGCTCTCTTTGCTGCTGTTGCTCTGTGTCTGCGCCCTACTGTGACTCTGGCTGTGCCTTCAGAGCCAGATTTCATGCTAGGCAGGCCAGTATCCTTTTGCACCACATGCCTTGCACAGGTCTTGAAATGCAGAACATCGTCGTGGTGAGTTGGACCAACCACACATACCACACAGCTTGCTTTCTCTTTTCGTTATGGTTATGGTACCGATATTGTTGGTTGCACCTAGTGCTTGCAGGTGCTGTTGTCCAGCTACAATGGCTTCATATTTCCTGCCATCTTCCAGCAGTGCATCAATGTTGTGACCTTTCTTTTTCCCCAAGAGGTCCTTCTGAAATGCTTCAATGGCTGTTGATGCAATCACTAGCTCCATTATACGGTCTGACAGCTCAGCTTATGAAAAATCACATTTGTTGCCCTTGCTACCGCATCTATTGACAAACTGGTCTATTGGTTCCTGTGGCTGTTGCCTGCAGGATATCAATTCCAGGCGGTGAATTCTAAACTTCACTTTTAATTTGAGCTGATCTTGTAGCACTTTCCATATCTTTGTGAGATCTTTCTGGTCCTCTTTGGAGAAGCCGGAGATATTGGTTCTGTGCAGTACCTCATTTCCAACTGTTATTAGTATTTTTACAGCCTGTTTTTCTGTTCGGCAATAACTTGGTCTCTAAAGCATAACTGCATTCTCTGTTTGAAAAGTTAGAACTCAGATAGGATATCCATGGCCTTCCAGTTCACGCTGGGAAATTTGGTATCCATATTTCTGTTGTTCCTTTGCTTTAAAGCTTGTTTTAAAACTTTTTCTATGACTCTGTACTGCTTTCACTTAAAAAAAAAATCTCTCTTGGCTGCTTTGATTGATCAGAGCAGGTGTTTAGCAGTGTTTGTCTGTTTATCTAGCTTCCAGCACTCTAGTGTGACTGTTTACACAGTTGTGCAATAGACATTTTAAGTATTTTTTTCTTTCTGCTAGAGTTTGCTTATACAACCATTCAATAGGCAATTCTTCACACTTGAGTGGTTTTATGGGTTTTTAAAACTTTAGCTGCGAGCTGCATGAATGGAGGTTTCCCGTGCTTTTTGCTGTTGGATGCCTCCTGTAATGGCACCGACTTCGATCAGCCTGGGAGGGCAGCCTTTGAAAACAATCATTCAGCCTGATATAAGGATTGGTTTTCCTTGTTTTTTTCTTTTACTAAGCCTTTAAAAAAAATCGACTTTGCAAGCGCCTCAAAGCTTTTTTTCAAAGGGGATTCCTGGACCATTGGGATACTGACTCACCCGATCGTAGTGATTGATTTGCAGCCTGTCATTCAGCGTTCCATCTTCCACAGCTGGAGGTAAATGTTTTCTTTCTTTCCCTGCTTGGGCCGGTATTTTTTTCTAACTTTCTCTCTTTTAGCTGTAGGTAGGTAGTTTTTAAAGCTGTTTTCCCTGTGGTCTTCAATCTTAGATTCTGTCTTCTCACCACAGCTGCCACCATATAATGAGTTATTTTTATGTTGTTTGATGCATCATAAATGAGATGCATGGAGTCCAGTTGTTGAAGATCACAAACAGGTTTATTACAGCTAAGTATTATATACAGTACAGAGTTAACTAGTTACAGGGCCTGCTTCTAGGTGTTACAGTTACGGAGTGACTGAGGCTTGTAGTCACATGACTGCATCCTGGTATTTAGCTCATTAGCATATTAAGATCTTAAAGGGACATCACTTTTAAAGGCAATCATACAACAATTGAATTTATTCAAGGCTGAGTTAGGTAGATTTTGGATAGATAAATGAGTTAAGGGTTATGCGGGGCTGACAGGAAAGTGGAGTTGAGACCACAATCAGATTACCCATGATTTTATCAAATGGTGGAGCAGGTTTGATTGGCCGAATGGCCTACTCCTGTTTCTAGATTCCTATGTTCCTATGATGTATTGGTTTTAAGGAATTTTAAGGATTTGCAACATTATTTTGACAGTATTTCTGAGTGTTTCTTCATGCTTTTAATGATTTGTTTCCTGTTTTCACTTGGTTGATCAGGAGGCTTTGAATTTATGAAATATCAGAAGAAGAACTTGTATCTATAAAGGGACTTGACAATCTTGGGATGTATCAAAAGCACTTTACTGCCAGGGTGTTATGTTACTCCATCACTTGAACCAGATTGAATTTCGTGCCTCCATATTTATTGTGGCAGAGATTTGCTGTAAATATTTGTTGCCTTAGCAGCTTTGTAAAGTTTAGTAACATAGAATTTTTATTCATTCTTGGGATATGGCCCTCACTGGCAAGATCAGCATATATTGCCCATCCCTAGTTGCCTTGTGCGTTCTTCTTGAACTGCTGCAGGCCACGTGGTGAAGGTACTCCTACAGTCCTGTTAGGTAGGGAGCTCTGGGATTTGGCACATCCATGCTGAAAGAATGGGGATGTATGTAGATCTCAGGATGGTGTGTGACTTGGAGGGGAACTTGGGGATAATGAAGTTGTTGTGTGTTTGCTGCCCTTATCCTTCGAGATGGTGGAGATCATGGGTTTGGAAGCAATGCTCCCTCTAAGCTGCATGTGTGCACAGCCGCGCAGCAATGGTGAAGATACCGCGCAGGCCGCTCACAAGCTTTCCCCTTTAAGATGTCACACATGCACAGTGCACAAAAAAATAAAGCATCACACATTGAAATAAACAGGCTACGCCCAACAAAGAAAATTCAGAGGGATCATTGTTTGGAAGGTGCTGTCAGAGAAGCCTTGGTGAGTAGCTGCAGTGCATCTTGAATATGGTACACACTGCTGCCATTATGCATCAGTGGTGGAGGGAGTGAACGTTTAAGATACTGGATGGGGTGCCAATCAAGTGTCTGCTTTGTCCTGGATAGTGTCGAGCTTCCTGAGTGTTGTTAGAGCTGCTCCCATCCAGGCAAGTGGAGAGTATTCCGTCACACTCCTGACTTGTGCCTGGTAGATGATGGACAGGCTTTGGGGTGTCGGGAGGTGAATTTCTCACCACAGAATTCCCAGACTCTGTCCTGCTGTTGTAGCCATTGTGCATATGTTCAGTTTCTGGTCAATGATAACCCCCAGGATGTTGATGATGAGAGATTCAGCAATATTAATGCCATCGAAAATCAAGATGCAATCCTATAGGGCCAAATTTTAAAGTTCTACCCATTGATTCCAAAATCTTTGTCCTCATTTACAAATCCTTGCATGGCCTCACCTCCACCCTCCATCTATAAAACTTTCTCCAAACCTACTATTCAGCACACATCCCCCACTCTTCTAACTCTGGTCTTCCTCTTCCTCTGTTCAGTGCTGAAACACGTAACCCTTCACATCCCCGCCCTCAAGAAGTTTTTTGCTAAATCTGCACATATCAACCTCCATTTTCACATCCCTCCTCAAAACCTAGATCTTCAATCTCTCCTCCAGTCATCTTCTCTACCTCTTCTCAGGTCCTGCATGGTGTCGATATTTACATCTCTTATTCCCGACCTTTGTGAAACAGCTGAGCTGTTTTACTATATTCAAGCTACTATACTAATGCAATTGTTGCCGACAATAAATATTAAAAGTCAGCATTCAGTGGCAATACACCACAGGAAACAACATGAATTTGCCTCTGGTCAATTGAATGCATCACAACGTGTGTAATGCTTGAGAAATATGGTGAAGTACATAGAATACAGTACAAGCAAAGATCAAAAATAAAGCTGAAATTGCATTAATTGAGACATTTCACCACATTTCCAAGTGACTGATTACATGAAAATGCCAATCCTATCCTTCCAGTCAAGGGATGGTGACAGGAGTACCTACAAGGAGAAAGAGAATAAAAATGTGTCTAGTTATTCTGTAGGTAAATATGCCAGGTTATTACCCAGAGACCAGGAAGACACAAGATTTGTCTGACTTCACAGTGCTAGTGGGAAGTTCTGACAAAGGTGCATAATGGGTGTGGGAGCATAGAGATTATGTTACTGTGCTAGTAATCCAGAGGCCTGGACCAATAATTGGGAAATGTGAGTTCAAATCCCACCATAGTTGTTTGCAAATTGAATGCAATTAATTAAATAAATTTGGAATTAAAAACCATGGCAGTAATGGTGACCATGAAACTACTGGATTGTTGTAAAAATCCTGTCTACTAATACCCCTTTAAGGAAGGAAATACTGCTGTCCTTATATGGTCTGTCCTATATGGGACTCAGACCCACATCAATGTGGTTGACTCTTAACTGCCCTCTGAAATGGCCTAGCAAGTCACTAAAATAGCTCGCCATTACCATCTCAAGGGCAATTAGAGATGGGCAATAAATGCTGGCCTTGCCAGTGATGCCCACATCCTGTGAATTAATAAATTAAGTTTGAGTGTGCTCAAAATTTCTATAGCTCTCTGGTGAATAAGGATGCCTGCTAAGTATTCGAAATCAGAAATGCACTCATGTTTAATCTCTTGTCTTCATCGAGCTACCTGATCTTGATTAAGATTGCAATGGGGATTGTAATTGGACTAAATATCTCTGGGCTAAAGAGGGAAAAGTTAACCAATGTTTCCAATTGATATCGATTACATGCTAATGGAAAGACCACATGTGGTTGCTAAGTGGGGTCAGGGTTGAGCTTAGCTGAGATATCCTCAATGAAAAAAAGAATTGTCTTTCTGTAGCACCTTTCATAATCTCAGGTGATCCCAAACTGCTTTACAGCCAATGATGAACTTTTGAAGTATAGGGTCTGATTTTAACACACTCAAAAGCTCCCGGTGGTGCTGCGGATACTACTGAGCTGCCAGCCCTCTGATTGGCTGGCAGCTCTTGGAGGCATGATCCCCATCCTTAAAGGGACAGGGATCCCGGCGCCAGGCTGTTAATTGCCCGAGCGCCATTAAATAGAGACGGGGGGCTCCGAAAGGCTATGACGGTGTTTCCACCGCCTCTTCTGCCTGGCACTGGGAGCCCAGCCGGTTCCACTAAATCCAGCCCCAAGTGTGCACAGCAAGCTTCCACAAGCAGCAATGAGATAATGAATCTGTTTTAATAATGCTGGTGGAGGGATCAATATTGGCCAGGGCACTGGGGAGAACTCCCCTGCTCTTCTTTGAAGTGGAACCACAGAATCTTTTCTGTCCACCTAGGAGTGCAGATGCAGATGGTTGGTGAGTGGCAGGACTGGGGGGGAGAATGCCTCAGTTTAATGTCTCATCAGAAAAGGGGGAGAAAATTGGCAAAAGAGCAAGCTCAGTCTTTCCATCTTTCCATTACATGGATGTCCTTGAACAGAAAGATAAGAACATAAATAATAGGAGCAGGAGTCGGCCATTTGGCCCCTTGAGCCTGGTCTGCCATTCAATAAGATCATGGCTGATCTGATCATTATTCTCTGTGTCCTTGTCCTATCAGCACTTTCTCTTTTGTTATCTCTTGCCCCAACCCCGCTTTACTTGCTTAAAACCTTTTTACGTTTCTAATACTTGTCAGTTCTGATGAAGGGTCACTGACCTGAAACGTTAACTCTGCTTCTGTCTGCACAGATGCTGCCAGACCTGCTGAGTATTTCCAGCATTTCTTGTTTTTTTTTCAGATTTCCAGCTTCTGCAGTATTTTGCTTTTATTTTAGCGAAAGGTAATGTTTGGGCTTATATCAGGAAATTCTTCCTGACACAAAAGGATGATCAACATGTGGAATAAACATCCTCATTCAGTACTGAAGGAAAAGGTCTTGGAGTTTTTTAAGGAACAGTTGGATGCCGCAATGGAGGGGGTCATTAGGATCTTTCCTGATGGTTGAATTAAGAATGGTCCAAGTGATCCTCGACAATGTTTGTGGCAAGGGTTGAAAATGATGGACAAGAAGATTGTTCGACCAGATAGTGTAGGTTTAGAGAGAGACCCCTCCCTATTTCTGGAATAACTTTACACAAACTGAGGACTGAGCAAGAGAATGGGGCTAATTGGACAGCTGTTTCAAAGAGTCAGAAGAGGCACAATGGATCAAGTGGCCTCCTTCTGTGATTCTATGATTCTATTGCCAGTGCATATCAACTAATGGGGCTCATACAGCCTGCTGCCTCACTCTGTCCAGACTACAATAGGTGGAAAGAGGTGAGTGGCACATCCATGATTTTCTGACTGTATGTGAGACCCTGACACCATTGTAGGTCTTTGTAAAATTTACCATTGGAGAATAAATACAGGAAGAGACTGATACAAGCAGTGGTATGACAGTCAAGGTTTGGACAAGTATGTCAATGTGCTCAAGATAAAGTCGAGAGTGGTATGATGACTCCTGTGCAAGAGATAGGATACCAGAAGCACAAAGCCAGCCTTTTGGGAGGATTGACTTGCAGTCAATGGTCATAGCCAGTGTGAATTGGAACAGTGTATAAATAGCTAGAAAAAAAAACTAAAAAGCAAGAGATCAAGGTTTCCTTGGGAAACCTACTTGTGTCACATGTGAAGCTGAACAGGAAAGATCTAGCAGCAGAAAAATAAATGAGATTGCAGTCATATAAAGGGAAGTTTTAATCAATGGCGGAGCTCAGTTGAAGTCTGTCAAAGATTGAATTAATCGCTTGCATTTTGCTTCATCATTTTCTATGTACCATAATTAGGCGTCATAGGTATCACTGGCAAATTTGAATACCATTATTCTTGTACTTACCCTCAAAATCATGCTTATATATGAAAAAAAAGTTAGCAAACATGTAGTACAGTCATATGACACTTCTTTCTCTGCTATTTTAATCTATTAATGTACTTCCACTATTATCATCAACAATACTTTCTACTATCATGCATTAGTCTAGTAAAGTGTTAGTAATATGCTGAGCAAAGCCCATGTATTCAAGATGTTGTGATTCTGTGAATGACAAGACTTCACTCGAGTGAAATAGCAGGCATTTAAATGGTTTAAAAACTTGGGACAATGCCAGGCAGTAAGCTTTAACCATTCATTTTTAGGTAAACGTCATCCAATGCCCTAAGGAACACTATATGCTTTCCAGAACACATGTTAGTGGTGTAAATGCATCCTAAATTAACCATTAAGATCAGTGAATATTGCATCAACACAATTTATCTAGCTGATTATATTGTGAGAGGGCAGCTTCATCAAGCAACATGTTGCGGACATGAGGCTAACCAAAGTGTAATTTAAAATTAAAGCAAAGCTCATCTGGATGTAACTAAAAAGGATATAGGATCAAACAGTATCTTGTGTCGTCTCAGAACAGTCCAAAAATGGTGTCTAATTGTCACACTAGCTTATGTGAAGTCAAATAATCAGAGAAGCAGTTGTTTAGAAGGCAGCTTGTTAGCACTTACTTTTCCACAGTAGATCCTATGATGTAAATATACGTTTGAAAGAGTGCTGTCATTACTGGATTACCAGAGAGTGCAGTTAATTAATAAAAGTCGGTAGCTGCACCTCTGGGTAGCCTTTTACAAAGTACAAATGACAGAACTCTTTCCAGCTGTTCTGTACAAGTCTGAAGAATGGAATAGAATGAATGAAAATCCAGCAGCGAGTAGCACTCTATCAGTGCCTTTCATTTCTATTGTCTGTTGAATCAGTGAATTGGGCAAAATTGGCATAAAGGCTGAGAGAAGCCTAACACAGTAAATCTCCTCAAGGGTTTGGTGGCAATTTGTATAAAATCAGTTATTTTTTTTCCCCTCTGCAATATTTACAATATGGATGATTTTGAAGCTCAAAAGACCTTCTCAACAGCAAGCTGTCTGTTACATTAGAAGTCCTACGGGTATAGCATTTCAAAACAAGAGATATAAAAATAACACCATTTCTGGTATCATGGTCAATCATGCATGTCTCTCAATGTTGATACAAAGGCTACACTCACATAATAACAAGACCTTTGCTAGAAAAAGTTCAACTACAAGATAGCAAACCAATGAGCCAAGTTTTTTTTAAATTTGCAAGCAAATTTCTAGAGCAAATAGGTAAGATAAATGTATGGTTAAATTACATAATGAGTCAATATCTTATATTGATTCATCCTTAATAAGTCTGATACTACGATTTTCAAAAAAGATTGATCTATATTCATCTATATATTCCCTGAACTTCATCCATTGTGGTGAGCTATAATGGCAAAGCATTCACAATTGCAGACAGAGGCAGACAGGGCAATTATTATAGTCTTTTCAAACATCAGTAAAACTAATTTTAAATTATTCACAGTAATAAAGAGTAATAGTGTTAGTTAAACATAGTTTAACAGAAAAATAATTAATGGAAACTGTGATCTTATTACCAATGTGTGCTGTCAATCTGGTGTATAAAGGCATAAAGTAAGCCTTTCATAGCCAATCTACTCTATCACAGACATTGTTACTCTGTTGAATTTAAGCCACAGTGCAAGACTTGAGCACATAATCTAGGCTGACAGTTCAGTTCAGTACTGAGGAAGTGCTGCATTGCTGGAGGTGCCCTCCTTTGGTTGAAATGTTAAACAAAGGTTCCATCTACCTGGTGATTTGAAGAGTGGTGAGGGGTAAAGATCACATAGCAGTATGTGTTCCAGATACAATTAAGTGTGCACCCTTGCCTTGAGGGAGTGAAGGTGGAGTAGGTGGTGCAGAAATATTGTGGTGAATGAAAGGCCAAAGACTAATCTGATGGGAGTTTGAAAATTCATTTGTTATAAGTAAACTTTTTACAAGGATTGATGCAGAAGGATGGGAGGTTGGGAGGAGGTAAGGAGATTCAGGTGGGGAAGGATATAAGCGAGTGGTTGGAGATGGGCTTTACCTAAGAACATAAGAAATAGGAGCAGGAATAGGCCATTCGGCCCCTTAAACCTGCTCCACCATTCAATACAATCATGGCTAATCTTCTGCCTCAAGTACATTTACCTGCCCCATCCCCATATCTCTTAATTCCCCTAGTGCGCAAAAGTCTATTGATCTTTGACTTGAATATACTCAACAACTGAGCATCCACAGCCCTCTGTGGTGGTGAATTCCAAAGATTCACAACCCTCCCAGTGAAGAAATTTCTCTTCATTTCAGCGCTAAATGGCTGACCCCCTTACCTTGAGACTGTCACCCCATGTTCTAGACTCACCGACCAAGGAAAAGAGCCTCTCAGCATTAACCCTGTCTAGTCTTTTAGGAATTTTTATACATTTCAGTGAGATCACCTCTCATTCTTCTAAACTCCAGGCCCTTCTAGTCAATCTTTCATCGTATGATAACCCACTCATCCCTGCAATCAATCTAGTGAACCTTTGTGGCACTCCCTCCAAGGTAAATATATCATTCCTTATGTAGAGAGCCGAAAGCTGTACAATATTCCAAATCTCACCAAAACCCTATGTAATTGCAGCAAGACTTTCTTATACTCCAATCCCTTACAATAAAGGCTAACAATATGAAGATTGTGTGAATATAGAGACAAGGGAGATGGCATGGTGGGATCGGTTTAGGGTGGAGAGGAGGACAGTGTTACGACCTGGTGAGAAAGGTGTCTCGGGTTCACTTTCAGCCTTCACCTGGTCTGACCGTAACAGGGTTTAATTTTAAACACACCGTGTTTTTAGCTCCCCCTTGGTGAATCCTTGTTCACCGCTTTCCAATTATAAGGCAAAGAAACCAGCACAAACAGGCTTTCTTAGGTTTAAGGAAGAAAAGTTGAAATTTATTAAACTTAAACTCAAACTCTAATTCGGTTGATGCCTACGGATACACGACACGCCCATATTAGCATGCTTACGTGATACACACAAGCAAATAGACATAAAAGAGCGGAAGGAAAATAAAGTGGAAAAGTTTGAGGCAATCTCTGAAGAGGATCTTTTGTTACTGTGCTTCGAACTCGCTGTAGAGTCCTTGATTGTAGGTAGATCTTGCTTTTCTTTGGGGCCCAGTATTCTTCTTAAACCTTGTTCATTGTAGGAGACTTTTCTCTCTTGGGGTTCATGTGTCCCCAGCGGGTTTTGGAGTTCAGTGAGAAAGAGATGGGAGCAGACAGACAGGAGAGGCTGTTGCGAGCCAGCCAGGAGAGGTGTTTTCAATCCTGGGGCAAACAGCTTTCTCCCCAAACTGTACAAATTCAAAAAACTCAGGTTGCCCAGCAGGTTAGTCATGTGACTAGCTGGTTTGACCATGTCCGTTTGAGTATTCGGCCATCTTAGTAGTCAACCTGGAATGTGAGCTCCCCCACCTTCAACGTCTGGTGATCAAAAGTCCATTGCGGGTTGAATGTGTCAGGGAATGGTCCTTTGACCTTCCAATCACCGTCTGGAAGTGACAAAGATGATTGATGAAGGAAGGGCAGTAGATGTTATCTATATGGACTTCAGTAAAGCCTTTGACAAGGTCCCTCAAGGCAGACTGGTGCAAAAGCTGAAGTCACACGGGATCAGAAGTGAGCTGGCAAGATGGATACAGAACTGGTTCTGTCATAGAAGACAGAGGGTAGCAGTAGAAGGGTGCTTTTCTGAATGGAGGGATGTGACTAGTGGTGTTCCGCAGGGATCAGTGCTGGGACCTTTGCTCTTTGTAGAATATATAAATGATTTGGAGGAAAATGTAGCTGGTCTGATTAGTAAGTTTGCGGACGACACAAAGGTTGGTGGAGTTGCGGATAGTGATGAGGATTGTCAGAGGATACAGCAGGATATAGATCGGTTGGAGACTTGGGCGGAAAAATGGCAGATGGAGTTTAATCCGAACAAATGTGAGGTAATGCATTTTGGAAGATCAGGTGGGAAGTATACAGTAAATGGCAGAACCCTTAGGAGTATTGACAGGCAGAGAGATCTGGGCGTACAGGTCCACAGGTCACTGAAAGTGGCAACGCAGGTGGATAAGGTAGTCAAGAAGGCATATGGCATGCTTGCCTTCATCGGTCGGGGCATAGAGTATAAAAATTGGCATGTCATGCTGCAGCTGTACAGAACTTTAGTCAGGCCACACTTAGAATATTGCGTGCAATTCTGGTCGCCACACTACCAGAAGGATGTGGAGGCTTTGGAGAGGGTACAGAAGCGGTTTACCAGGATGTTGCCTGGTCTGGAGGGCATTAGCTATGAGGAGAGGTTGGATAAACTCAGATTGTTTTCACTGGAACGACGGAGGTGGAAGGGTGACATGATAGAGGTTTACAAAGTTATGAGTGGCATGGACAGAGTGGATAGTCAGAAGCTTTTTCCCAGGGTGGAAGAGTCAGTTACTAGGGGACATAGGTTTAAGAAGGTGAGAGGGGCAAAGTTTAGAGGGGATGTGCGAGGCAAGTTCTTTACACAGAAGGTGGTGAGTGCCTGAAACTTGCTGCCAGGGGAGGTGGTGGAAGCAGGTACGATAGCGACGTTTAAGAGGCATCTTGACAAATACATAAATAGGATGGGAATAGAGGGATACGGTCCCCGGAAGTGCAGAAGGTGTTAGTTTAGACAGACATCAAGATTGGCGCAGGCTTGGAGGGCCGAATGGCCTGTTCCTGTGCTGTACTGTTCTTTGTTCTTGTTAATATGCAAATGCTTTTCCAGCCACGGCTGATCTGTTTAACAAGTCCTTTCTTCACTCCAGTAACAGTTTAAAATCAATGTTCAGGACAAAATGAATGTGCCTCATTCTTGGCAGGTGGGGGCCTAGCATGAAATGGCGAGAACCTTGAGATGGATTTTAAAGGATTTTAAATTTTTGAGAGGAGGGGAAGGGAGGGGATCGGGGTGGGGGAGGGGGGCATGGTAAAGCGCCAGGCATCAGCAGCTCACAACTGTCTTGTGGAGCCAAGAGGAACTCTCCAGTTTGTCCCAACCACTTGGTACCTTTAATTTAACCACATAAGAAACAGGAGCAGGAGTAGGCCATTCAGCCCCTTGAGCCTGTTCCACCATTCAATGAGAGCATGATTGAGCTCCTATTTCAACTCCAGTTTCTGCAATATCCCCGTATCCCTTGATTCCCTTAATTTAAGTTGCAAGAAAATATTACAATAATGAAATTATGCAATGGAGAAAAATATCAAAGTAGCAAATTGTAATGAAAATTTGAACTCTTGGAGTCTGATCAGCCGGAATACTGATCTCAGAATTTTTGAGTTCCCAACCATCAGATGTGGTTTGAAGTAGCATATTTTAAGTGTCTGCCTGAACTATCGCATGTGATATTTGCTTAATAAAAAAATGAACTCTTGACTTCAATGTTTCAACAATCTTATTTTTGACGAAAAGATTAAAACATTCTCTAATAATCTGATTAACCAATTATCAGCCTAGAGATGCAAAACGTTAGTAGTTAACAACCTCGACAAACACTAAAGCATCCACTATTCAAGGCTTGCAAATTCAGCAGAAGTTATCTTTTATTGAGCAAGTCTCCCTCTGCAGGTTTAATGCATAATTGCAGCAATCATGGTCCATCCTGACTCCTTGGGTGGTTGGCTGCCAAAGGCACTGATTTCTGCTCTGTGCTGTTTCCAAAGGTTTAATGGGTAATGGTACAAATCCCTGATGTGCTGAGTCTGGCTCAGCAGCATTAGTAAAGTTTCACATGCTGCTTTGCTTGTGGGAATCTCTCTTGGGCAGTGTAGCTACAAGGAAGTCAGTCCTTTCATTTGCAGCAAATTCACTTGCAAAGTTAACCATCACTTGTTGATCCAGAGTAAATCATCTGTTGCTGAGCTGAAGTTAACCATTCCTGCCTAATATATGTTTAAGTCAGTTCACGGGCTCCAGGCTGCCTGTTACCTTTGTTGTTTGGTGAGTCCTCGTTCCATATGTACACACAGAGTATGTATGAAAGGTTGCAACCACTGTTTCACTATCTGAACAGGTTACTCCACAACTTCTGGCTCCACTTCAGCCCCACGCTCCTGATCTTTGACCACCCGGTTGGTGTAGAGGGGAGTGGGGAAGTTGGAGAATCTCCTTGTGGATCTGCTCCTAGATCTGCCAAGTGGACATTAAACAGAATATTCTGGTTACCTGCCTTTCTTCCACAGTTATGTCTGTGCTTAGATATCTCTGGAGATGGAGCAGCTGGTGTCCATTTGAAGCCTTCTATGACTGGTGGGCACCTGGGATGCTCATGGATACAGGAAACAAAATCATAATTTATAAGTTTTTTGTTAGTTTTATTATAATTTAGAACTTATTTATTTGTGCTTTTCTGAAAAGGGTGCACTTATGGTTTAAATGATTCTGATTGATGATTTAATCATCCTAATTGACAACCAAAATGTGTAGAACCAGAATTAACCTCACTATTGACCAGCGTTGCTGGAATATGCATCAAACTGTTTTAAATCTATTAGTATTCCAATACAAGTTCCCATTTTGCTATGCTCCCTACTGCAACCAATAGGATCAATAGGGTCAATTTACTGAGACATTCCTCTTCTGTTGTTGCTGTCTCTTGGTGCCTCCTCTAATACACTTAATTTGAACTAGTTTGAATCAAAGATTGCAAAGTTTAAATTTATTAGATTCCACATTCTTGAAAACACGATAGTGATGAATCCACTTCAGTGAGATTTGAAAACAGAGGTTGGACATGAAACAATTAACATTCTTGCTAACAAATGCTTTTAATGCTCAGTTTGCAATACTACACTTGGTGTATCTATGTAATAGACAAAAATAGAAACATCATAGAACATATTTCACTCCTTTTACTGATGGTAATGGAAATTTCAAAGTAAGAATCCAGCTGTCCACTCTTTTTCTTCACAACTTTTCATGAATATTTACAAAGGAAATATGTCCCATGTACCTGGGCGGGAAACTGGTTGAAGCCAGAAGCACCAAACAGGCTGATATTAAATTGGCAGCTTGTTGTACATCACAAGCAATGGAAAAGGAAACTAGGGCAGTGTAAAAGAGACTGTCAATCCCCTCTGCACATTTTGCGTTATTGGTGTAGGGGTTAATTTCAGCTTCATTTATGATTACTTTCCTAAGAGTGTAAATCTGTTGGAGAAATTGAAATCCCAGGCATCTTTCCATTCTTCAGCTTTCTTCTGCTAGGGCCATCTTTTTTTTTTAATTTCCAAAATATACTTTATTCATAAAAATCTGTAAAAATTACATGCCCAAACAGTTTAAAACAGCATCAAGTCAAAAAATACGAACAGTGCAAGGATGATCAGTTTCCTTCAATACAATCATGAGTTGTCTCACAACCCTTCCATTTCATTGTCATGCCATATACATTTTTACATTTACAGCACACAAAATTTCTCCGATACAGTTCGAGGAGTTTCCCATGGATCCAGCCCCTCAGTTCAGCTTGGTGGGGGGAGCTTACACTGTGGTCTTTCCCCATTGAGCCTTTGCTGCGGCTGCCCCAAGCTTTAGTGCGTCCCTCAGCACGTAGTCCTGGACCTTGGAATGTGCCAGTCTGCAACATTCGGTCGTGGACAACTCTTTGCGCTGGAAGACCAGCAAGTTTCGGGCAGACCAAAGGGCGTCTTTCATCGAATTGATAGTCCTCCAGCAGCAGTTGATGTCTGCTAGGGCCATCTAGTACACTCACCATGACTTGGCCCCTCACTGACTTTCAATGACTTGCAACACCTCAAATTTAAACAACTTGTGTTTAAATGCTTCCATTATATCACCACTCCCAATCTTTGTAGCCTCTTCCAGGATTAAAAGTTCTTTGTCCCAATCTCTGTTATTCTAATTCCTCCCTCAGCTACACCCCACCATTGGCAGTGGTGCCTTCAGCTGCCTTGGCTCCACACTTTAAAATTCCCTCTCTAAATCCCTCTATCTCTCCAATACCCTTTGTTCCTTGAAAGACACCTTTTAAAACCGATCACATTGATCAAGCTTCTGGTCACCCCTGCTAACATCTTAGATTCAGTGCCTAAGTTCTTTCCTTACACCTGTGTCTTATACCTTGGTGCATTTTTCTATATTAAAAGTGCTATCTTAATGCAAACTGTTGTTATTAAATGAGTCAGTGAAAGAAATAACTTGCATTAATACAGTGCCTTATCATACCTTCAACCATAAGGACAGCAGAAGCTCAAGAAGATGGCTCGCTACCACCTTCTCAAGGATAATTAAAGTTGGGCAATAAATGCTGGCCTTGCCAGTGATGCCAACAGCCCGTGAATGAATAAAAATAAAGCAACACATACTTTGAATCCAATGAATTGCTTCTGAAATGTTGTTATGTAGAAGAATATGGCAGTAAATTTCAGCCTTTGCAGATTTTGGTTTTTTAACTTGTATTGCTGACTGTAAGTATTCCAGTTGTTGAATTCAGCAAGGTAAAATAAATCTGTGAAGAGTAACGGTAAGAGTAAACAAAATGAAGTCACATCATTAGATAAAGCCTATTGCATCTTATTTGAGCTAGCAATCAGTTATATGTTTTTCTGAGTCTGGCATTTGAAGATCAGCTGATTCAAATGTCAAAATGATATCTCTAAACAGAGAATGCTGGAAATACTCAGCAGGTCAGACAGCATCAGTGGAGACAGAAATAGAGTTAACGTTTCAGATCAATGAGTTTTCATCAGAAATCTGATTGATCTTTGCTTCGGGGGGTACTTTTTCAGTGGCTTTGGATTCTGTCTAAACTAATCATGGACACAGCCATTGGTAATGCACACATGAAAACATTCACCACTACCAATTAGAAACTCTCTTTTACAGTGGAATCATTGCATTCTAGTTCTTTAGCCGTTGCTAATACTGCAGACTACTGTGATCTTAATGAAATGAGAAATGACTGCTGTGAGACGTAATAATTACTGCGTTAACAGCATATCTCTTCAGGAGCTTTCATTCACCTCTTCATCTCTTTGTTCACCAACCCAGTGACAGGGAATTCAGATGTTAATTAAACCATATGGTGGCTGTTGCTGTAGCTTGGTAAGGATTGCTCCAAACCTCTATCCCATCCATTCCTAAGAGCTACCTCATTAACCATGTTGTGGACCTGCAAATCAGTCAGATATTCAGATACCAGGAATGAATTTAAAAGGATTGTTATCTGCATGTTTGCTGAATAATTCTTTTTTTTAGGTCAAGTTTTTGAGAGCGTTAACATTCTGGTTCTCAACTTTATAGTTTTTTTGATCAAGTGGTGCGTTTCTCGAGTAAAGAGTTCTCTTGGGATCTGACTTGGGCTTTTTCCTCTGTGGGCTATATTTCAGAAAATTCAATTACTTATGGAGGCTTTGTAATTACTGCTATAAGTCATGGGAATCCTGAGTGCAGCTTCTGTCGCATGCATCCATGGTAAAATGTAACAAATATTGATCTCTTACAAAACACCAAACCAATGATTTTAATGTCTACACTTAATTTTACTTTAGTAAAATACATTAATGGATCTATTAAAGTTCCCCAAAGAACTTTGTTAGAACACATAATCAGCATTGTAACTATATGCTGTACTGGATAAGATAGTATTAACAAGTTATTAGTTACATTACTGTAATATTGGACCATAATTTGCTGCCGCAGGGCATTTAACAGTGTCTGTCAATAATTAGAATTTCGCACATTTAGATTTTTTACATTTTTACTGACAAGTTGCTGAAGTGGTGAGCTGATAACAATGCAATGAGGGAAATGGGGCACCTGGGACCTGAGTGCACAACTGGGTATCTCCTGAACCAATCAAATTGAAGAATTGTGGATTTAACAGTGCCATGACTAAGAAGGAAGACAAACAGCCATGGCAAAGCCCACTTCCCTCACAAATGGCTTCCCGACCGCTGCCACACCCTCCCCCGCACCCCCCCACGCCCCGCCCCAGCTGAGTAAGTCAGTTTGTTAAAAATTCTGTCCCAAGAGAGAGAAAGAAAGATTGGATTAAGAGAGAGAAAATACAGACAGAACATTTAAATAAAAGTTTAAATTTAAAATTTTACAATTTTTGAAACTCCAACAACAATTAAAACCTGAAGGAATGAGACTCCTCCCTAGTAATAGGTAATTTTCAGTGTGTGAGAGGTTTACTGGCAGTTATTAAAAATTATCACATCATTAAAAGAGGATTTAGACTGAAATGTACAAATCCTAACTTTCTGTGCTGAGTTTAGTTTGTCTCTACCATGTAAATACAGCAATTTCATGCCTTTAAATCACAAGGCCCACAGCAAGATGTCACTTTTGCGAAGCAACTTTTGGAATTCTACTCCTTGCCTGAAGTTGCTGTAACATTTGAGCATAAATAATGGTGATCACTATTAGCCTCCCCATTACATTAAGAGCAAATTATGGACCAATGGAGTTATATAACTGAAATTCAGTTAATTTTAAATTTGAGACTGTATTTGGTCATTTCTTATAAGTTGATTTGTTGGGATACGGACTGGACATTTACAATAAATTTGCATTCAGGATTATGCAATTTGTGTCTTTCTGCATTTCTTATTTGAAAGATCGCTGCATGTGGCCAGAAACAACATTTTATATAGGGATTACAAGATTCATAAAATAAGCATTTATCACTGTTATTCTTTATATGTTGACAGAATTACAAGCAGGTCTTTTGACAAATACAATCAATCTTCAAATCTTCTCGCAGTTGCCTTAAGTTCTAAAAATTGAGAGACTGTTGTTATTATCTTTCTGCTACTAAACGTGGCTAATATTAATGGATTATAAGAAATAGCTGATTTGATACGGCAATTGATTGTTGATTATTAAGCAATTGCGACTGAGGAATTGTTCAACAGAATTTACTTCTAAAAAAAGCCAGTCCAAGAATATTTAACTTAAAATCGATATTAAATAGGAATTAATTCAGAGACTCATGTCAACTGTAAAGATTCGGCAGATCCAATTTCTGCTATTGGTTCTGCATTGTTTTCCAGCTACAACTTGTATTTATATAGCATCTTTAACATAATAAAACACCCCAAGGCACTTCACAGGAGCATTATAAAATAAATTTTGCCACCAAGCCATGCAGCAAGATATTAGGGCAGGTGACCAAAAGCTTGGTCAAAGAGGCAGGTTTTAAGGAACATCTTAAAGGAGGAGAGAGGGGTAGAGAGATGAAGAGGATTAGGGAGGGAATTCCAGAGCTTAGGGCCCAAGCAGCTGAAGGTATGGCAACCAATGATGGAAAGATTAAAATCGGGGAGGCTCAAGAGGTCAGAATTGGAGGAACTTAGCTATTTCAGAGGGTTGTGGGGCTGGAGGAGATTACTGAGATAGGGAGGGCTGAGGCCATGGAGGGATTTGGAAACAAGGATGATAATTTTAAAATCATAGTATTACTTGACCAGGCACCAATGTAAGTCAGCGAGTGCAAGGGTGAACGGGACTTGGTGCGAGTCAGGACATGGGCAGTAGAGATTTGGATGATCTCAAGTTTATGGAGGGTAGAATGTGGGAGGCCAGCCAGAATTGTGTTGGAATAGTGAAGACTAGAGGTAACAAAGGCATGAATGAGAGTTTCAGCAACAGATGAACAGAGGCAAGGGCAGAGTCAGGCAATGTTACGGAGGTGGAAATAGGTGGTCTTAGTGATGGTACAGATATGTGGCCAGAAGCTGTTCTTGGGTTCAAATATGACATAAGGCTGTGAATGTCTGATTCAGATTCAGATAGGGAGAGGGATGGAGTCATTGGCTAGGGAACTGAGTTTGTGGTGGGGACAAATGGCTTTGGTCTTCCCAATATTTAGTTAGAGTAAATTACTGGCCATCCAGTACTGGATGTTGGACAAGTAGTCTGACAGTTTAGAGACAGTAGAGGGGTTGAGAGAGGTAGTGGTGGGGTAGAGCTGGGCGTCATCAATGTACGTGTGAAAACTGCTCATATGTTTTTGGACGATGCCACTGAGGGGCAGCATGTAGATGAGAAATAGGAAGGGGCCAAGGGATAGATCTTTCAGCAACACCAGGGATAATGGTGTGTGAGTGGGAAGAGAAGCCTTTGCAGGAGATCGTCTAGCTACAATGAAATAAATAATAATGGAGCCAGGCGATTGCAGAACCACCCCGCTACACAATGGTGGAAAGTCATTGGCGGAGAATGGTGTGGTTTATTGTGTAAAAGGCTGTAAACAGGTCGAGAAAAATGAGCAGAGAAAGTTTACCTATGTCACAGTCACATAGGATGTCACTTTTGATTTTGATAGGAGTCATTTCAGTACAGTGGTAGAGATGAAATCTGATGGAATAAAAGTGATCTGTATATTTAGGAACAATTCAATTAGATCATGGCTGATCTGTATTGTAATTCCATCTTTTCACCTTGGTTCCAAAACCTTTAATACCCTTTGCCTAAAAGTATTGCAGTTTTAAATTGACTCCCGACCTCAACACATTTTTAGGGGAGAGAGTTCCAGAATTCCACTACCCTTTGTGTGAAGAAGTGCTTCCTGACATCACTCCTGAAAGGCCTAGCTCTAATTTTAAGGTTATGCCGCTTTATTCTGGACAGTGAGTATACACAAACATTCTGCTTTCTGGCATCCACGTGTTGGTTAAACTCTCATGCCAACAGAGATTCAACCAATCTGGTGGCTCATTGTTAGCATTAACATAAAGTTTCCAAACTTCCTTGATCACCTGGAAACTTTCAAAACTTTGCCTTGCATTGGTTCATGTATATTTCAGCCAGTGTGAAGCCAATACACAACCGTACTATGCTCACTTTAACTCACAGTATCAGTGCCCAATCATTACATTTTCTGGTGCCAGAATCATTTTTCCCAGCAACTTTATAAATTATAATTTTGATTGAAGATTGGGGATTCTGGTAGTGTTGTGGAAATATTAAATCACCTCAGTCATTTTTTCAAACAAAAGTACTGCTGAAATTAAAACAGAAAGCATCTTTAGTTGATTAGGTCAGATTCGGACATAAAATTTCTAAATTTTGAGTGATTTTTAAGTTCAACATGTGTTTAAGGGCCCTTGATGCAACGACACATCTCGGTACAACAATCCATTAGTCGTTAATTGACCTTTTCAGAAAACTATAACAGTTTTCATCAAATTCTCTGAGATTTCCAGAAGGCATAGTGGCATCTAATTAAAATGAAGCAAGATCTGCATCTAACATCTTTACAATTCATCAGTTAAACTACTGTTTCAGGAAAGCAATATTTAATCACATGGTATCCCATTAAACATTCAAAGTCTAATCTAATCAAAAAGCTACGAGTCTTTTGAATATTGAAAAACACAAATTAATGTGTAGCATGCTGAGACAGATGAAATGGTTAAAAGGTTCAACAAGATACTTAAGCATTTGTTTGCTGATGATGTCAACCAGCAGAGAGGAAATAAAACACTATTCGTGGTCTAGTATGGCTGCTTTATAATTGAAGTGCTCGTTACCAAATGTGCTCCATTATTCTCAGTCCACGAACTTGCACTCCATCTGGGAGCAGATATTTGTTGTGTTGTCAAATGGATATACCTAATGCTATGCCTCGTACTTCAGTAGGATACACTTAGACACTGAAAAATATTTTAGATCTAACCTCACCAGTACATTGGAGCAGAGTAATAAACCACAACTAAAGGGGAAAATGTATTCTGATATAAGAGGTGCTTTCAGATGTATAAAGTTGGCTTTCTGTTGATGGGGCATAAAATCAATGTAATATAGGCTTGCTCATTCACTCACATGCTGCTTTGAACGGAACACGATAATGTCCTTTTATGAATCACGTGCACACATATTGCCAAAGGTAATTAGACCATTTTAATGATATCTATCGGCATTACTTTTAACTGTAGTGGTGTCAATCAGTGAGTTGATTGTGGCATAAAATCTACAGCTGTCGACAATAAAGTAAGTCAATATTGTATGCAGTTGATGGTAAATCTTACTTCAGTGCCTATTGTCAAGACAACATAGCACAGAAGGGCTTTTGTAATCGAGTCTTGGTTCTGCTGATATTGCTCATGATTTGCCACAAGGAATCTTGGAATGAATTGCAGGCTCCTTCATGTAAAAGACTTTACCAGTGCGGCTTGGAAGTAGAGGTCAGTCAAGCATAACCTACCTTGTAATGGATCCAACATATCTCTGTTCACACAAATGTCATCCACTACCAGGGGAATGACAGACAATAGACTATTAGTTTTGGTGAAAAAGCAGGACAAACATTCACTAATGCAATAAAACACAATTGATTTGTTTATCTATTGTTTATGAGATGATTTACTGAACATTCTGATATGAAAACTAAATGCATCATATTTATGTCTATCTTGAATATCCTGCTCCTTCAGGCATAACCACAGAGCAGCTAAAATGAAACCACACACTACTGTATATCCTGAAGATAGAGCGTACATGCAACACAGAGGAAAATGGAGATTGTTGAGTCTAGTTTATAGCTTTTTGCCCCAGCACTGAACCTGTGTATGATGTGGACAGGCACAAAAATGGAATTAACTGATGAGTCACAAGTGGAATCATATCTTTCAAATGTTTTTATGCTTTTTCCAAATGTTTTCATCTCAAATGTACACTGCATGAATTAAAAGAACCACATCAAGGTGATTTAAGGCAATTGATATCAGATTCACACCCTGTGAAAAATAAAAGCAAAATACTGCAGATGATGGAAATCTGAAATAAAAACAGAAAGTGGTGGAAATACTTGGCAGGTCTGACAGCATTTGTGGAGAGAGAAATAGAGTTAATGCTTCAGGTTGATGACCCTTCATTTCGATCAGAACTCATCGACCTGAAACGTTGGGCTGAATTTTGAAAGCCCGCCCCCAATGACGTAGAGGGAAAATTTATATTTATAACTTTAATAATAGATCGAAGCCCTTCTCCCCCCCACCCCGGTCCAGAAATTACCATTTAATGTCTTTTCCACACAGAAAATCTTTTCTTCCCATCATCAACTTGGCCCCTCGAACCTTGTTACCTTTGCCCTTCAACCCCTTCCCACCATCCCCTTGGAAAATAGCAGGAGTTATCCCCGCTCCCTCCCCATCCCTGAAAATTTCACTCCTGTCCTCTCCCCACCAGTGTTAGACCTCGGATCTCCGAAGGCATAAGACTTCCAGCCACTGGCCGGAATATCAGCATGGGTCGGCTGTTGTTGAAAGGTGGGTTATTATGCATTCATTAAAATGTTTTGACATATACAGATTAGGTTTTGGTTGCTGAATGGCGAGGGGGCCGCTCTGAGGCCCCGCCGCTACCGGTAAAATGGGGTGAGGCCTTCCCGGCGTCAGGGAGCGTGGCGGGCCTCTCCTGCAAGGATTTTCCGGGCCCCCCTGCCATGACCCCCGCCTCGGGGGCCTTATCAAATTCAGCCAGTTAACTCTGTTTCTCTCTCCAAAGTTGCTGCCAGACCTGCAGAGTATTTCCAGCATTTTCTGTTTTTATTCCTGAGAAATATAAGGCAGTTTAAATTTGCAGTTAGAAGGAAAATTCTAACCATGAGATGGGGCTGGCACAGTTAATAATACTGGACAATGAGAGAAATGAACGTTTCAAACATAGAAGCGACAGAGACAGTTCAGAAATTAAATAGATTAGGAACACAAAGGAAAAAACATAAGATAATAAAATTATTGGACCTTCATGCCTCCTTCTAATTCCAGGCAGTTATTGTGAGTAATGCACTTTCTTTTTTGATCTGTAGTTTGGAAGTCAAAATGGTGCAGACTTTTCACCATGCCCCTCAGTATAGTTGAAATCACTATAAACTTACACACTTGGAGATTAATGCTAGTCATTTTAGCTGACAAATGCTTAATGCATTTCTCTACCATTTGTCTGGCAGTTATTTCAGCAGAGGCAATCACCATTTTAAAACAGCCAGTGGACAGAAGAATGCTACGCAGGCACTTTGCACACATGTCTCCTGGTTTCTAGGTTATATATCAGTCCCAGTGATGTGAAGCTGTTGGTCGAGTGCAAGCATTATTATTTGTGGTGAAAATTAAAAGACACAGACTTTGGTTCATAAAATCAGAAGACTCAGCTCAGTTTCACCAGTAATCCATTGCTAGCAGTAATTGCAGCTGCTAATAAAATATCACAAACTGTATCGTAAGATCTACAAACTGGGTTTGTGGCAAAGCATTTCCTCAGCCATATTCCCTTTGACAACAGCTTCCCTTGACTGTGAGATGAGATTTTATGGCATTTGCCATTTGTTCTTCTATAACAATCTTAAAGGATCAGAAGAAATCTTTCTAAAGTTGTTTTGAATTGCCTTGCATCCACTTTTACCACCTCAGCCATGTCTCCATGCAAAGGATCAATGATTAACCTAATGATGGCTACCTGCTAGGAATCAGGCTTACTTCATTAACGTATGATTAAGATAGGGAGTCAAGATTACTCAAGAATAAACGGCCCACTGATGTCAAAAAATAAGATGCCCATGAGTTGAAAGGGCTGTGAATTACTTTCATTACATTGGTTTATTTTTCAGTGCTCACTGCTAATTATTATTCTGATCTAGGAACACAACTACTCAAAGCAAATTCAATTTCAATGTGAGGCAGCAATCTGTTGCTTCAATTACTCAGTACATGAATGCACAGTACAGTGTGATGCTGAATTACAGAGCTGACGAAGTCACTGGTTTAATCTATGGGCTGTACCAAGTTAACTAAACTGGGTAAAATGCACCACCTGAAGCTGGGGAGGGAGAAAAATAAATGGTCAGCATTCCTACCCTTATTCAATGTTCAGTGACGTCAGCTGGAAAGCAAACATCTGGAAATGTCAGCTGAAGCTAAGATTAGATTTGGCTATAATGGCTTCCTTCCTCAATGGTTGGATAGACCACTTTCTAGAATTGCACATGAAGAATCACCATTGATGAGTTAGCAGTGAGAGGTCGATAGGTGCCTCTGAACCTGTTGGTGCCTATAGAAGTGGGGGTGCCTCTGAACCTGTTGGTGCCTATAGAAGTGGGGGTGCCTCTGAACCTGTTGGTGCACATAGACCTGTTGCTGCCTATAGAATTTCTGATGTCGATTGACCTGTTGGTACCTATTGAACTATTGGTGCTTGTTAACCTGCTTTTCCTTATAGAACTGCTGTTGCCTATAGATCTGCACAGTTTCATGTACCAGGATCTTCATGCAAGGAAGAGCGACAACTGAAACTTTTTTCTAAAATTCCAGTGATGCTTCTAAACCTAAGCACTATGAAATCGCACAATAAAATAAAAATCAGCAGGAAATAACCAACTGTAAAGAAGATACTAATTGCTCCACATGTTAAAACAGCATTTTAATGATTTCATTGTGTGGAGAGTGAATCTCTTGATTCTCACATTGACATTCAAAATCTGCTCATGACTGATTGAGCCATTCTACTAATAGAGGTCCTTCATGTCAATGGTTGAGAGGCAGGCAGGCAGCTGTCACAATTTTGAGAAACTATCAGTGGGCTGGCATTATCAGTCCCTGACTGTAATTGAAGAAATGGAAATGCCACATTGACAAGCAAGATCTTCCCGTTATCCCATTGTTCCTACGGAGAATAGCTTTCAAGTAAATATTTGGACACATTGACAGCCATATTGAGATGTACAGCTGTGCTATTAGTAATGTAGACATATAGAATAACCCCATTCAGTGGGTTGTGCGTTTCCCAATATCACAAGTTGGAGTATGTTCCTGTATTTTCCTCTCAAGTGAGTTATTCCACTATTTTATTTATGGCACAGATTTGTGTAGCTCATTTATATAGAAATGAATGATTTTGGTCAGAGATAGATGCATAATGTCCAAATGTTTCGAAGTAAGCACTTGAAAAAAAACTGACATTGTCAACTACATCTGTTACCCACAGCTTGTGTGTCATTATCAGTGCTAGTTTCAAGTGATGAAGTAAGCATTACAATGAGCCTTGATAGACCATGGTGCCAGAAATGATTTAAAATCCTGAGACAGGGGCACTAATATTGTAATAATAAATTGACAGCGTAATGTTGGTTGGCTTTGCTTACTATCAATAAATATAGCTTTAGATTTGTCACTGTCAGCTACAGTGGATTTCCCCAGTATTGTGGGAACAGTTTTGCCAATAGCATCCCTCATGTCCCAGTATGTGGAGTGAGCATAAGAGAATTTTCATATTAGACTATTTAACTTTTAAAAAACAAACACAGATACAAAAGTAAGAGCTAAGAAATAAATTGATGTCTGATAAATATTGAGATTAAGACCCTGATTTTCTGAGCTGCACTTCCAGTGACGTTACAACACTGGAGTGAGGTCCAGATTTCTTTCTCTATAGAATGGAATTTGTTGTGTTATTTTCCAGCTGCAGCAGATGATTTGGGATTCTAGTCTGTAGCCCTTCACCAGGAGTGTTATTAAGTAATAGTCTACTCTTTGAATCGATCCTTCAGCAACTAAAGCACACTGGTCAAAGTCACCAATCACATTCTGTGTGTTTGCTACCACAGTACGTTATCTCCCCTCGTCCACCTTGGCCTCTCTGTGGTCTTAACTCCACCTTCCTCCATCGTTTCTGCTTTGAGGTTCATCTCCATGGCAGTGATCTTTTAGAGTTTCATTCCTGTCTCTGCTAAAGTAGCAAGCATATTTCCTGCAATGGCTTCACTTATAATAGTCACATGATCATCCTTGGCACATCCCAAGCTCCTTTCCTTGGCCCCTCCAATCCTTAATCTACATTCTACGTGAGATGTCCTTCCATATGTCTTACAAAAACACGCCTCAGCTCCATTATTGTTGCTGTGCAGAGTAATTGCTTTTCTAGCACTAGTGGATGGGCCAGAACTTCCTCCAGCTACACAAGCAATACCAGAACCCTCCTGGTGAATTTTCAGCAGAAAAGTTGCACCTTCATCATTTGTTCCATCCCCTTCCTCAGATACTTCCAGAGGTGGAACTCAATGGTACGCAATCTTAGTGTTCTGATTAACCATTAGATCAACTTAGCTCCAAACTTCACATCCAGCCCATGTCTCAGATTGCTGGCTTATCTGAAACACTGCTTGCCTCTGTCCTTACCTCAGTTCTATCACTGCTGAAATCTTTATCTGTATCTTTGCACCTTTAATGCCTCCCTTGTCCCAATGCTTATCATTAATCATATTAATTATGTGATTCATACAAACATATGTGATATGACATATAACCTAAGCACAAGTTTCAACTTCATCAGCCACATCCTTACTCATACAAGATCCCATTCACTAGAGTCATAGAGTCATAGAGTTATATAGCACAGAAACAGGCCCTTCAGCCCATTCTGTCTGTGCTGGCCATCAAGCACCTAACTATTCTAATCCTATTTTCCATTTATATACAGCAAAACAGCAGTGGTCCTAGCACTGACCCTTGGGACACCATTGTCTACCATCCTCCAGTCTGAAAAACAACCATTTACGTAGACTCACTGTTTTCTGTCCTTACGACAATTTTTTATCCAATTTGACACTGATCCTCCTATTCCATGAGCCTCATTGTTGTTAACAAGCCTTTTATGTGGCACTTTATCCAAGGCTTTCTTAAAACCCATATAAACAACATCCACTGCATTCCCTTCATCAACCTTCTCTATTACTTCATCAAAAAAATCAATTGGATTTGTCAAGCAGGCTCTCCTTAATTAACTCAAACCTCTCCAAGTGTCTGTTGATTTCTTCCCTGATTATTGTTTCTAAAACCTTACCCACCACTGATGTTAAACTAACTGTCCTTTAGTTGCTCGGAATCTCCTTACACCCTTTCTTGAATAAGAGTGTCAGATTTGACACTCTCAAATCCTCTGGCACCTCCCCCATATCCAAGGAAGATTGGAAGATTACAGCAAGCCCTTCCACTATCTACATTTCCCACTTCCTTTAGCAACCTGGGATGCAAGCCATCCAGACAAGGTGACTTATTTACCCCAAGTAGAACCAACCTTTTTAGTACTTCCCCCTCTCAATTTTTACCCTATCCATTGCCTCTACCCGCTCCTCTTCTACCAATATTTTGTCAGATTCCACTTCCTTAGTAAATACAGATACAAAGTACTCACTAAGTATATTAACCTTGCATTGTGCCTCTGAGCATATATTACCCTCTCCTAATAGGCCCCACTCCACCTCTTACTACCCGATCACTATCTATACACCAGATATATGGGTTTGCTTTTATGTTAACTGCCATTCTATTCTCATATTCTCTCTTTGCCAGTCTTATTTCCCTCTTCACCTCCCCTCTCAACTTATTGTGTATAGTCTCGTTCTGACTAAAAGAATTCATCTGACGTGCATCATACACCCTCTTTTTTGTTTCATCATCATCTCTACCTCCCTCATCATCCAAGGAGCCCTCTTTTGGTTCCCTTACCTTTTGCCCTTGTTGGAATGGTCCTAACTTGTACCTGAAGCATCTCTGCCTTAAAGATAACCCATTGTTCTGATACAACTCTTCCTGATAGTCTTTAATTCCATTTTACCCTGACTAGAACCCTTCTCATCGCATTGAAATTAGCCCTTTTCCAATCTAGATGTTCGATGTTATTCCGTTCCTTGCTTTTCTGCATTACTAGTCTAAACCTCTTGATACGATGATCACTCTTACCCAAGTGCTCCCCAAAGACACTTGGTCCACTTGGCCCACCTCATTTCACAGCACCAGATCCAGCAATGCTTCCTTTCTAGTTGTGCTGAGAACATACTGATCAAGGAAGTTCTCCTAATCTCCCAAAGAAAACCTCACATGTCAGAAATTCCTCACCCTCCTTTCCCTTTACTCTAGAATTACCTCAATCGCTATTGGGGTAATTAAAGTCGCTTAATATCCCCACTCTACAGTTTGTGCTCCTTTCTGTGATTTCCCTGCAGATTTGCTCCTCTATCTCTCTCTCACTATTTGGAGGCTTATAGAATACCCCTAGAAGCATGATCATACCATTTTTGCTTCTCAGTTGGAACAAAATGGATTCTCTCCTTCGCCCCCTCAAGGACATCCTCTCTTTCCAACACGATTATGTCTTCCTTAATCAGTACTGCCACCCCACCTCTCTTTTTCCCTCTCTATCTTTTCCGAACACATTATATCCTTGTATATTAAGTGTCCAGTCCTTGCCATTTTTAAGCCACGTTTCCATTATTGCCACTACATCATATTATCATTGTGCTATTTCAGCTTGTAGCTCACCAACATTATTCACCACATTTTGTGCATTTACGTACATGCATTGTAATCCTGTCTTTGCATTCCTCTTAGTCCTTCTCAGTCCACTCCCATCTAATATGGAACTACTCCCTTCTCTAGTACTGTCTAACACTCTCACATTATGCACCTTATTCCTCTTTTCTACTTTTATATGCTGGTGTCCATCCCATTGCCAATTTTTAAACCCTGACAACCACACTAGTGAACCTCCCCGCAAGGATATTGGTCTCAGTCCTGTTGAGGTGCAACCAGTGCCTTTTGAATAGGTGCCTTCTGCCCCAGAGCTGGTCCTAATGCCCCAACAATCTGAAGCCCTCCCTCCTGCACCATGCTTCAAGCCATGAATTGATCCTCCCTATCTTCCTATTTCTACTCTTGCTCGCACGTGGCACTGGGAGTAATCCTGAGATTACTACCTTTGAGGTCCTACTCTTAAATTTCCTTCCAGTTCCTGAAAATTTGACCATAAGAGCTCAATACCTGCACTATGTCATTGGTACCAGTGTGTACCTGCGTAATATCCTGCACTCTCTCTCTGATGTTCTTTACCCTGGCACCAGAGAGGCAACACACCATTCACGATGATGGTTACAGAAATGTCTGTCAGTGTCTCTAACTATGTAATCTCCTATAACAACTGCATTTCAACACTTTGCTGCTCCCTCCTGTACAGTCCCATGCCCATTGGTGCCATGGTTTGGACTGCACTCCTTCAAGGTATCGTTACTCCCAGCAGTCTCCAAAGCTGAGTGCTGGTTTGAGAGTGGCACACACCCTGAAGACTCCTGCACTTCCAGCCTCTTCCTACTTTTAAAAAAACGGAATTGTAGATTTCCTCTGTGAGGCCAGGAGGAACAGTGGTGAATGAAGCCTTGGGTTTCCCTTGCCCTGGGCTACCCCTCCCCCATTTTGGACAGAAGTCTCCCCACTCTCCCTGATCGTCTTCAGAGGCCCCTCCTCCCTCAACTAACAGCCACAGACTGTACCCATGCTCCCAACCCTCTCAAACCAACTCCCTCCCTCCCCCAGGAGTCTGGAAACATCTATTCAAATGCTGTTCCGATTGGCAGAGCCTCCACATCCCAGGAGGCCATGGGTTCAGCATCCGTTTTCGGGATTGCACGTCCCATTTCCCATCCCCACATTAAAATCAGGGCCAGTGTTCAGTAGCACCCTTTTTGAAGCACCTCAGGACATTTTGCTATATAAAAGCTGTTACATAAATGTAAATTCTAATCATACAATAAAAACAATGATTATACTTTCTTGGATATGTGAGAATAACATAATTCAGGTTTACTGGTTGAAGCAGAAACTATGTCACCATTTAATATTAAGTTGAATAGGTGGATGAAGGAAAAAAGGTTGAAGGGATATCGGAACAAGTTGGGTAAATGTGATTAGAAACAACCGCTTGCATGTCCGGTAAATATTGACTGACTGGTTGGGACAAATATTTTGGTTCCATGTTGTAACTTTAACATATTTCTGTTGTCCAATCAAAACTAAACATTGCTATTTTCCATCCTGTTAATTAAATTAAATCTGTGGTTAGGAATCGGAGAGAAAAAAAGACGTAATTATTTTTACAGGAGTTGTTTGCCTTTCAGATTAGATCAAGGAAAATAATTCGACGTAAACTGGTATGTAACTGAATCCTATCTAAATACCTTCCTCAAAATAATTTTCCTGGAAAGTACTGTTGTCGTCAATATGAGCAGTCGAATGTTTAATGGCTTCACGTGCCATTCCTCTTTCTGCTATTTTAGTGGAGGCATTAACTCGTTTAAAATAAACAGGTTAATGTCTGTGTTAAAACAGTGGACAAAAGAATGGCATTCAAGCACGTTAATTTCTCATCTGTTAATATTACCAACAGTTCACTTCTAAGCTTTAGAGTTCTCTCTTGTGGAGGTTAATCTCCATTGCACAAGAACCTGGTGCAGTGGTTTGGTTTTACTGTGCGCTCTCATTTTACTTTCATCTATTTTTAAATAAAAATTTTATGACTTTAAAAAAAAGTAGCATAAATGCAATTTAAAATATTATATAAATGCAAAAAGCACTCTCTGAAACAAATCAGAATGTCACAAATTTAAACATTGGCAAGGTATATGAATTCATAGATAGCTTTTTCAAAGCACCAGCACAGTGGGCCAAATGTCTTCCTTCTGTGCAGTAAAATGCTATGATTCATCATAGTTAAGTTATAGACAGTAGGGAGTAATTCTGGATCCATAATTTAATCGAGGAGGCTCTGATTATATCATAGCTCATAGGCTGAACTCAAGATTTTAAACCAATCATGTAAAACCGAGATTAGATTAGAGTCTTAAAACATTCCCAGCTACCCAATAATAATCCGAATGATATACAGAATGTTTTACTGTGCCGGGAAGTGGTGGACACGTCTCCTGTTGTCAGTTGCTTCTCTGCAGCACACTAATAGCTAAAGTTACTTTCTCTTCATTGAACTACTGCTGATAAAAAGAGGATTGACAGAAGCAGAAGTATACTTTTGTATAGATTTAGCTGCTGTGGTCTTTGATAAACTGGCAGCTGCTGGTGGTAAAGTGTGATGTTCACAGAAGGGTGTGAAAGTTGCCTGTGATGTCATTCCAGCATGTTATCTAAATTGACTCCTGGAAAACTGTGTGTCCAGAATGTGTTACAGCAAAATAAGAAATTGCTGGTAAACCTTCTTAGATGGCAGTTGCGGAGCTAGCAGCAGATTTTGTTGAATAAATTGAGCTTGACTTATCTTTTAACTATCTTCATTGAACAACTGTGTGTGTAGCGTAATATCAGTGGTCAGAGAAATGGCTTTTCTTTGCTTTTCCAGTCTGTAAGTATATATACTTTATTTGTCTATTTAATTATTATGACGCTGCAAGGCAGAATTTTTATTTACTTCTCGTTTGCTCTTTCGATGTTTTCTATTCTCACAGTCTCCAATAAATTTTTAAGACCACAAAGTGGGTGCAGTATGCCTGTTTGCAGCTGCACTGAAAGCTTTATTAATACATAAATTCTTTGGTGTATCTCTGAACCAAGAAAGATTCAAATCCCGAGCACAGCTATAATCACAGCCAATGGCTCCAAAATCTTGCTAGTTATATCACAGTATATCAGGAGCGTGCAATGTATTAAGACAAATCCTTTATGATTAGTGCTCACTTTAACTAAACATCTTCTCTGCACACCCGCTGCGACATTTGCAAAGCCATCAGCCTGGAACAGACAGGATTCCCAAATGACCCAGCCTTTCCACAGAAATATCCACAATGACCAGAAAGCTTTCTGCACTAGGGACGTTTTTTTAATTTATTAATCAGGTCAATGAACATTCCACAGCTCAGGGGAACAAACAGGAGCGCTTCGGAGCAGTCATCGGTTTCTGAGTGTGCTAAATGTACATGCAAACATCTGAATGAACATGGTGCATGCAATCTGCCGTGAGATCTCAAAGGAATTTGCTTCTGTTTTTCTACTTTAAACACAGTGAAGTTTATGTGAAGACCAGAGCCGATAGTGAGCGATTCGACTGACATAAACACTACTGATTGTATTCGAGTGTGTAGCTCCATCAAGAGAGAGTTTCAATTAAGGTAAGTGCCTCTCATCTGGACGCCTGCATTTCAGAGGTTCAGTGTAAAAGTCCTGTTAGACAATAAAGGCTTGAATTGACATTTTACTCTGTTGTATTTCACCCTGATGTTTTGCATTTGTTCTGCAGTGGCCCACCACTATTTTGTCCTTGTAAATCAGATACTGTGTAAAGGTATATAGAGGAGGTGATCATTTTCTGCTTTAGTGAACAGGGTATCATTTGATGTTCTGTAGAGAAACAAAGCAATAATGTTTCTTCTGTTGACCAAACAATTTATCCACTTCTGTGTGGCTGCTGGTTTCTATGTGCTCTTTGAACACAGCAGTCTGTCAGTACATGGCTGTTGTTTCCTGTTGAATAAGGGTTAGCACTTAGAAAACAGTTAAAGAAATATTTGCATACAGTCCTATGTGTCATAATTAGGATTATGTTATACGTCTGTTTATACCTGACCTGCAAAGATTTTGCGTCACACTACTGGTACATATCTATGTAAACTGGTGTGACAAAAGCATGGCACTGCATTGCCATTAATATGGATGGTTCACAACTTGCTGATATGTTTGCCTTTTTAAAGTGACAATTTTGAAATTAAAACTTTCACAAAAACTTTTAGCTTTTTTTTATTAGTCTTTACAAAAAATAAAGAGGTTGTACTGCCTTAGTGATCTTTGATTTGATGGTCTGTTCAACCTTTCTCAGGTTGGCTGTATCACCACTCAGATATTTTATCTCTGGTGAATTATTTTGGCTAATTCTCAGAGTGTGTATAACCGCTAAGAAAATAGCCATAAGCAATAAGGAACAATTTGGAAGGGATTTGAAAGGCTGTTACTCAATTGAGGAGTTCAAATGATCTAACAAAAGTTTTTTCAGACTTCTAAATAGGGAGTTTGAGTTATAGCATTTAGTAACTTTAATTAGGTTGTTTCAGCTTCCCAAATCAGCTGCATGTTATTTTATCCCCTCCATAATACTGATGATTTCCTGTGACTTTTATTGATGTGTATTAAAGTAGAATGGGAAAAATCCACCAAACCTAAGGAATAATCTTGAAATAAACCCACCTGTGAATTAAAAAAACAGAAAATATCTAATATATTATTTAGTTGTAGAATGCCAATTTGGCCCACAAAGAGTTAAACAGTAGGCCAGCACAATTATAGATCAACCAGCTTTTTTTTTGTTAAAGAATAAAAAATGATCCTTACTTGCAGCCCTTCCATTTGATGGTCTTGTAGCCGACAAAAACATTTATTATAACATATACACACCGTTGAAATAAGCAGGTGCCACCAGCCTCTGTGCTCACCCAGGTGCAATGGCAGATGTGCCAGTGAACCTACTTAACGTCTGGTGCCACGTGAGTAGGATAATTCTGTAAGGGAAGATAATACAGCTGGCTTACTTCCGAGATGATGGCACTGGTATGGGGTAAGCAGCACTCCATTGCTTTTCAGTGATTGTCCTTCCTAAGGTGAGCTTACATTCTAAAAAATTTAAAAGACAATGTTAACAGATGAATTGCTAATATAGAAATTCTGCTGGTAACAGCTCAATCTTGACAGGATAGCCCCTTTGACTCTCTCTCCCAAGTACTTTTTATTATTTATAATTCAGCAAACTCTCACTTTAACAATGTTTGGGACACAGCCAAGTACTGCATTATGACAAAGGAAGCATTGTAAGTGATTTATCATTAAATTCCTTCCCTTTACAGTACAAATCACTATTCCCACCTAGACAAAAGCAAAAGTTTCATATATAGTCTGATATATTCTCTCCAATCAAAGTGGCGAACTTGTTGTTGCTTTTCCCCTATGAAGGCTGCTCTTGGTTTTTATTTTTTTTTAAATGAAGCCTTTGGACATCACAGAGACATAAAGAGACAGAATGTTGTGCTTCTTGCTGCCATTCTCACCTTTACTGCCCTGCAACTCCCATTTCTTAACAAAGCAATAAAGCCTAAAAAAAAAATCACAGTCCAAATCTTGAACTTGTTTTGTGGATAGTTTTCTCACAGGACAGTAATCCACAGACAATGAAAAAGCCAAAAATCAAAACAGACCCATCTGTAATTTTTCCAGCTGTGTTTAAGCCAATGAGGATGGATACAATCTACAGAACAGTAACCTTAAACTCAATATTCAATGAGATGTTCATTTGAGACTGATAGACCAGTCAAACTACTGTTTGTAGAGGAAAATACTTCAGAGGATTATATGGGGACAATCAATGCCTACCTACAGCGTGCAGGGGCTGTTAAACAGTGCTCAGCAACCACTCAGATCAAATTTTAAAAAAAAAATGTTACTCTAGAAATCAGACAGAAACTGTTAGGAATACATAGCAGTTCAGTCAGCATCTATGAGAGAAAAGACAAGTTAATATTTTGTTCTATGCCCAATATTAACATGCTTTAGAAGCAACTGATAATGCCTTAGAAAACAACTGGACATTTTTCAGTCAGCAACTAAAGGAGTAGATTGAATTGTAGAATCATACAATGGTTACAGCACAGAAGGAGGCCATTTGGCCTGTCTTGTCTGTGCTGGTTCTCTGCAAGTGCAACTCACCTAGTTCCACTTCCCCAGCCTTTCTCCATAGCCCTACAAATCTTTTCTCTTCAGATAATTATCTAATTCTCTTTTGAAAGCCTTGATTGAAACTGTCTCCACACACTCACAGGCAGTGCATTCAGATCCTAACCACTTGCTGCAAAAAAAGGTTTTTCCTCATGTCACCATTGCTTCTTTTGCCAATCACCTTAAGTTGGTGTCCTAAGGAAGTGCAAAGTGATTCATTTCGGTAGGAAGAATGAGGAGAGGCAATATAAAATAAAGCATATGATTCTAAAGGGGGTGCAGGAGCAGAGGAACCTGGGGGTATATGTGCACAAATTATTGAAGGTGGTTGTCATGCAGGCCCTGACCTGCCAAGCATGAGGCATATTAATTTTGCCACATGGACATTAAATTTCAAACTGTTGTTGAAGTGAAGAAAGGACTTGCTTTAAGAAATTGTCAGATCTTAGCTGGAAAGGCATTTGCATATTAGCAGACAGTGCTTGGAAAGACAAAGGACCATTCCCTGACATATTCAACCCACAGTGGGACTTTTGATCACCAGACGTTGAAGGTGGGGGAGCTCGCATTCCAGGTTGACTGTTAAGATGGCCGAATACACAAATGGACATGGTCAAACCAGCTAGTCACATGACTAACCTGCTGGGCAACCTGAGTTTTTTGAATTTGTACAAACAGTTTGGGCAGAAAGCAGAATGCTCCTGGACTGAGAAGATCTCTCCTGTCTGGCTCACCACAGCCTCTCCTGTCTGACTGAAGACACAATGAACCCCCAAGAGAGAAATGTCTCCTACAGCGAACAAGGTTTAAGAAGAATACTGGGCCCCAATGAAAAGCAAGACCAGCTACAATCAAAGCCTCTACAGTGAGCTCGAAGAACCATAACAAAAGCTCTTCAGATATTGCCTCAAACTTTCCCACTTTATTTTTCTGCCTCTATTTGCATGTATGTATCACGTATGCATGCTAGCATGGGTGCGTCGTGTATCCCTGGGCGTCAACCAAATTAGAGTTTAAGTTCAAGTTTAATAAATTTCAACTTTTCTTCTTTAAACCTAAGAAAGCCTGTTTGTACTGGTTTCTATGTCTTATAATTAGAAAGCAGTGAACAAGGATTCACCAAGGGGGAGATAAAAACACGGTGTGTTTAAAATTAAACCCTGTTATGGGAGGACCAGGTAAAGGCTGAAAGGGACCCCTAGACACCTTTCTCACCTGGTTGTAACAGTGGCAATGGGAACAGTTTCTCCCTGTCTCACTCTGTCCAGACACCTCATGATTTTGAACACTTCTATCAGATCTCTTCTCTAAGGAGAACAGCCCTCCAATCTATCCACATAACTGAAGTTTCACATCCCTGAAACCATTCTTGTATATCTTTTCTGCACCTTATCTAAGGCTTCACATGCTTCCTAAAGTGTGGTGCCCAGAACTGGGCACAATACTCCAGTTGAGGCCGAACTAGTGTTTTATAAAGGTTCATCTTAACTTCCTTGCTTTTGTACTCTATGCCCCTATTTATAAAGCCAGGATCCCGGATGCTTTATTAACCACTTTCTCAACCTGCCCTGCCACCTTCAATGATTTGTGCACATATCTAAACCCCATAGTCTAAAAACCCCCAGGTCCCTCTGCTGCTGCAGCCCGTTTAGAATTGTACCCCTTCTTTTTATATTGCCTTTCCTCATTCTTTCTACAAAAATGTATCACTTCAATTCTCTGCATTAAATTTCATCTGTCACTTGTTCACCTATTCCACCAGCCTGTCTATGTCCTCTTGAATTAATTGCTATCCTCCTCACAGTTCATTATACAAGCTTTGTGCCATCTGCAGATTTTGAAATTGTGCCCTGCACACCCAAGACTAGGTTGTTAATACATATCAAGAAAAGCAGTGGTCCTAACACCAACTCCTGGGGAACTCTGTTCTATACCTTCCTCCAGTCTAAAAAACAACCGTTAACCTCTACGCTCTGCTGTCTCTCAGCCAACTTCGTATCCATGCTGCTACTGTCCATTTTATTCCATGGGCTTCAGCTTTGCTGACAAGCCTGTTATGTGTTACTTTATCAAACGCCTTTTGGAAGTCCATGTACACCACATCAACCACATTACCCTTATCAACCCTCTCTGTTACCTCATCAGAAAACTCAATCAAATTAGTTACATGATTTGCCCTCAACAAATCTGTGCTGGCTTTCCTTAACTAATCCACATTTGTCCAAGTGGCTGCTAATTCTGTCCCGAATCATCAATTTAAAGCTTTCCCAACAGCAAGCTTAAACTGACCTGTCGTTGCGGGGTTTAGCTTTAAATGCTCTTTTGAACAATTGTGTAACTTTTGTAATTTTCCAGTCCTCTGGCACCACCCCGGTACCTATGGAGGATTGGAAGATTATGGATAGTGCCTCCGCAATTTTCTCCTTTATTTCTCTGAGTATCGTCGAATGCATCAATCCAGTCCTGGTGACTTATCAACTTTAAATACAGTCAGTTTAATACCTCCTCTTTATCATTTCTTAGCCCATCAAGTGTCTCAACTCCCTCCTCTTTCACTATAACTTGAGCAGCATCTTCTTCCTTGGTAAGTATTCATTTAGAACCTCAACTTTGCCCTCTTCTTCCATGTGTAAATCACTGTTTTGGTATCTAATCGGCCCCACTCCTCATTTATCACCCTTTTACTATTTATATGCCTATAGAAGACTTTACGATTCCCTTTTATGTTGGCTGCCAGTCTCTTCTCATACTCTCACTTTGCTTCTCTTATTTCCTTTTTCACTTCCTCTCTGAACTTTCTATATTCAGCCTGGCTCGCAATTGTATTATCCACCTGACATCTGTCATAGTCACACTTTTTCTGCTTCATCTTACTTTCGATATCTTCCATCATCCTGGGAGATCTGGATTTGCTTGTCCTACTTTTCCCCTTGTGGGAATGTACTTCAACTGTACCTGAAGTATCTCCTCTTTAAAGGCAGCCCATTTTTCTGCTACAGCTTTGCCAATCTTTGGCCAGAGTTTAAATTGTGGCAGTGGCCCTGCCCATCGGCTAAGAAGTCAGGTGACAGTCCGCCTCTGCCAGGCCTGGAAGCCACGCTGAAACTTTGCATGGCCCAGGCCCTTAATTGACCTCAATCAGGAAGTCCCACCTCCAACAGCTGCCAGCTAATCAGAGGGCTCGCAGATCTTCTATCCCAGCAGCTCCAGCAGGAGCAGTGGCCACTGCTGGGACTGCACCAAACAAGAAGAGGAGATAAACGTTTCCCTTCCAAAAGTTAAGTGGAGTTTGGGTCTCACCGGGGACAATCGGCAAGGCCCTGGCAAAAATGTTGGGAGTCGGCGAGCAGGGCGTGGGGTAGTTTTTGAGAGGGTGGCCCATGCTGCTGGGGGCCCTCTGTGGGACAGAGGGTGCCTGATCAGGAAGGCCCTTCCCTCAGCCAGCAAGGAGGCTGCCAGGTTGTACTGGGCAGCCTCCTCAGGTGCTGAAGTGCCCATCTGTCACTGGTAAGATACTAGCAGTGGTGGGAGGAGGCCCTTAAGTGGCAATTAATTGGCCACTAGAGGGCCTCAATTGGCCTGGAGTAGGCAGGCTGTTTGCTACTTCCCCGACCACTGTAAAATAGCAGTGGGGGCTGGTAGGCGACAAGCACGGCACTCCCTGCCTCCCGCTTGATTTTACGCCTCCCTCACCTCCCAGCCCACTCCCAAGGGCTGGGCATAAAATTTTGGCACCAGATTCCAATTTACCTAGGCCAGATCCATTCTCACCCAATTCGAGGTAGCCTTCCCCAATTAATTATTGTTATGACCAGGTGAAAAAGAGGTCTAGGGGTTCCCTTTCAGCCTTCACCTGGTTTTACAGTAACAGGGTTTTGTTTTTAAACACACTGTGTTTTAGTTCCCCTTGGTGAATCCTTGTTCACCACTTTCCAATTATAAGGCAAAGAAATGAGCACAAACAGGCTTTCTTAGGTTTAAAGAAGAAAAGTGAAATTTATTAAAACTTAAACTTAAACTCTAATTCAGTTAACACCTACAGATGCACACCACGCCCCATGCTAGCATGCATAAGCGATATGCACATGCAAATAGAGACAGAAAAGAGCAGAAGAAAAATAGAGAGGTTTGAGGCAATCTTCGAAGAGGGTTTTTTGTTACTGTGCTTCGAGCTCACTGCAGTCCTTGCTTGTAGGTAGATCTTGCTTTTCGTTGGGGCCCAGTATTCTTCTTAAAGCTTGTTCACCATAGGAGACTTTTCTCTTTTGGGGTTCATATGTCTTCAATGGATTCCAAAGCTGGTAAGAGAGATGAGAGCAGACAGGAGAGGCTCTTTTCAATCCAGGAGCAAACAGCTTTCTGCCTGTTTAAAACTCTATGGAAAGTTCAGATTCAAAAAACTCCAACAGCCAGTTAGTCATGTGACTAAACTGGTCTGACCACGTCTGTTTGTGTATTCGGTCATCTTAGCAGTTAACCTGGAATGCGAGCTCCTCCATCTTCAACGTCTGGTAATCAAAAGTCCATTGTGGATTAAATTGGAGCAGGGAATGGTCCTTTGTCCCCTTTAAGCACTGTCTGTAAATATGCAAATGTCCTTCTGGTCAAGGGTCTGGTGTTGCTTTCTTTTAAAAAGCAAGCTCTTTCTTTACTCCAATAACAATTTAAAAATCAATGTTCATGTGGCGACATTAATGTGCCTCATTCTTGGCAGGTGGGGCCCTGCATGACATTATTTTTACTCTGGGTTGCTCCTTGTCTTTTTCCATAGCCAACCTAAACTTTATGATATTATGATCACTGTTCCCTAAATGTTCCCCTACTGAGACTTGATTCATTTGACCTACCATTTCCCCAGAACCAGATCCAGCAATGCCACCTTCCTCATTGGGCCAGAAACATACTGTTTTAGAAAATTCTCCCACACTCTTTCCCCTCTCTGCCCTTTGCACTATTACTATCCCAGTCTATTTTAGGATAATTAAAGCTCTCCATTGTAACTGCACTATAATTCTCCCTAATTTCCTTGCAAATGTGTTCCTCTGTATCTTTTCCACTTATTGTAATGGTACCTCTATTGTTTCTTAGCTCTAACCAAATAGATTTGTTCCTTGACCATTCTAGGACATCCTCTTTCTCCAGCATTTCAATGTTCTCTTTAATCAATACTGCTACCCCTCCTTTCTTTCCTTCCTTATCTTTCCTGAACTCCTTTTATCCAGGAATATTTAGTGCCCAGTGTTGCTCTTTTTTGAGCCAGTTCTCCATTATCTCCACATCATATTTCTACATGGCTATCTGCGCCTGCAGCTCATCAATCTTATTTATCACACTTCACATGTTTACATACATGCACAGTAAACCTAATTTAAACCTCATTACATTCCCTCTTACTCTGTCCCCACCTAATACCTTACTATTTCCTACTCCAGTGCTATCTGTCTCCCAATTTTTTGTGCACCTTGTTTTTTACTCTCTAATATTACCTCCTGGTTTCCAAATCCCTTCCAAGTTAGTTTAAACCCTCCCCAATAGCACTAGCAAATCGCCCTGCAGGGACATTGGTTCCTGCTCTGTTCAGATCCAACCTGTACAGATGCTATCTATCCTAGTCCTAGGAATCTAAAGCCCTCCCTCCTGCACCATCTCTCCAGGCACACATTTATCCGCTTGTTCCCCCTATTTCTATATTCATTAGCACATGATACTGGGAGCAGTCTGGAGATTACTACTTTTGAGGTTCTTGCTAGTTCCTTTTCTAGCTCCCTAAAATCTGCCTGCAGGGCCTCATCCCTCTTTCTACCTATGTCATTGGTACCAATATTTACAATAACCACTGGCTGTTCAACCTCATAGTGCTCTGCAGCCACTTAGTGACAACTTTGATGCTAGCACCAGGAAGGCAACATACCATCCTGAATTCACATTTGCGGCCACAGAAACACCTGTCTGCTCTCCTAACTATTGAATCCCCTATCACTATTGCATTCTCAATCTTCCGCCTATGCCCCTGTGCAGCTGAGCCAGTGAAATATTTAATATTTTCAAAAAGGTATTTTATAAGTTTCTCAAGTAAAGCTTATAAGGAGAGCTAAGACCCATGGAAATAATGATAGATTTACCAGCTGAATTGTAAATTGATTTTAAGGGCTAGAATTTGATGATCAATACATATTCTACAGGCTAGGGTTAGGTGTAAACTAAGACCTACAGAGCTCTGTCTAGGAGCATTGCTGTTTACTTTATTTGGGAGTGATTTAGAGGGAAATATTCCTGATCGCCTGACCTTGTGTGGCCAGGTGATGACTATAAAGGAGGTTGTTAGAATTTTATAGGGTTCTGAACTAATTAAGTGTGTAGGTTAAGGAATAGCAGATGGATTTTAATGTCAATAGTGTTCCATAATGCATATTGGACTAGAAAACATGGAATGTATGCACTTGCTGAGAGGGTTTCCATTAGCAAAGGTGCAAAATGAAAGGTATTGATTGTGATGGCTGATCAATCACAGCATGTTTCCATGTGTTACTAACAAGACTAATCAAGTATGAGGAGGGATCTCAAGGAGTTTTGATTGCAAATCAAAACAAGTCATTCTAATTTCTTACAGATCTTTGTAGAAGTTATATTTGGGATACTTTGTGCCGATTTGGCTGCCCTACTATCCAAAGGAATATTGATGAAGGAGTTGAGAGCAAAATAAACAGGGAGAGATGAGAGTTTACTGCCCCAGGTTTTGCAGATAAACTTACAGAACTAAACTGTTTGATTGGAGAAAAGAGAACCAAAAAGGTTCGTAATTCAGATCCTTAAAATGCTGAGAGCTACAGACTGTATAGACATAACATGGCGACTTAACCCTTAGAGTCCAGCAGCTGTAGTGAATTCTATCCAATTCTTTGCATGTTTCATATCACATACTAGGTGGAGGTTTTTTTCGGGTGCAAGGAGAGGGTATAGAGGAGGAGGGGACAGAGGGGAGAGAACACAGAGGTTTGGAAGGGGAAGAAGGGAATGGGGAGGGTGTGCAGAGGGAAGGAGAGGGTGTTGAGGTGGGGCAGGGGGACAGAGGGGGAGAGGAGTATGGGGAGAGGAGAGAGTGGAAGGGGGAGGGGAGAATGGGGAAGGGAATGGAGAAGGAGAAGGGGTGGGGTGAAGGGATGGCAGGGTGAGGGAGTGGGGAGAGGGAGGAGCTGGAGGCTTCCACTGTCCAGCTGCTTGAACACCACTGGGGGAAAAGATCTGCTTTTCTAACCAATGCTCCTTGCAAACTACGCATGGTTGTACAGAAACACGGAAGGTACCGTGCGGGCTGCTCACTGGTTGTTCCATGAGTGTGGCCATACATAAAAGATTTAAAGGTATCATGTATTCAAATGAACAGGTCATGCAAAACAATAAAAAAATCAGAGGGGACACAACTTATAACCCTGACAAATAGTAAATAATTCAGTAAGATTGCTATTCAGATGTCAGATGTAGCTTTATCAATAAAGTATTTATATAGTTATATTAAAAGACAGAGGCGCAAGGGGAGAGCCAACTGTGCAACAGCCCCAACAAACAAATTTCTCTGCAGCACCTGTGGAAGAGCCTGTCACTCCAGAATTGGCCTTTATAGCCACTGCAGGCGCTGCTTCACAAACCACTGACCACCTCCAGGCGCGTATCCATTGTCTCTCGAGATAAGGAGGCCCAAAAGAAAGAATTTATATAGTACTATTAAAATATACTCCTTACAAAATTCCTGGCTTACTGCTTATTTCTCTTTCCCTTCCCAGTTTGCTTTTTTTAGAATCATCACAGCACAGAAGGAGACCATTCAGCCCATGTTGTGCATGCCTGCTCTTTGAGAGAGCTTTGTAACTAGTTCGACTTCCCAACTATTTCCCCATAGCTCTGTAAATATATTCATTATTTTAACTTTAATTAATTTGACCTGGTGATATCTACTTGAACTCTAGTTTTACATTTTTCTTACTCAATTTGCTTTTAAATGAATATCTTGCTTTTTCCCCCCCTATATCCGCATCAACTCACGTTGTGTTCTGAAGTGCTGTCATATTTAGTCCCGAATTATCTCAAAACCTATCTGAGGACTGATTTTTAAGCTAATGTGTTGAGTGAATATCACAGTTCAACAATAGTTATGTTACTGGAGCAAACAATTGAAATGCTGATATTTCTTAAAGTATTGTGAGCGACAAAAGAAAAAAAAAAGAAAAAAAACTTACATTTCTATAGCGTCTTTCACAACCTCAGAATCATCCAAAATACTTTAAAGCCAATGATGTACAAACAAGAAGTACTCAGTAAATTACCTCATTTTTGACTAAATGGAGGGGATACTATTTTGGGGTAGGCACCATAAAGGTTAACTGTTGGCATAGAACAAAAGAACCCACGGTCAAAATTAAGGCTGGGAGTTTGCGATGATTATGGTGAAAGTGTCAGCATTTTCTGTCATTATTCTGCTGAAACTGATAGGGACTTCTGGCATCCGCACATGCAAAATTAAACACAGAAATCATAAGTTGCTGTCAGTGATCCTCAGAGGGTGCGCTGTTGAAGTCCCCCCAGACTGCAATCAATTAAAAATCATTGAACCGATCTCTGTTAATCATGCTGTAAAAATCCTTGTGAAAGTTACACCTTGTTGAATGAGGTGTAACTGAGGTTTTAACAGTGCACTAAGTTCATAATCACTGCTCAACACTCTCACTGACCCTGAAAACTATTTTTATATTTGTAATGTCAAATGTCTCCATTATGATAAAAAAAAATTCACATTTTAAAAATATATATTTTTAAATTTGTTTATGATATTTGAGCTTTTACCTTAATCTCATGTATAGCCCAATCATTTATTTCATCATCTGTAAAACATTAATTAAAAGTGAAAAATTTAGAGATTTTAACTTCCTGGTTTGCTGTCTGTGAGAATACTTCAATGTGATTGGCTACTTTCCTTGTTTGCTGACACCACTGTTTCTGGATGCCTGGAGATCCCCTTGACTTTGAGTCAAATTTGAAAATGGACATTGGGAAAGGAGACATCTACTCCATAGAAATGGCTAGATCTTTGCGGGCAGCTTTCTTTGAGGTCCATAGAGAGCACTGATAACAAAAATGAATACTTGTGGAACACAATGGTTTCTGCACTCCTGGGATAAAGGAATGGTCATCTGTCAAAAGTAAGAAGTCGAGTGGAGAGTTCAGAGACAATATATATTCTGGTATTTCACGAGATTAGGGATGAATTATGCAGAGTTTTCTCTCAGATGAATAAGTGAAGCAAAAACTATGGTAGAGTAAGTTATATATGGTTTGTCGAAGGAAGAGAAAGATTGGCTTGTTAGACCCAATATTGCTTTTGTTCCAATTTCTTTTTAAATTCAGATATATTTTAATTATTTTGTTCTTTGGCCTCCTTGTCTCGAGAGACAATGGGTAAGCGCCTAGAGGCGGTCAGTGGTTTGTGGAGCAGTGCCTGGAGTGGCTATAAAGGCCAATTCTAGAGTGACAGACTCTTCCACAGGCGCTGCAGATAAAATTGGTTGTCGGGGCTGTTACACAGTTGGCTCTCTCTTTGCGCTTCTGTCTTTTTTCTTGCCAACTGCTAAGTCTCTTCGACTCGCCACTCTTTAGCCCCGCCTTTATGGTTGCCCACCAGCTCTGGCGATCGCTGGCAACTGACTCCCACGACTTGTGGTCAATGTCACAGGACTTCATGTCGCGTTTACAAACGTCTTTAAAGCGGAGACATGGACGGCCGGTGGGTCTGATACCAGTGACGAGCTCGCTGTACAATGTGTCCTTGGGGATCCTGCCATCTTCCATGTGGCTCACATGGCCAAGGCCATATATTGAGTATCTTAATTTAGATATATTGGAGTAATTTATCAAATACGTCGGGCAGAACACATTTTGAGATTTATTGCTGATCAGTGGGTGTTACGCGGCAACTTGTTTTAACTCTTGCCCTAAATTCCTAGGTTTAGGGAGGGCATTTGGAAGTTCGAAAGATGTTTTTAATGAGATTTCAGCTCTTCCTTTTGAGCACTTGTAATAACCATCTAGTTCCCTGGGATTCCTTGTGGACTTCGAGTATTTATTGATGCTGTTGCCTGTTTCTGCCAATTGGAAAATACAAGTTAGTGTTCCGAGTCTTGCAACTAAAATCATTTCAGTCTCCAGGCATATCAAGGCTGTTCCACTAAAAGTGACTCTTGTGTCTTGACTGATTTTTCCATTTTATAAGTAAATATTCTAGCTGCATTTTGTGTCTAATAAGAAGAAAGATGCCAGTGCTCAGGCCTGAGACTTTGCTTTCACCCACCTATCGTTCCATTTGCTCTTCTTGTACCATCCTCATTGAGATACCTCTCAACTCATTATGAAGCTAGGCTAAATATGCTTTTACCTGTGACAGTGAAGAAAAAATGTTCGGGGTGAAACTGGCCCTTGTTGTGACCATTTTCCAACCAGAAAAAGGGGAATAGTGGTTCAATCCTGTGTGAAAACAGTGTCACAAAGACATCGGACATTGTAGAGGGGAATCTGGCATCAACCTAAAGCAGGCGTAAGCCCCTTGAATTTTAAATAAGGAAGCTCATATTCGCTTTAGGATCCCTTTCCTAAATTGGTCAAAAACAAAGCAAACTACGGGATGCGTCTGTAACTCACCAAATTGATCAGGCCTGACGCCTACTTATTCTTGGCCTTGGGATCGTTCCTTGGGCCACAAACAAATTTCTACAAATGTTGTGTTGCCCATATTGCTTCACTGCCTGTGGCTAAGACAACGACTGAGTCCCCTTTCAACCAACCTGGTGAAAACCATCAAAGGGAAGAAAATTAAGGGAGAATATGTCTTGCTAATTACCCTTGGAAAGAAATTCATTAAATTTAATATCAACCACACAAGAGCACTGCTAAATGTGAAATGGAATAAAAACCACACTGCTACCATTTCTGCTTTGGTAACCTATTGATAGACATCAGCTTGTAATACGATAGTAAGCACCATTTGTTGCAGGGTACTTTCAGGTTGAATGTCACAGTCAGCTTTATTACCCTTCCATCTGTGTTGGACTTTCTTCATCTCAGAACTGTGCTCACTGTAGGATAATAAACAGAGGGAAAATTCAAAATTCTTTTAGAATAATAAGCAGCTAGCAGGAAATAAATTTTCTTATTCAATATTAGATATTCCGATATTTAGAAATTATTCCATCTTAATTCTTGTGGTTTCACAATGTTATCAGAATCCTCTGGTTGAACTGATGGTTTGTTCTTTTGCTGTTCCATATTGTACTATTTCTTTATGAGTGTTATCTATCTAATCAGAGCCAGAGTATCACTTACAATGGTTTTTCTTCCTGCTCCTACATCAAGTAACACCTTGATTTCAAAATTTTCATTCTCGTTTTCAAATCCCTCGATGGCCCTCTCTATCTCTGCAATCTCCTCCAGCCAATCTCCTCAACCTTCTGAGATATCTGCATTCTTCTAATTCTGACTTCTTGTACACTCTGATTTTAATTGATCTACCATTAATCACTGTGTGTTCAGCTACCTAGGTCCTAAGCTCTGCAATTCCCTCCCTAAGCCTCTCCAACTCCTTATCTCTCTTTCCTCCTTTAAGACACTCCCTAAAACCAACCTCTTTGACCAACCATCTGCCCTAATATTGCTTAATATGCCTCAGTGTCTAATGTTGCTTTACAATTCTCCTGTTAAGTGCCTTGGGACATTTTATTATGTTAAAGGTGCTATATAAATATAAGATATTATTCTTAGAATATATCACCCATAGAAAGGTGGCTTTGCATCCCACCATTCAGAGAGCTGCCATCATCGCCAGATGATAACTAACTTCAAGACTGAGAAACTTTAACAGTTCAATCACAATCCAAGCAATCTTAACTCCATGTTAAGAGATATCAGCACCTTTTAATAGAAAAATAGCAACACAATGCACAAAAGATCACTACATCCTTCTTCATACACGTATCTCACACTAATAGTGACACCATTCACAGAGGGACAATATTATCCTTCTGTGTTGTCATCACTACTGTCCTGAGCATGGCAATGACTAATGGTTTCAGCTGTAGCCATCATACTGGAGATAAATGTACCTACATTTAACTCCAAAATGCGGCTGATCAGATCTACAAGTCGGGAGTGGGCTGCTGGTGCTGGAGTTAGTTAAATTCTGGCAGTCTAGAGTTGCAGTGTTTGCCAACTCTGGGGACCTGCATTGTTGTGAGCCAACAGACAGAATATTTAGACAAGTGAGCAGGTGCACGTAATTCTGCCAAGGGTACAATGACACACACAAACAGGAGCCTAATGTGCCACAAAACAGTCAATCATTGTGCATGGAGGTTCCTGATTTCTGACACATACTTAAAATATCAGCCAGGAGTTGCAATGCTCTTGGGAACACAGCAATCAAGGCTATTAATTGCTGAATAGCTCTAATTACATTTAGCAAAGTAGATTTTCCTCTGCTTTGTGTTTAGGGAATCCATGTTCTCCAGGTGCAAGGACAAAGGAAAAAGGAGCAAAGGTCTGTTCTGTCAGGTTACTGTTCTAAGGTTCGCATGTAGAATGCAACTATGTCTGTAGTAGGTGAAGGTCTAGTCTATAGTTATTGTATTAAGAGGGGATCGGGTGGTGTTCCCAGCCTCATTCCTCATTTTCTCTCACAAAGCTCACTTGATAGCCCAGCACTGAGCTACCTAATGAAATCTGGTGCTATGACCTGGTCGTGGATCTCCCCTGACTGAACAGTCGGAGAGATTCTGGGGTATGGCAAAGGCATGTCAATTGTTGCTCTTTTGAAAATCACTCCCACAGAATGTTTGCAATGCAGCTGCATCAACAGGGGGAAGGCCTTAATGTTAAATACCTAACTTACCTGCTCTCATATCTGTGCCTGCCCTGAAGATGCAAGGCCTGATGGGGCAGCAGGGATAGGGGAGGGGAGGGGTGGCTATGCCAGGTGATCCCCAGAATATGAATCTGACTTATGGGTGAGGAATGTGTGCAGCTGCCTCTCCCCGGGTGTGCTCTGCCTGTCGAGTGCCTGCTGTGAGTCCAGAGATGCAGATTGGCCCCGGTGATTTTATAGCTTCAACACCAATACTGACACGCACTTATATAACATTGAGATGCCAAGGCACTTCACAAGATTGTCATCAGACACAAATCAATATCGAGCCAAAAGAGGAGATTTTAGACGAGGCAACTAAAAGCTTGGTTAAAGAGGTGGATTGCAAAAGCACTTAAAGAAGGAGGGGGGAAATGGAGAGGTGGAGAGGTTTAGAGAGGTAATTCCATGAAGTTTATAAGGCTGTCAATGATGGGGTGAAGTGAGTGGTGATGTACAAAAGATGAGAATTGGAGGAACACCGAACTCTCAGAGGGTTGTATAATATTACTTGATCCGTTGGTGTGTGATTTATTGTAAGACTCACAGGACAACAAGTAATATCCAAAGAATGAGTGAGTTTTTATTATAACCTAACTATCATCATTCTGGGGGCTACCATTGACCAGAAACTGAACTGGACCAGCCACATAAATGCTATGGCTACAAGAACAGATCAGAGGCTAGGAATTCTGTGGCGAGTAACTCACCTCCTGACTCTCCAATGCCTGTCAAGTTAGGAATGTGATGGAATGCTCTCCACTTGCCTGGATGGGAGCAGCTCCAACAACACTCAAGAAGTTCAACACCATCCAGCACAAAGCAGCCCACTTGATCGGCACCCTTTCTACCACCTTTAACATTCACTCCCTCCACCACTGATGCACAGTGGCAACAGTGTGTACCATCTACAAGATACGCTGCAGCAACTCACCAAGGCTCCTTCAACAGCACCTTCCAAACCCACGACCTCCACCACCTAGAAGGACAAGGGCAGCAGGTGCATAGGAATACCATCACCTACAAGTACCCATCCAAGCCACACACCACCTGACTTGGAACTATATCGCCGTTCCTTCATTGTCGTTGGGTCAAGATCCTGAAACTCTCCTCCTAACAGTACTGTGGGTGTACCTACCCCACATGGACTGCAGCGGTTCAAGAAGGCAGCTCACCACCACCTTCTCAAGGGCAATTAGGCATGGGCAATAAATGCTGGCCTAGCCAGCGATGCACACATCCCCCAAAATGAATTTTAAAAATACATATACAGTTACTGCATGAGCACATCTAAACACATCTCAATCTGTCGGGCTACACCCATAACTCCCTGGTCACGTGTGATGCAACATCATTTCCTCCGGTGACCTTCATCACATCTTCTTAAGGTGGTCCTCTCTTCAGGTCATCCCACAACATCCCCCTTTATTCCAAAGATATAAACATATATGCAATAAAAAATGATGTGGTTCGGACTAACTATGTGATTAAAACAAAATCTTATTTGCAGGTAAGCAAGTTTAACACTTTCTAAAACGTAAAAGAGGTTTACTTACACATCCCGATCTTGTTATCATAAACCTCTTGATGGCTCCTCTGAGACTTTGGTGACTCAGAACTCTGATTAGCATGTTCTTCCTCTGTGCTTGTAGCCTCTGTACTTTCATCTTGAGACTTTGTCTATGAACAGGTCCGTGATGCCACAGGGTTGTCACATGTAATATGTTACAGCTCTCTGAGTTGACTTTGGTTCCATCTGAGAATCACACCATTGGGTGTCTGGGCCTTGAGCGATCTGGGCTGGTTGCATATCCTAGCAACCTCTGCAGGATACCAAGTTCCCGACGTATGATTGAGAACGCTGTCTGACTCGAAATCAAGTTAATTCTGGTCCCGCTTGCCTGTCATACAATGCCTTCATCGTCCCTTGTTTAGAAAGCTTAGAAAAATGATGACTGGCAACATCGCCAATCACTGGCAATCCCTCTGGCCTCCGGGTACTTGCTGCAATGAATCGAAGCCCAAGGAGAGACTCTCGGTCATATCACCCCTCTGTGTCAAAACTTCCAGTCTTTGTGTCTTTCTTTACATGGATCAACCCGATACACTCAGACTTGGGTATTTCCTACCATCTTCGGTGCGTTACTGAATCCATGTATTGCAACAATTCATAAATCTCAACATACTGGAAGTCCTGCGACAGCTGGTCCAGTTGTGTCTACAATATAAAACATTTGTGGTAGCCATTTGGAGCTTCCATAGCTGCAATGTAAGGTTATCGTTCCAATGCACTTGATTGGAGAACCATTGTAGGCAGTCAGCCTAGCCGTGGTGGGTCGTACCAGAGATTCCCATTTCTTTAGATGCATGTCCTTCAGTCTATGGATGGGCAGAATATTTGCACTTGCTCCGGTGTCAATTTTTACTCTGAGATTATGTTTGCCACTCTGCTGTGGATATATAATTCCGATTATGGCAAATGCCTCAGATTGCGTGATAGCATTGACATGTTGATCCAAATTAACTATGTGAAATGTTTGCTCGCTGTTCACACAAGTACATTATTCACCCATGTCCTCCTGGCAATCTGTCTTTCTGGAGACCTGATGTACCTGCTTGGGCTTTTGGTGTATGTTGGCATACCTTTTTTTGCGTTTGTCATCATGTCTTGCGGACGTTCTCTCTGCATGTGATCTGCTTCCATTCCTTTGTGCAGTATCTGAGCTCAGCCTTCTGCACTGCCTTGCCCAATGTCTTCGTATGCTACAAGCTTTGCACTGGTCTTGGCACGCCAGACAACTGTGATTAGGTGAGTCAGGCGACACTTGCCACAAGGGCTAGCAGACTTCTGAGTCTTTGTGATCATAACAATTGTCGTAGCCGCCCCCAATGCTTGTAACTCTTGGTGCCCAGTCATAATGGCTTCGAATTTCCTTCCATTATTAAGTAGTGCATCTATGGTGTGTGCTTTCTTCTTTTCTAGCAGGTCTTTTTGAAAGGCCTTTATTGGGGTAGGTGTGATTACTAGCTCTGTAACCTGTTCTGACAATTCAGTATCTGCAAACTCACATTCTTGAGCTTTGTCTCAGCACCTTGCAACAAACTGTCAAGGGACTCATCTTGCCTTTGCTGGTAGGTCTTAAATTCAAACCTATGTACTTGGAAATTTACCTTCACCTTCACTTGGTGGTCCAGGAATGTCCATAGCTTTCTAGGGTCCTTCTGATCCTCAGCTGACAACCCTGATGTATTGATCCATTGTAGGTCCTCGTTGCCCAGTGCCATCCTAATTTTGATAGCTTGTTTCTCTTTCTCGCTCATTTCTTGATCCAGGAAACACATTTTCATTCGCTGTGGAAACAATTTATATTCAGACACTAAGTCCGACACCTTCCAATCTGTAACTCGGTATCTGAAAGCCAATGTCTTAATGATCCTGCTTTTTTTTTCAATAAATATAATAAATATAAATACAGGTTTTCTTTTTCACAGGCACACTTTTTTCTTGTTTAAACTGATTAGTTTTCTGCAGACCTGCCCCTTTAAATTTAAGACACCACAGTTGCTTTCTGTTTGCACAGCTCAGTTTTTTTTTTACTGTGAGACAGCTTTTTTACACAGGCTTGTCTGTTTTTTTTAAAACTCTGAACTGTTTTTTTTTAAACTGAGCAGTTTTTTTGGAGGGTTGCAGTACCGGCAGCTGCCACAAACAGGCTTTCTCACTGTGCTGTGGCCCTCCAGTAGTGCTGTTGGGTTCTTCCCACTCCTTTTGGCTTAGGTCCCACCCATGAAGCAAATAAAAAGGAAAACAGTCACGGCTCCAGCTACTGCCCATCAAATTTTTCAACCCACTGCCAGATTAGTTGAAAGCTCCGATCTCCTAGCAAATTGCCTACTGTACTCACAGAGTATCAACACTTCCCTGGGTCCTGTTTGTAACCTAACCCATTGCGCTGTTGTGGGGCCTCCTGCCAGCTACTCTCCAGGATCTCCAGCCACTCCAGGTAGAGAACCTGCTGTTCCTTGTTCTCTCTTAAGTGCGTTCTTCAGAAAAAGCAAACCTTGCCACAATGTAATGTTTGGTGTTCTTCAGAAAAATAAATCCCAAACGTTGCCACCGTGTAATATTACTTGTTCCTTTGGTGTGTGATCTATTGTAAGGACTACAGTAATATCCAAAGAATAAGTGGGTTTTTATTATAATCTAACTATAAAATATGTAAATATATATATACATATACGAACAGTTACTGCATGAGCCTCATCGAAACACATCTCGCTCTTTCAGTCTACACCCACAATTCTTTGGTCGTGTGTGATGCGACATCACTTTCTCCAGTGACCTTCACTTACATCTTCTTAAGGTGGTTCTCTCCTAACGTCGTCCCACAGCATGTTGTAGAGCTGGAGAAGGCTACTGAGATAGGGAGGAGTGAGACCATGGAGGGATTTAAACACGAGGATAGGAATTTTAAATTTGAGGTGGTGGGGGAGAGGAAGTCAATGTAGTTCATTTAGGACAGCGGGTGATGGGGTAAGTGGGACTTGGTACAGGATAGGAGACTGCCTGCAGGGTTTTGGATGAGCTGAAGCTCATGAAAGGTACAGGATATGATTCTGATCAGAAGAGCATTGGAATAATCAAATCTGTAGATGGCAAAGGCGTGGGTGAGGATTTCAGCAGCAAATGAGCTGAGGCATGTGAAGTTACGTTGGTGGAATTAAGCAGTGATGGAGATATAATTAAGTGACTTCCACAGCTGATTACCTTCGGTCATGCTCAGAATTGTTGCTAATGGGCCAGATACTTTAGCAAACTCACCAAAAAGAAACCTTGATGACATTTACTCCTACATAACTTCAATCATCCTTACCATGGAGGATAAAGTAAGCTATACAACAAGATGATGAAACAATCACAAGGTAAATTTTCCTCTGTACATTTAAGGTAAAAGGGCCTTGGACAAGTGTCAAAATTGACTATTCAAGAGACTCTACCGCTGACCCTACTTTCTCCCAGAAATTCCGTATCCTCCCGCCCACCCCAACCTGGCACAAGTGACATATTTTAGGATTTACAGGATGCTGCCTTAAACATGTATTTAGATGAGCACTTGAAATGCCATAGCATACAAGTCTATGGGCCAATTGCTGGAAAATGGGATTAGAATTGATAGGTACTTGATGACTGGCATAAACACGATGGGCCGAAGGGCCTGTTTCTGAGCTGTATAACTCTATGACTCTATAACAAAGCCCAGTGGAACATGCCAGAGGATATCAGGCCCTTCCTCTACTCTTTTGGTGGGAAGCTGCCAGAAGTTGCTATGGATTTTTGGCTGCATATTGTTTGCTAAACTTATGATAACATTTTCATAAATTAACTGCTCTTTAATTGTAGCCATATAGGAAAATATATCTGCGAGACAATGTTTACAGGGAGACAATGACATGCCTTGCACCAACAGAGGAGAAGTTGCTCAGGAAGTTACAGCTCTTCAGGGAAGTTAATTACTGAAGCGAGTCAAATAGGAGCAAATGCCTTGAAAATGTCCCTTCTAACTAGAACTGCTGTCTGTGAAGGTGATTGAACCCTGGCATTTATTTTATCAATGGAGCATATTAATCACATGGAGAGGGAAAGTTATTGGTCAGCAGCAAAAGAAAAGTACCAATAATTGTGAGGTGCCCACTGTACAGTTCCAGAAACACTTCAGGCTCATTTTTATATCTGTGTAGATCACCAAGTGAAAAGAAAACTACAATATTGCTGGTCATCTCCAGGACTTGAGTAAGATTGACAAAGATCATTTGTAGTTTCAGTCACTAACTGATGCCAGACATCAATTATCAAGGTTTCTATTCAAAATTTGTCCAACCATCTATAGAACACAATTAAATATCGTGCATGTGAACACACAACACCTACAACATGTCCCTCCTTCATCCTCAGTAATTTCTGACTGTGGCCTTTAAATATGCTGACTAAGGACAAGGCTTCTTGTTGAAGACTAAAAGTGTGGTACATAACTCACTGCAGAATCTTAGATGTCAACAAAATGTAGATACATTGTGGCACACAAGACAGTGTGGCCCTGTCTTAAAGCAAATATTCAATTTCCTCAAGCAGAAATGTTGTTGATTTAATTTCTTGCGGTGTTCTGTCATGTGGCATACACTATCACTTAGAGGCATCTCCACATAATTAATAACGAGGGGTGCTCCCATACATCCATAACAGATACCAAAGTACCATTGCTCCAGCGGAATGGTAGAAGCATTGGCACAGGAGGTTGGGGTTGGGGCGATTTGTGGAATCTCTTGTATCAAGGAAAGAAACTCAATACACCAGTCTGATATAGTTTGTTCATTCATATGCAGTGCATCATCCTTTATAGAATTCATCTGCTCTGACATAGAGTATAATGCACAGAAACAGGCCATTTAGCCCAACAGGTGTTTATGCTCCACCCAATCCACCTCCCACCCTTCTTCATCCCACACCATCCACATATCCTTCTATTCCTTTCTCCCTCATGTGTTTATCCAGCTTCCCCTGAAATGCATCGATACTATTCACCTCAACCACTCCCTGTGGTAGCGAATTCCACATTCTCACCACTCTCTGAGGAAAGAGGTTTCTCCTGAATTCCCGAATGGATTTTAATGTTGGCTATCTTAGATGTCTAGCCCCAAGTTCTGTTCTCACCCACAAGTGGAAATATCTTCATCCAGCTGAAGCCAATAAGGTCTGTAATAGGTGGATAATTTGTTCCGTCACTTCCAAAGAAATCCAAATTGTCCCACTGACTTATCATCGGAACATAGAAGCAGGAGGAGGCCAATTAGCCCCTCGAGTGTGTTCCACCATTCAATGAGATTATAGCTCACCTGTGACCTAACTCCATAGACCCATCTTTGCCCCATGTCCCCTAATACCTTTGGATAATAAAAATCAATTAGTCTCGGATTTAAAATTAACAAGTGATCAAGCATCGATTGCCATTTATGGAAGAGAGTTCTAAACTTCTACTGTGCTTTCTGTGTAGAAGTGTTTCCTAACTTCATTCCTGAAGGTCTTTGTCTAATTTTTAGACTATCCCCCTAATCCTAGACTCCCCAACTAGTAGAAGTTGTTTCTCTCTACCTAACCAATCTGTTCCCTTCAAATCTTGAAAACTTCGATCAAATTACCTCTTAACCTTCTAAATTCAAAGCAATGCGACCCTAGGTTGTGTCATTGCTGCTGATAACTTAACCCTTGTAGTCCAGGTATCATTCTGGTAATCCAGGGTTGTTCAACATACGGCCCGCAGGCCAAAATCCAGCCCACTAAAGGTTTCGATTCAACCCGCCAATCCCTGTGTGACTGGCAGTGGATTTCTAAGGCGGGATGAGCACTGATTGGTGGTTCCTGGCGTAGGCGTGCTGGGATCGGCTGCCCTTGCCGTCTTTGGGGGATTCAGGGAGTGAGTGAGTGAAAGGAAATGGCTGCTGCAGGACAGAGGGAGAGGCCAAGGGGAGAGCAGGAAGTGGGCCAGCACATAGCCAGAGGTGCGGGATGGAGCGGCGATGAGGGAGCACAGAGAGAGTGAGGCAGCCCTTTAAACCAGCACTGACCCGAAGAGCAGAGAGAGAGAGAGACAGACAGAAAGGGGCTAGAGAGATAGACACAGAGAATGGAGAGAGAGTAGGGAGAAAGGCAGACACAGAAAGGGCGAATGAGAGGGGAGAGAACAAAATCACTCCTAACAGATGGACACCTATCCTGAATTCTCCGCATCATTACATCAAGTGTGTGGGCTGACATTGATTTTGCTTGCACAAGTAGTCAATGCCAGTCTACTCACTAAATCATAGTGTCATGCTTTCAAGAAGTGCGACAATAAAAAAAGACTAAAACTGACGAGTTATAAAAATTGACTTTGCCTTTTCAAGAAAATGGTCAAAGCTGAAAAAGATGGCCGCATACATATTTGAATATGGCCACACTTTCTTTTTAGTGAAAAGGATGCCTAACTCAGTTGAAAGGACAATTAAACACATGAAGTGACACTTTTGATTTTAATGGGTTCTTCTGAAATAAAGGAGATAGGAACACAGGAGCAGGAGTAGGCCATTCAGCTGATCGAGCCTGCTCTGCCATTCAATACAAGCATGGCTGATCTTCCATGTCAATGCCTTTTTCCCACACTATCCCAATATCCATTTATGTCATTGGTCTTTAGAAATCTGCCAATCTCTGCTTCAAACATACTCAATGACTGAACTTCCAAAGCCCTCTGGGGTAGAGAATTCCAAAGATTCACAACCCTCTGAGTAATTAAATTTCTCCTCATCTCGGTCCGAAGTTGGTATAAATTGAAAACATCATAACCGGATTATTCGCATCCTGAACCCATCAAGACACACTTCTAAATGAATGGGTTCTTCTGAAACAAAGAAGTGAGAAGTAGCCAAATCCTCGGATATCATTATTCACCACAGGGAGGGAGATCCATGTCTCCTATCAAAGACTAAGATGTAAAACTATTTTTGACCTTAAAGGTAGCAGTCCTCGAGGAGAGAGAGAGAGGCACCTAGAAAGAAGCATCACCAAACAGCTTTTCCAGCTCAGAGGCTGAGACAAAATCCAGCAAGCTAGAAGGGGTGTGCCCTGCTGTAGAATTCTACATCTACACTTACCCCGCAGTGAATTAGAAGTGATCCACTGTCTTCAGCTGAACTTTCAACTAAGAGAGAAACCTGCGAACACCTCAGGCTTGCAACCAACGAGACCTTGACCTCTGAGAGAATTCAATAGGTTTACCAATTGCCCCAAAATCTACCCCCCACTTACAATTGCTTACCCCTTTTCCTCTCTATCTGTGTGCGTGTGTGTCCGTACGTGAGCAAATGTGAGTGGATGCAGTTGCGACAATTTCAGGTTAAGGCATATTGATCAATAAATAATTAATTTTTTGTTTTAAACCTGCAAGAAAACCTGTCAATGTCTGTTTATTTGACAAATAAAACACAAGGGCATTAATCCCTAGTAACAAAACACATTTTCTGTGGTCAGGTTGGAGTTGAACAGTGGGAAGCGCCCAAACCCCTCACCACGTGACTGTAACAAATGTGACGAGTAAGTAAGTTAATAAATTAGTTTTCTCATTTAAAGCTTGTTCACAAAAGTGCACATTTTTTTGCTGTTTTGATTAATAGTAAGATAAATTTCTAACGCCTTTATCTTTCTGAAATTGTCTCACCGGCCCCCTATATAGGACAAAAATTGTAATGTGGCCCCTCACGCAAAAAAGTTGGACACCCGTGTGGCAAACTTACACTGCACTCTCTGTAAGATGTCTTTGTATTCACAAAAGCATTCTGGCAGGAGTAGCTAAATGGCCTATCCACTTCCTATGTTCCTATTATATGTATTTTTTGTGTACCATTTGAAGGATAAATATTTATATTGAGGCAAATTTTCCTGTTTTGCGCTTGTGCATTGATCATTTCCTGGGTGGAGTATATAGAGGAGAAAACATCTGTCAGTATCACATAACAGACTCCACCCAGCTTTCCATTGCTTCATTTAAATAGACAAAGAATAGAATGATTTCTGTTCTGGGAATCTAGTACTCCCTGCCTCATTTTACTCTGTATTCGAATGTACAACTGCCCTTTTATCTGCCATTGGTCAGCTTGCCATTTTCACTGCAACAAAATTATTAATTCTATGAGTGATCATAATGCTGTATCTATGCCTGGGCTCAAAGTTCTAATCAGATCATTGAGATTAGCAGATGGCATCATTTCTACAGGGTTCAAGAGGTTGATGGGCTATTTAGTAAGGTGCTAAAATATAATTATTACAGCTGAGCTTCGGGTGAATGGCTTAGGTTGCTGAATGCTTGGTATCACAGTGTTGTCGACACAAAACTACGGCATTCTTAAAGATTTGTAAATCAGGCAGCTGACACAAACAGTTCATTTGTTAAAAGCACTGATAGGTGACACCTGAGAACCTGCCCCTATGGAGAACTTAGATTCCATGGCATTATTATAGTAAGCATGTATCTGATGCCTGACAGTCTAGTAGTGAATGTACTTCTGGTTTCCAATGATTAATACGAACATATGAATTAGGAGCAGGAGTAGGCCACTCAGCCCCTCGAGCCTGCTCTGCCATTCAATAAGATCATGGTTGATCTGATTGTAACCTCAACTCCACGTTCCCACCTACCCCCGATAACCTTTCACCCCCTTGCCTTTCACGAATCTATCCACCTCTGCTTTAACAATATTTAAAGATTCTTCTTCCACCACCTTTTGAGGAAGAGAATTCCAAAGACTCACGATCCCCTGAGAGAAAATAATTCTCCTCATCTCTGTCTTAAATGGGCGACCCCTTATTTTTAAATAGTGACACCTAGTTCTAGATTCTCCCACAAGAGAAAACATCCTTTCCACATCCACCCTGTCAAGACCCCTCAGGATCTTATATGTTTCAATCAAGTCACCTCTTACTCTTCTAAACTCCAGCAGATACAAGCCTAGCCTGTCCAACCTTTCCTCATAAGACTCATTTCAGGTATAAGTCTAGTTAATAAAAACCAGAAATTCTGGAAATACTCAGCAGGTCTGGCAGCATCTGTGGAGAGAGAAACAGTTAACGTTTCAGGTCAGTGACCCTTCATCAGAACTCAGTCTAGGAAACCTTCTCTGAGGCGCTTTCAATGCATTTACATCCTTCCTTAAATAAGGAGACCAATACTGCACACAGTACTCACCAATGCCCTGTATAACTGAAGCATAACCCCCCTACTTTTGTATTCAATTCCCCTCGCGATAAACACTAACATTCTCTTAGCTTTCCTAATTACTTGCTGAACCTGCATACTAACTTTTTGAGATTCATGCACTAGGGCACCCAGATCCCTCTGCATCTCAGAGCTTTGCAATCTCTCACCATTTAGATAATATGCTTCTTGTTTATTCTTCCTGCCAAAATGGACAATTTCACATTTTCCCACATCATACTCCATTTGCCAGATCTTTGCCCACTTACTTAACCTATCTATATCCCTTTGTAGCCTCCTTATGTCCTCTTTACAACTTAATTTCCTACCTATCTTTGTGTCATCAGCAAATTTAGCAACCATACCTTCGGTCCCTTCATCCAAGTCATTTATATAAATTGTAAAAATTTGAGGTCCTAGCCCCAGCAGATCCCTGTGGCACACCACTCGTTACATCTTGCTAACCAGAAAATGACCCATTTCTGCCGACTCTCTGTTTCCTGTTAGCGAGCCAATCTTCTATCCATGCCAATATGTTACCCCCTACACCATGAGCTTTTATTTTCCACAATAACCTTTGATGTGGAAAATGTATCAAATGTCTTCTGGAAATCTAAGTACAGTACATCCACCAGTTCTCCTTTATCCACAACACATGTAACTCCCTCAAAGAACTCCAATAAATTGGTGAAACATGATTTCCCTTTCACAAAACCATGTTGACTCTGCCTGATTACTTTGAATTTTTCTAAGTGCCCTGCTATAACATCTTTAATTATAGCTTCTAACATGTTCCCTAAGAGAGAGGCTAAGCTTGCTGGCTTGTAGTTTCCTGTTTTCTGTCTCTTTCCTTTTTTGAATAAAGGAGTTACATTCGCTATTTTCCAATCTAATGGAACCTTCCCCAAATCTAGGAAATTTTGGAAAATTAAAACCAACGCATCAACTATCTCACTAGCCACTTCTTTTAGGACCCAAGGATGAAGTCTATCAGGACCTGGGGACTTGTTAGCCCGCAGCTCCAACAATTTGCTCAGTACCACTTCCCTGGTGATTGTAATTTTCTTGAGTTCCACCCTCTCTTCCATTTCCTGACTTACCGCTAATACTGGGATGTTACTTGTATCCTCTATGGTGAAGACCGATGCAAAATACCTGCTCACTTTGTCAACTCATCTTTTTAAAATATCTATAGAAACTCTTACTATCTGTCTTTAAATTTCTACCCAGCTTTCTCTCGTACTCTAATTTTTCTCTCCTTATCAATCGTTTAGTCATTCTTTGCTGTTTTTTTATATTCTGTCCAATCTTCTGACCTGCCATCCATCTTTGCACAATTATATGCATTTTCTTTAAGGTTGATACAATTTTTAACTTTTTTAGTTCAACACAGATAGTGAGTCCTCCCCTTGGAATTTTTCTTTCTCATTGGAATGTATCCATTCTGTATATTCTGAAATATCTCCTTAAATGTCTGCCACTGCATCTCTACTGACCTATCTCTTAAACTAATTTGCTAGTCTCATAAATGCCCTTATTTAAGTTTAAAATACTGGTCTTGGACCCAATCTTCTCTCCCTCAAAATGAATGTAAAATTCAATCATATTATGATCGCTGCTGCCTAGGGGCGCCTTCACTATGAGGTTATTTATTAATCCTATCTCATTGCACAATACCAGATCTAATAGAGCCTGCTCTCCGTTTGGCTCCAGAATGTTTTGCTCTGAGAAACTATCCCGTAAACATCTATGAACTCCTCATCGAGGCTACCTTTGCCCATCTGATTCTCCCTGTCTATATGTAGATTAAAATCCTCCATGATTATCGCCATACCTTTCTGACAAGCTCCCATTATTTCTTCCTTTATACTCTGTCCTACTGTGTGGTTACTGTTCGGGGGCCTGTACACCACTCTCATGAGTGACTTCTTGCCTTTATTATTTCTCATCTCTAACCAAAGCGCTTCTATATCCTGGTTTCCTGAACTTAGGTCATCCCTCTCTAATGTGCTCATACCATCATTAATTAACAGAGCAACCCTTAATTCTAATTTCAGGCAGTCAAATAATACACACACATATATATAACTAAATTGTGCAGCATCCTAAAATTCCCCACTCAGGCTGCATACATGTCGGCCCCTTTAAATTATCACATGCGTGCAGCCACACAAAAAAATGTAAGCAGCCTGTGCAATTAAACAAATCAGTCAAACACTACAAAATCAAATTAGAGGGTATGTTGGTTATAATGCTCGAGGAATCGGAAAAGCCTGCAGCCTGCACAGGGTGTGCAAAGCTTATTAAGCCTTATAACGAATGTAAAGTAGTGGACCTCTCTGTCATGTGACCTGTAGCATCTGACCAGCACTCCAGCTGTACAGTGCCCTTTTGGAACTGACACTGAAAGAAAAGCCACAGTTTTTTAAAATTGCCGTTTCCGCCTTGCAGCTCCTCCCACCCTTTCCCCTATGACAGTTCCTCCTGATTACCTGAGTCCCTCCCCACAGCAGACAAAATTCCTGGCTGCACTCCAAAGCCAACCAGCAACCCTTGACTGAACGGAGCTGACGATTGTCCTTTCTGTCCAGGATCACCCTAACGTAGTAGAAAACATTTAGCTGTGGAGAAAGAGGCATTACTTGAGCTCATCAAACTTGATCTGCATGGCCAAGCCCATCTAGAATATTCAGCCCTCAGAATTGAGAGTGTAGGAACTCTACCTGGTAAAATAAGAGAAGTGGGAGACCATGAGTGACTTAATAGGGACAAAGGTAGAATCAAGGAGCTGTTGAGCTATTCAATAGTGGCTGCAACAATTAAAGCTAGAGAACCAGAGGCCCTGCCCTGGTGGCAGTGGACACCCCCACGGCAACAGCACCGCTTGTGCAACACGACCACCTCCCCCCCCCACCTTGATCGCCAGGGCCTCCCTGCCTGACCCGAGCTTCCCTCAACCCAATTCACCAGCCTTCAAAGACACTCTGCCATTGAGGCACCCTGTCCCTGGAGCTGAAGCCTCAGCACTGTCCATCTCTGATTGGTCTAGCAGCTGTTGGGGGAGGTCCGCCTTCTTTAATTGGACAGCGGCCCTGGCGGTGGCCTCTTAATTGGCTGGTGCCGACAATATGCTGACCCAGGATTCCGCTGGTGACCAAAGTGTGGACACCTCCTGCTTTCAGCCCTGGCAGTGGGTCTTCCAGGTAAGCAGAAGAATTCAGCCCTTGGTGTTTGAGTTAGACGTGTATAGGTACACACATCACATGATGGCAGGGGCGAGGGGGTGGGGTGGTGGTTGGCCATGAGATGAGGTTAAATAAAGAAAAGGAGAGCAGAGAAGTTAGAAGAAAACAGGTAAGGGGAAATTAGGTGAAGGTGGGGATGAGGAGTCACTCAGTGCTTCGGCTAAGGGAAGAGAAAAGGGAGGAAATCTTGGAGAAAGGATCACCATTGAGATTGGGAGGAATAAAAGAAGAACTGGGAATGATATGAGACCATGAGGAAACTGTACCAAAAGTGTAAGGGGAGAGGCTGGTGCCAATACTGTTAGGGTGGGGAAATGTGATGGATGATATAGCCTGTTAAGGGCAGCTTGAATAAAGGAGGAAGATTCATCTCCTTTTGTCCAGGTTTCTCAGGTATACAAAGCCAATAAAATTGTCTGGGATAAGACCTCGCTGCTGTTGTGGGACGGCCTTAAGAGCGGACCACCTTAAGAACTGTAAGTGAAGATCATCAGAGGAAGTGATGTCGGGTCACACATGATCAGGGAATTGTGGGTGGACCCTGGCAGAGTGAGAGGTGTTCAAATCTAGCTTGTGCAGTAACTATTTGTATATATAAGATCCAGTTCAGTTATAATAAAACCCACATTTATTTTGCATATTACTTGTAGTCCTATGAGTCTTAGCAACAGATCATACACCAAAGGGGCATGTAATATTACAGCTACCAAAGGAGCAAACATTCTGGAGATTGATAACTAGCAAGCCACTGGATGAAATCCAGCTTGGGGAGAGGCAGGGGGAAGGGGGAGGGGAGGTGGTCAGAAAGGGGGGCAGTGGAAGACGGATGAGGTTGGACAAATTCACATATTGGGAATGAATGGTTGGAATGTTCAATGGGAGACAGAGTATAGAGCTGCTGTTGTGATTAAAACAGGGACTAGGTATACAGTTGATGCAGTGAACAATATCTTGGGTGGGACCGAAGGAAACCTTTGCAGACTTTAGCTCGAGACAGTGGCAGAAGCTGAGGTTATTTGAGGAACGTTTAGCCGAGAACATGTCTAGTAATGAATGTACAAGTAATTCTTGTCAGTCTAGTGGTCTGATATTTTAGTATTTTAGAACCAGCTTGAACATCTACATTCCCATTATAGAAAGGAAAGGTGTCTCGTGCTTAATGAGGCAGCATTGGAAGGGGTGGAATGTGTCTACATTTCAGTGTTCCAATGACGAGATATTAAAAATCTAAAGTGTTTTCTGCTGATACAATGTTTGTTTGAAGTTTCAAAGTTTGGACATTTCAAAATTGAGGAAAATACTGCACATGTTTCCCAAGTGCCTATTTGGTTTACTCTATTGCATTGTATCTATCATCCACACTTAGGCAAGAACCCACTGTGAAGCTTTGAAATGTAACTATAATATTGTGTTTCAATATCTTTAACAAGTAAAGTGTTACATTTCCTGGTATAGATTACTGAGCAGCATGTGGATATTATCAAAAGTCACAGGCTAAATATTTATACATCCCAATACCGCATTCACAATCATAGTGGTTGAGGAATGGAAAATATCACAGAAGAGGTGATTTTAGTCGAGTAAAATCTGTTAGGTGACCAATGATTATGAAAAAACAGTTTAATTTCAACATATTAAATAACTTTGAGAGGTAAGGAGTGAAATTCTGAGGGAGGATGGAGAGCAGGCAGACTGTCCACTCGGGGAGGGGGGGGGTGGCTGCTGAAAGTTTGGGGCAGAAACTGTATCTGTTGGGTTTCTGTTCTTTACGGAGTCTAGCCTGAATTCCGGTCAGGAGGAAGCGCAGAAGTCTTCTTCCCAACCCCCTCGAAACCCTATATATCGGGGCTGAATTTCTGGTCTAACCTAGGAATTCTGCCCAATTATTTATATATTGAGCCCATCAAAACTCTTGTTAGATGTACATTGCACCGTGGGCTCAGTGAAGGTCCCAAATTTACTCTGGAAAGAAATAGTGATCATAAACTAGGTTGGGATATCTCTCCAGTGAAAGCTATTTGTTGCTTGAGTAACATTTAAAGTGTTTATTGCAAACGTCACTTCCTGCCCCTGTCCCACCTTCTGTGACACTGATAGCCTTTTAATGGCAGATGGAGGTTCTGTTCCACAAGGTCATACAGGAAACATCATTGCCAGTTGAGGACCTCTCATAGGTAAATCCCAGCTGAGCTCATAGTCATAGAGTCATAGAGTTATACAGCACAGAAACAGGCCCTTCAGCCCATCGTGTCTGTGCTGGCCATCCAGCACCCACCTACTCTAATCCTATATTCCTGCACTTGG